>NC_092413.1:59742344-60342344 GCF_040894005.1 Engystomops pustulosus
GGCCGGACTAAAGTTAAAAATAAAATAAAATAAGAAATTCCTCTGTACACGGCACATATCCTATACTGCTCCTCCATCATTGATTATTTCCTATACTGCACCCCCATCATGAATTATTTCCTATACTGCACCCCCATCATTACTTATTTCCTATACTGCTCCTCCATCATTGATTATTTCCTACACTGCTCCTCCATCATTAATTATTTCCCATACTGCCCCTCCATCATTAATTATTCCCTATACTGCCCCTCCATCATTAATTATTCCCTATACTGCTCCTCCATCATTAATTATTCCCTATACTGCCCTCCATCATTAATTATTCCCTATACTGCCCCCTCCACCATTAATTATTCCCTATACTGCTCCTCCATCATTAATTATTCCCTATACTGCCCCTCCATCATTAATTATTCCCTATACTGCCCCTCCATCATTAATTATTCCCTATACTGCCCCTCCATCATTAATTGTTCCCTATACTGCCCCCTCCACCATTAATTATTCCCTATACTGCTCCTCCATCATTAATTATTCCCTATACTGCCCCTCCATCATTAATTATTCCCTATACTGCTCCTCCATCATTAATTATTCCCTATACTGCCCCTCCATCATTAATTATTTCCTATACTGCTCCTCCATCATTAATTATTCACTATACTGCCCCTCCATCATTAATTATTCCCTATACTGCCCCTCCATCATTAATTATTCCCTATACTGCTCCTCCATCATTAATTATTCCCTATACTGCCCTCCATCATTAATTGTTCCCTATACTGCCCCCTCCACCATTAATTATTCCCTATACTGCTCCTCCATCATTAATTATTCCCTATACTGCCCCTCCATCATTAATTATTCCCTATACTGCCCCTCCATTATTAATTATTCCCTGTACTACCCCTCCATCGTTAATTGTTCCCTATACTGCCCCCTCCACCGTTAATTATTCCCTATACTGCTCCTCCATCATTAATTATTCCCTATACTGCCCCTCCATCATTAATTATTCCCTATACTGCCCCTCCATTATTAATTATTCCCTGTACTACCCCTCCATCGTTAATTGTTCCCTATACTGCCCCCTCCACCGTTAATTATTCCCTATACTGCTCCTCCATCATTAATTATTCCCTATACTGCCCCTCCATCATTAATTATTCCCTGTACTGCCCCTCCATCATTAATTATTCCCTATACTGCTCCTCCACCATTAATTATTTTTTTATATCAGGGCCCCCCGACCGGCAAAATATATTTACTGCTGGTTAAAAAAAAAATCCTGTACTCACCTCTGGCAGCGTTTCCCGTGTCTTCTTTCTTCGGGCTGCTGTCGGCCGGGAACGGTGCGCGGCCGAGTGATGACGTCATCACGTGGCCGCGCATCCAGGTTCAAGTAGCGATGTGCGCCGGGGTAGTTTTCCGGCCACATTGCTCCACATGTAATAATAGTGCTCGGGCGGGCGCATCGGCCGCGTCGAGCACTATTCAGTGACGGCCAGGAGCTTCCTGTCCGGACGGACGGAGACTCCTGCCCGACTGCCGGGGGTCTCAGCAGGAGCCGCTGGCGCTCCAAGCGCTGGATGCGGCGGGGGCCGGATAA
Source organism: Engystomops pustulosus (assembly GCF_040894005.1). Taxonomy (NCBI): domain Eukaryota; kingdom Metazoa; phylum Chordata; class Amphibia; order Anura; family Leptodactylidae; genus Engystomops; species Engystomops pustulosus. Next base: position 59,743,957 of record NC_092413.1, read on the forward strand.
ACTACGGGCCGTAGTTTGGGGACCACTGGTCAAAGACATCATGCACAGGTCAGTGTGTGACAGGACACATCTATCAGGACTTGTATGGCAGCTTTGTGACATACAAGCCCTGAAATAATCGCAATGTCTTGCGAACCGCAAGACATTGCGATTATTTTGCCCTTCTCCACACCGAGAGGGATATAGCCATCAGTGAGCCATTAACCCCTAGGCGCACCTGGACGTTATACTACGTCGCTGCGGCTAGATACTTAGCGCACCGGGAGGTAGTATAGCGTCCTGCTTCTGGCACTGGCTCACGAACAGAGCCGGCACCAGAAGTAGCGACTATCAGCTGTCAATCACTGCTGACACGCGCTCTAACACCTGCGAACGGAGCCGACTCCGATCGCGGGGTTTAACCCCTTACACGCCGCGGTCAAGCAAGACCACGGCATGTAAGGGTGTTCCTCTTCTGGGCAGCCCTGTGGTCTGCCAAGTGCCCTGGGGCTGCACAATCTCACTGGAAGTTAGATCCCTTCCGGGTCTGACCGTAAACTGTCCGCGCATGCGTCTGCACCACCAGACATTGTACACTGCTCTACAATGAAATAGTATTGTAGAGCAGTGTATTGGACTTGAACCAGCGATCAGAGAATCGCTGGTTCAAGTTCAAGTATGGAAAAGGAAAAACATGTAAAAACACTAAACACTACACATTAGAATAAATAAAAAATAAATACTTAAAAATATAAGCCCCTAAAATGCCACTTTCCCATTAAAACACTTAATAAAGTATAAAACACACAAAAACACAACCCCCCCCCCCCACATATTTGGTATTGCCGCGTCCATAACAATCTGTATAATAAAAAAGAATAGTTACTGGACCTGCACAGTAAACGCCAGAGAAAAAAAAACCAAAATACTTTCCGAAAAATGAAATACCTTTAAAAAAATTCTTTAAAAAGTGATAAAAAAAATGTTCTGCACTCTAAAATAAGCCCACTAAAAAAGAACAACTCTTCTCGCAAAAAATAAGCCCCTAACCAGATTTGTCAGCCGAAAAATAAAAAAGTTCTGCATATGAAAAGACGGTGATGCTAAAATGTACAAGATTTTCTCCAAATTGGACTACAGGAGGAGGATGGAGGACAGGTGAATGGAGAAGGATGGAGGACAGGAGGCTACAGGAGGAGGATGGAGGACGGGAGGCTACAGGAGGAGGATGGAGGACAGGAGACTACAGGAGGAGGATGGAGGACAGGAGACTACAGGAGGAGGATGGAGGACAGGAGATTACAGGAGGAGGACAGGAGACTACAGGAGGAGGCTGGAGGACAGGAGACTACAGGAGGAGGCTAGAGGACAGGAGATTACAGAAGGAGGCTGGAGGACAGGAGACTACAGGAGGAGGATGGAGGACAGGAGATTACAGAAGGAGGACAGGAGACTACAGGAGGAGGCTGGAGGACAGGAGACTACAGGAGGAGGCTAGAGGACAGGAGATTACAGGAGGAGGCTGGAGGACAGGAAACTACAGGAGGAGGCTGGAGGACAGGAGACTACAGGAGGAGGATGGAGGACGGGAGGCCACAGGAGGAGGATGGAGGACAGGTGAATGGAGGAGGCTGGAGGTCAGGAGGCTACAGGAGGAGGATGGAGGACAGGAGACTACAGGAGGAGGATGGAGGACAGGAGACTACAGGAGGAGGCTGGAGGACAGGAGACTACAGGAGGAGGCTGGAGAACAGGAGACTACAGGAGGAGGCTGCAGGACAGGAGACTACAGGAGGAAGCTGGAGGACAGGAGGAGGTTGGAGGACAGGAGGAGGATGGAGGACAGGAGACTACAGGAGGAGGCTGGAGGACAGGAGACTACAGGAGGAGGCTGGAGGACTGGAGACCACAAGAGGAGGCTGGAGGACAGGAGACTACAGAAGCAGGACAGGAGACTACAGGAGGAGGCTGGAGGACAGGAGACTACAGGAGGAGGCTGGAGGACAGGGGGCCACAGGAGGAGGCTGGAGGACAGGAGGAGGATGGAGGAGGATAGAGGACAGGAGGCCACAGGAGGAGGATGGAGGACAGGAGGCCACAGGAGGAGGCTGGAGGACAGGAGGCTACAGAAGGAGGCTGGAGGACAGGAGGCTACAGGAGGAGGCTGAAGGACAGGAGACTACAGGAGGAGGCTGAAGGACAGGAGACCACAGGAGGAGGCTGGAGGACAGGAGACTACAGGAGGAGACTGGAGGACAGGAGGCCACAGGAGGAGGCTGGAGGACAGGAGGCTACAGAAGGAGGCTGGAGGACAGGAGGCTACAGAAGGAGGCTGGATGACAGGAGGCTACAGGAGGAGGATGGAGCACAGGAGGAGACTGGAGGACAGGAGATTACAGGAGGAGGCTGGAGGATAGGAGACTACAGGAGGAGGCTGGAGGACAGGAGACTACAGGAGGAGGATGGAGGACAGGAGGAGGCTACAGGAGGAGGCTGGAGGACAGGAGGCTACAGGAGGAGGATGGAGGACAGGAGGAGGCTGGAGGACAGGAGACTACAGGAGGAGGCTGGAGGACAGGAGACTACAAGAGGAGGCTGGAAGACAGGAGACTACAGGAGGAGGCTGGAGGACAGGAGACTACAGGAGGAGGCTGGAGGACAGGAGACTACAGGAGGAGGCTGGAGGATAGGAGACTACAGGAGGAAGCTGGAGGACAGGAGGATGTTGGAGGACAGGAGACTACAGGAGGAGGATGGAGGACAGGAGACTACAGGAGGATGCTGGAGGACAGGAGGCCACAGGAGGAGGATGGAGAACAGGAGGCTACAGGAGGAGGCTGGAGGACAGGAGACTACAGGAGAAGGCTGGAGGACAGGAGGCTACAGAAGGAGGCTGGAGGACAGGAGGGCTACAAGAGGAGGATGGAGTACAGGAGGCTACAGGAGGAGGCTGGAGGACAGGAGACTACAGGAGGAGGCTGGAGGACAGGAGACCACAAGAGGAGGCTGGAGGACAGGAGATTACAGGAGGAGGACAGGAGACTACAGGAGGAGGCTGGAGGACAGGAGACTACAGGAGGAGGCTGGAGGACAGGGGGCCACAGGAGGAGGCTGGAGGACAGGAGGAGGATGGAGGAGGATAGAGGACAGGAGGCCACAGGAGGAGGCTGGAGGACAGGAGGCCACAGGAGGAGGCTGGAGGACAGGAGGCTACAGAAGGAGGCTGGAGGACAGGAGGCTACAGGAGGAGGCTGAAGGACAGGAGACTACAGGAGGAGGCTGAAGGACAGGAGACTACAGGAGGAGGCTGGAGGACAGGAGACTACAGGAGGAGACTGGAGGACAGGAGGCCACAGGAGGAGGCTGGAGGACAGGAGGCTACAGGAGGAAGCTGGAGGACAGGAGGAGGTTGGAGGACAGGAGACTACAGGAGGAGGCTGGAGGACAGGAGACTACAGGAGGAGGCTGGAGGACAGGTGAATGGAGGAGGCTGGAGGTCAGGAGGCTACAGGAGGAGGATGGAGGACAGGAGACTACAGGAGGAGGATAGAGGACAGGAGACTACAGGAGGAGGCTGGAGGACAGGAGACTACAGGAGGAGGCTGGAGGACAGGAGACTACAGGAGGAGGCTGGAGGACAGGAGACTACAGGAGGAAGCTGGAGGACAGGAGGAGGTTGGAGGACAGGAGACTACAGGAGGAGGATGGAGGACAGGAGACTACAGGAGGAGGCTGGAGGACAGGAGGCCACAGGAGGAGGATGGAGAACAGGAGGCTGGAGGACAGGAGACTACAGGAGAAGGCTGGAGGACAGGAGGCTACAGAAGGAGGCTGGAGGACAGGAGGGCTACAGGAGGAGGATGGAGTACAGGAGGCTACAGGAGGAGGCTGGAGGACAGGAGACTACAGGAGGAGGCTGGAGGACTGGAGACCACAAGAGGAGGCTGGAGGACAGGAGACTACAGAAGCAGGACAGGAGACTACAGGAGGAGGCTGGAGGACAGGAGACTACAGGAGGAGGCTGGAGGACAGGGGGCCACAGGAGGAGGCTGGAGGACAGGAGGAGGATGGAGGAGGATAGAGGACAGGAGGCCACAGGAGGAGGATGGAGGACAGGAGGCCACAGGAGGAGGCTGGAGGACAGGAGGCTACAGAAGGAGGCTGGAGGACAGGAGGCTACAGGAGGAGGCTGAAGGACAGGAGACTACAGGAGGAGGCTGAAGGACAGGAGACCACAGGAGGAGGCTGGAGGACAGGAGACTACAGGAGGAGACTGGAGGACAGGAGGCCACAGGAGGAGGCTGGAGGACAGGAGGCTACAGAAGGAGGCTGGAGGACAGGAGGCTACAGAAGGAGGCTGGATGACAGGAGGCTACAGGAGGAGGATGGAGCACAGGAGGAGACTGGAGGACAGGAGATTACAGGAGGAGGCTGGAGGATAGGAGACTACAGGAGGAGGCTGGAGGACAGGAGACTACAGGAGGAGGATGGAGGACAGGAGGAGGCTACAGGAGGAGGCTGGAGGACAGGAGGCTACAGGAGGAGGATGGAGGACAGGAGGAGGCTGGAGGACAGGAGACTACAGGAGGAGGCTGGAGGACAGGAGACTACAAGAGGAGGCTGGAAGACAGGAGACTACAGGAGGAGGCTGGAGGACAGGAGACTACAGGAGGAGGCTGGAGGACAGGAGACTACAGGAGGAGGCTGGAGGATAGGAGACTACAGGAGGAAGCTGGAGGACAGGAGGAGGTTGGAGGACAGGAGACTACAGGAGGAGGATGGAGGACAGGAGACTACAGGAGGATGCTGGAGGACAGGAGGCCACAGGAGGAGGATGGAGAACAGGATGCTAAAGGAGGAGGCTGGAGGACAGGAGACTACAGGAGAAGGCTGGAGGACAGGAGGCTACAGAAGGAGGCTGGAGGACAGGAGGGCTACAGGAGGAGGATGGAGTACAGGAGGCTACAGGAGGAGGCTGGAGGACAGGAGACTACAGGAGGAGGCTGGAGGACAGGAGACCACAAGGGGAGGCTGGAGGACAGGAGATTACAGGAGGAGGACAGGAGACTACAGGAGGAGGCTGGAGGACAGGAGACTACAGGAGGAGGCTGGAGGACAGGGGGCCACAGGAGGAGGCTGGAGGACAGGAGGAGGATGGAGGAGGATAGAGGACAGGAGGCCACAGGAGAAGGCTGGAGGACAGGAGGCCACAGGAGGAGGCTGGAGGACAGGAGGCTACAGAAGGAGGCTGGAGGACAGGATGCTACAGGAGGAGGCTGAAGGACAGGAGACTACAGGAGGAGGCTGAAGGACAGGAGACTACAGGAGGAGGCTGGAGGACAGGAGACTACAGGAGGAGACTGGAGGACAGGAGGCCACAGGAGGAGGCTGGAGGACAGGAGGCTACAGAAGGAGGCTGGAGGACAGGAGGCTACAGGAGGAGGATGGAGCACAGGAGGAGACTGGAGGACAGGAGATTACAGGAGGAGGCTGGAGGATAGGAGACTACAGGAGGAGGCTGGAGGACAGGAGACTACAGGAGGAGGATGGAGGACAGGAGGAGGCTACAGGAGGAGGCTGGAGGACAGGAGGCTACAGGAGGAGGATGGAGGACAAGAGGAGGCTGGAAGACAGGAGACTACAGGAGGAGGCTGGAGGACAGGAGACTACAGGAGGAGGCTGGAAGACAGGAGACTACATGAGGAGGCTGGAGGACAGGAGACTACAGGAGGAGGCTGGAAGACAGGAGACTACAGGAGAAGGATGGAGGAAAGGAGGCCACAGAATGAGGAGGACAGAGAACAGGGACCACGCCATGTGAGGAGGGGAAGGGGTGGGAGTACAGATAGATTTATGTGTAAGTTTGGGGAGATAAATAAAAGTGCAAAACCAAATGTAAAGGCAGAATAAAATTAAAGAAGGGGTTTTATATGTTTCACATGTTGCATTAGGGGATATTATACTGGTCCACGGGAAGGGGGGGGGGCCAAATTGAGGGGCGTTGTACCATGTGGGGACCATCAAGTTCGATATTATACAATATCTGTGGGTGGGACATAGGACTGACAGACCCTCCTGACCGCTGTAAGGGAGATCGGGTGATGCCATGATATAGAGCTGCACCCGGTCTCCCAGAGGGGAGAGGCCCCATACTGCTCTCTTCCTACAGGTACAGGACCTGCGGTGATGTCAGGATCATGTGATTGATCACATGCTTCTTACATCACCACAGGTCTTATACTGCCATGCTGCGCTGGGACAGGGTATGCATAGCTCCCAACCGTCCCGATTTTGACGGGACTTTCCCGTTTTTCTTACCTCTGCCCCACGTCACGGGCAGCTATGAGATTGTCACGGATTTCCCCCCCAGGTCCCGCTGTGTCCCGGCGCTGTGTCCCCACAGTAAATACTTTGAAAGTCTGAACTCACAGTACAGAATGGCTTCTACAGACATCGGGAGGGAATCCTTTTCAGAGAAGTGTCGGGCTTAGCGGAGAGCAGGGACCACGTCATCAGGTTCATATCACCATCTGTCCATATATGGTCACTGCATCTCCTAGGCTTCCCCAGAGAAGACATCGGGCAGGGAATCCTTTTCAGAGAAGTGTCGGTTTAGCAGAGAGAGCAGGGACCACGTCATCATCTCAGATCAGCATCTGTCCATATATGGTCTCCAGGGCTTCCCCAGACACAAGCTATTTATTTAACCCCTTAAGGACGGAGGGTTTTTCGGCTCATTTCTCGCTCTCCAACTTCAAAAATCCATAACTTTTTCATTTTTCCGTGTACAGACCTGTGTGAGGGCTTATTTTGTGCGTAACAAATTTTACTTTCCCGTAATGTTATTTATTTTAACATGCCGTGTACTGCGAAGCTGAAAAAAAATTCCAAATGTGGAAAAATTGAAAAAAAACTTCACGTTCTTGTGGGCTCAGTTTTTACGACTTTCACTCTTCGCTCCAAATAACACACCTACTTTATTCTTTGGTTTGGTGCGATCGCGGTGATACCAAATTTATATAGGTTTTATTGTGTTTTAATACATTTTCAAAAATTAAACGAATGTGTACAAAAAAGAAAAAAAAAATTTTGCCATCTTCTGACGCTAATAACTTTTTCATACTTTGGCGCACGGAGATGTGTGAGGGGTCATTTTTTGCGAAATGAGGCGACGTTTTCATTGCTACCATTTTGAGGTCTGTGCAACATTTTGATCATTTTTTATTTCATTTTTTATGTTATGTAAAAAGGTGTAAAAGTCGCATTTCGGACATTTGGGCGCCATTTCCCGCCTCGGAGGTCACCGCCGCCTGTAACCGTTTTTATATTTTGATAGATCGGGCATTTTGGGACGCGTGCCGCCATTTTGTCCCTCTTTCTCTTTCACAAATGTTGGGAGGTATGGGTATGAAGAAGGGGAATGGGGGAAGTGTGTGTGTGTGTGTGGCTCTGTATGTGTAGCTGTGCTGTGTGTGTGGTTCTGTGTGTGTAGCAAAGCTGTGTGTGTGGTTCTGTGTGTGTAACTGAGCTGTGTGTGCAAATGTATATCTGTGTGTGCTGTGCTTTAGTGCGACCAACAGGGACATTTTAATTGGTGTAAAATGTGTAGCTGAGCTGTGTGTGTGGTTCTGTGTGTGTAGCAAAGCTGTGTGTGTGGTTCTGTGTGTGTAGCTGAGCTGTGTGTGTGTGTGTGTGTGTGGTTCTGTGTGTGTAACTGAGCTGTGTGTGCAAATGTATGTCTGTGTGTGCTGTGCTTTACTGCGACCAACAGGGATATTTTAATTGGTGTAAAATGTGTAGCTGGGCTGTGTGTGTGGTTCTGTGTGTGTAGCAGGGCTGTGTGTGTGTGGTTCTGTGTGTGTAGCTGAACTGTGTGTGTGGTTCTGTGTGTGTAGCTGTGCTATGTGTGTGTGTGGCTCTGTGTGTGTAGCTGAGCTGTGTGTGCAAATGTATGTCTGTGTGTGCTGTGCTTTAGTGCGACCAACAGGGATATTTTAGTTGGTGTAAAATATATTTTTCCTTTTTTTGGAAGCCTAAATCTGGGGTGCGTCCTATAGTAAGAAACGTCTCATAGTCCAAAAGATACGGTATTGAAGCTAGATTTCTAAAAATAACAATGAGGGGAATTTAATATAGTTTACCAACCCTATTCTGGGATAAACACACGACAATCTGGACCTTCCACCTGATTTATCATCGCCATGCATCAAAAATAAAAAAAAGTACTGCAGTGTGCCAAATAAATTACATCTGGGCAGGGATCAGTGAGCATGGTGGACGGGAGGAAGATCATGTACTCTTTAAGTCAGTGAGATGGCGCAGACGTCCAGGAGGACATGGAAGAAAGAAAAAGGACCAGGGACAGCAGGGCCGTGCAGATGGATCGAGACAATGAGGGAAAATTCTTAATGAAGGTAGGTTGGACAAATGTATACAGTATCAGCCTACCCCAAAAGTTAATTTAAAGTGGATAATCCCTTTAATAAACCCAGTTTAGAAAAAGTAAGATTAGATGACCTGCTGCCTGAATTATGTTGTCAATCACTTTTCGTGGAACAGCCTCATCACTGATAAACCTCACAGATCTTCTTTGGTTGAGCAATTCATAAAATTCCTTTGATCTTTTTAACATTTCCTCTTCAGAGTAACGTCTTGGACTAAAGGAAACATGTAAAATATTTTCTTCATCCATATCTGGCCACTCATCTTTTTCTTCTGTAAAACAAATGTGATAAAGATGTATGACATGTAATGGAAGCAGGACAAAAATCTTTTATGTATTTGATTTTAAGAATTATTTCCCCCAGTAGAAGGTTTTTGCCCTCTTAGGCATGGTTGTGGTGATTGGAACTATGGTTTTTTGAAATGCATCCAGACCGAAGTCAACCCCAGAGACTACACAGAGGATTCTGTCAGGGTGCAAGATAAGTTATAACACACAATTATATTGTAATGCAAATGCTTAGGCAAAACAGAAATATTGTGGGTACATACTACAGGTGATTACGTAATAATGGATGACTCCTAGGAAATCCCCATATTTTGGAGTGTTATCCCTACTGTCCCTTAAAATTATTTTGTTAAAACCCACTAGAGATCTCTAAATATTCCGACCCTTAGACTTATGCAAAAGGTATGGGATACGTATAAACGCTTAATGGCAGTGGGTCCTTGGACTAAGTTTACGCCCTTGTGGAACAACCCATATTTGGGAGAGGTGTACATGCTGGAAGACATGCAAAGATGGAGGAGAAAGGGGGTTGTATACTTATATCAACTGTATGAAGCTGAGGTGCTTAAGTCATTTCAGCAATTGACGGAGGAATTTGGGGTTAGTAGGGCTATGTTTTTTCAATTTTTGCAAATCAGACATGCGATCCAGGCACAATTTGGGGATCAGGATATAGAGGTTATGCATGTATCAAGCATATCTGATAATGTTATGGTATAATACTTTGCGGAATATGTAAATGTATATGCTTTATTCTGTGATTCAAAGCATAAATAAACGTTTTCTGGTTAAAAAAAAAGATCTCTAAATATTGACAACACTTGTTACTGTTAGATTTCACCACTAGAGGTCCTTATAAGCTTATTTATTCAGACCAGAGGCAATACTCTCCTTGTGGTTACAGAATTGGTGCTTAGCGAGGTTATCTTAATTCTGAACAAGGTTAAAGGAAATTTACTCTTGGGTAGACATGATTTGGTCTAAATTCCCCCAAATGGTTTTCTGGCCTGGCACAACCCCCCCCCTCCTCTCTCCCCAATGTCCCCGTCTTTCTCTCCTAGTGGTCTGTCTAATCGTCGGTTTGTGTCTACTAGTTAGATAGTAGGATACATCACCTGTGGCACTTAGCAACATAGCTTGGCCAGAATGTTTTAGGCCTATGCAATATCGATGACGAGCAACAAAACTGGAAGAAGCCTTTGGGCAATAACGCAAATGATCGCATACTCCAAAGTACTTTATAAACAAACTCGTCAGAACAAAATCCCCATATGGAGTTCACCCTGTCTCACTAAAGGGAACAGAGTGTTAAAATACATCATAGCAACTATACAGGGAGAAAGCGCCAGGGGAGCTTTCGATTAGCACATACTCAGTTTTGTACATACCGTGAAGGTCACAGGAAAAATTATATAACCGATTGTCTACCTGAATTTTCTTGTACATTGTATACACTGTTCTGGTACTATCTTTTCTATGTTCTGTTATTGCAATATGATGTTTGTAATGTTATTCGTTTAAATCTAAAATCCAATAAAAATGATTGAACATAAATTCCCCCTAATGGTTGGCCTTTTCCTTTTGCTTCAGGAACATATCTTCATTAGTCCTGAAACAACTGTATATCGAAAAAAGTCAGGAATTTCAGAAAACTCTTTAAATAAGCAGTAAAAATCATAAACATGTTAGATATCACTGCTTCCAAAAATGTGCGATCTGTCAAAATATAATAATGGTTATTCCCGACTTTTTTTGTACAGGTGTTTTTAATTTTTGTAAATGTATGAAAACATTATAAAAATTATATAAATTTGGTATCCTTGTGATCGCACTGACCCAAATAATAAAGTAGACATGTCATTTGGGGCGCACATTGAAAGCCGTAAATTCCAAGCCCACAAGAAAATGGCACAAATGCATTTTTTCACATATTTCACTGCATTTGTTTTTTTTTTGGTTTTCCAGTATATGGCATGGAATATTAAATACCAACATTATAAAGTGCAATTTGTTACACAGAAAACAAGCCCACACAAAGCTCTTTACATGGAAAATAAAAAAGTTAAGGATTTTTGAAGGTGCGGAGGGAAAAATGAAAACTAAAATGGCCTGGTCATTAAGGGGTTAAATCATCCCTTATACATTAAGGTGTTGATAGCCTTTACCCAAATTTATATCCTTTTTTATGCTTTAAAAGAGACCTACGGTACCTAACACGGTAGATCCAATAGTAGATTGCTGCTCCAACCCTCGTCCCCAGAGTATCAATTCAGTCTAAGTAGATAAATCTTGTTTTAAGCAAATTATTGGCAGATGCTTAAATCAATGTTGCCTTATATCCCATCTTTAGTGCGCATTCTGATGCAGAGTGCAGACTCGTCAGTTATTTGTATGCGCTATGCAGAGCCACACATAGCTGTGCGACCTCGGTGCCAGAGCTACTGCACGTGCGCACATCTGCTGCTTCACAGTGAGTGCACACAGATGCAAGAGGAAGCGCATTGACTATAGCATTGATTTAGGCTACTGGGGCTGGAGTAGCCTTTACTTCCGCTTCACAGAAAGGCTACTTCACGGCCCAGTATCCTCTGCTAATATTTGCATAAGACAAAGATAAATATTCTTTCTCTGATGACAAGGGTTGGAGCAACAACCTACCATTGTATAAACCTTATTAGGTAGATCTGTGATGGTAGGTTTCCTTTAATGTCTTTAGCAAAGTTCTATATAAAAAGAAAAAAAAATAATAAAAAAGCACATTTATTTTTATTTATATACTAAAATAGAAACCTCATGACACATGTTACTGTATTTTTATATAATCATATAGTTCGTATATGATTCATATCATGAATTGTGATGCACGGTCTTCATGAATGTAGTATTCCCTACACTGCCCTGGAAGTTTGCACTTTTTTTATGCTGCAGAATTGTGGTGCAGACACAACTAAGCAGTAACAGCCCCTTTTAGTGCACCTTTTTTTCTCTAACATTTATTTGGTGAAACTGGACAACTTTATATATATATATATATATATATATATATATATATATATATATTTTTTTTTTTTTTCTCATCAGCCCCTGCTCTTTTTTGCGCAATGGAACGTAATCACAAATTAATTTATATGAGTTGTTAACTATTAAGCAATGTCTTAATATCTAGAACAAAGTGCTTCATTGAAGTTGATTTTTAACTTTAAAATTTATTTTTTTTATAAGAGGAAAAACTTATGATCTAAATATGTAGCTGCATTATATATTATATAGTCTCCATATTGTATGAGAAAATGTTATTTTTTTTTACACTACACATAACTGATTATTCAATATTCTCCCTGAGGGAGAGTGCTCTTGCACAGTGTAATCCCTATGAAGCTACAGCATAAGAGAGGCTCCGGAAACAACCCCGAGAGCCCTTGTGACTCATTAGCATAATTCCAAAAGTTGATTTTAGAAGGAAGGAGGCCATGGATAATAAATATAAGAAGATAACCACGATCACAGTGCCTGGATCTATGATCAAGTATCCCTGGTTTATCATGATTAATTTAGATGGTAGATTTCCTTTAATTACAATAAATTATGATCTGAGATCAAAGAAACTGTAAATTGAGTTTGTAACAGAAATAGTAAAAACTCTTTTCAGAAGTAGAGAAATTCTAGCCCTAGGTACAAAAGTTACATTTGTCATTGTCCAAATCAAACAAGCAAATTCAGTTGACAAATCCATGGTGATGCTAAACTGGGCTGGGCAGAGTAATAATGAATGCCAAAAGATAAATGGTGAAATATTTATTCAAAAATATGATAGACTATGGCTTATGGCCTCATCAGGATCAACCCCTGGGAATGTGACCTACCACATTCACTGGTAGGTCACAGCAGAAACCCAATGCTGAGTCTCACCAATCTGCCATGGAATCAGAAGAAAAATCTTCTACAAAGAACTACAATAAGATAAACTTTAGGTTTACCCCTATGAAAAATCAGATCAGATGTTGTGAACCTGGCACTTTCCAGTGTAGTAAAGTCTCTTAAGAATCCAACCTAATTATTACAATGAAGGGACTGACACAGTTGCAAAGTGACTTAGGGAAAGAGGAAATATGGAACTGAACCAGGACCTAAGGCATTTTCCACTAGTTAAAAGAAAGATAGAGTTTTTTTAAACCCCTTCCCCCCAAAAAAATCCATCAGTGTCTATGGAGGGAAAACCTGCCAATAACAGCTTCAACTGATACTTGTCATAATCAAATTCGTTTACCTGTCAGATGCCGCGCTAGAACCCAGCTACAATACCTAAACAGTGGCAGTGCCACCACCTAGTGAGCACTGCAATCATACTGACTACTGCGATCATACTGACTTTACTGAGATCATGATAAACCAGGCACCATGAGAATGATATTACTCTTATATTTGTTATCCTTGGCCTCCTTCCTTCTAAAATCAACTTTTAAAATTATACTTCCCTGTTTCCCTGAAAATAAGACACCTCCCAAAAATAAGACCTAGTGCAATTTTTTTCAAGCTTAGAAATATAAGGCTTCCCCTGAAAATAAGAACTGGCAGACATTGCTACAGTTCCCTCCATGCCTTGCATTAGGGTTTGTAGATCCTGCAAAATGTGGACATGGGTGAAAAATAAATGAGCCCTCCATGCTCTGGCTTCAGAGGCTGTTACACTTTCTCCCCTCCACCTATACACTTTCTCCCCTTTCACCCAGCACTTCACACCTCTCCTGTGGCTATAATCTTACAAAGTGGAAGGGGGAAGTGCTCCAGCACACCGGAACAGCCTGTGAAGTTATAGCACAAGTGCTCTGGTGACACCTCCCAGCCAGAGAGCCCTTCTGGCTCACAGTCATGGTGCCTGAACTTATATTAATTGGTTTATTTTGCTTGATTTTAATAGTAGATTTCCATTAAACATGACATGAATTGCTATAGCTTTCATGGATACCTATATTTAAAAAACACTTGATTTGGTTTTTTTTTTTGATCTGCTGACGTTGAGAGAAACATGCTGCTGAAAATTACCTGAAAGAAATTTGACAGTGTTTTCCATCCCTTGTAACCAACTATAATTATTCTCATCTAAAGCTTAACATAGCATATCACGCAATATACTAAACCTAATGCCAATATAACAACAGGATCCCACATTGCTGTTTCTTACCATCCTCCTCTGCTAGGAGCTCAGTGCTATCCTGTAAATCTTCATCAACCCATGGACGAGATTCTGTTTTGGTTTCACCTTTTTCTTTCTTCCCTTCTGATTTCTTCATATTTTGCAAAATAATAACTATAAGCACACATATTACAGCAAGATAAAATGGGCTTAGAAATGAGAAAATAGCCATGAATTCCTCCTTGTCGCACACAGAGACAACTAGATCTCTACTGCTCAGTTACGTTATAGTGTGAGGGAGAGGTGGAATATTGCCCAGATTTCACAATATGCTGAGCTTGGTGGAGCATGAGACATTGAACTCTTAACTTTTTATGGCTCAACGAGAGGAATAAAGTGTTTTTTTCTGTTCATACTGACTTTTTAAAAGAGGTCGGGAACCTTAGCACAATAAAGGACACAACAACATATAACATATAGACCAAATAGTTATGGAAAGATGCTACATGTAAAAACAAAATAAAATCCAGGAATCTACCCTTTGTATCCTCACTCTTCTTGTTTTTGTACTTTTCTGTTGGTAATCCTTTCCTCCCTCTGCTGGTCAAAGTAAAACATTACATTGGAGATTTACATTTTTCACTATTTGTGTCATTGCAGCCAATTGGTAAGATCAATAAATGTACACTCTGCATCCCATCTTGACACAGAAAAAACTGACATGTAGATATTTTTGCTAATTTATTAAAAACAAAAAACTGAAACATTGTCATAAGTATTCAGACCCTTTGCTGTGACACTCATATTTAACTCACATGTCAATTTCCTTCTGATCCTTCTTGTAATGGTTCTACTCATCCTTTGGAGTCAGTATGTGTTTAATTAAACGGATTGGACTTGATTAGGAAAGGTACATACCAGTCTATATAAGACCTCACAGCCCACAGTGCATGACAGAGAACATGAGAATCATAAGGTTCAAGGAACTGCCTAAGCAGTTCAGGGACAGAATTGTGGCCAAGGTTGCAAAAGAATTTCTGCAGCACTCAAGGTCCCTAAGAGCACAGTGGCCTCCATAATCCTTAAATGGAAGAAGTTTGGGCGACCACAACTCTTTCTCAACCTGGCTGCCCAGGCAAGCTAAGCAATCGTGGGAGAAGAACCATGGGGAGAGAGGTAAAGAAGAACCCCAAGATCACTGTGGCTTAGCTCCAGAGATGTAGTTTGGAGAATGTTCAACAAAGTCAGCAGCAACTCTACTGATGGATGCAAGTCTACTGATGGAAGCCTCTCCTCTTTGCAAGACATATGAAAAAAACACATGAAGGACTCCCAGACTATGAGAAATAAGATTCTCTGGTCTGATGAGACGAAAAGGTAACTTTACGGTGTTATTCTAAGCATTTTGTGTGTAGAAAACCAGACACTTCTCATCACCTGCCAAATACAATACCAACAGTTAAAGATGGTAGTGGCAGTTTCATGTTATGGGGTGTTTTTCAGCTGCAGGGACAGGACAACTGGTTGCAATTGAAGGAAAGATGAATACGGCCAAATTCAGAAATATTCTGCATGAAAACCTCTTCCAGAGTGCTCTGGTCCGCAGACTGGGCCAAAGGTTCACCTTCCAACAAGACAATGACCCTAAGCACACTGCTACAATAACAAAGCAGTGGGTTCAGAACAACTCTGTGACCATTCCTGACTGGCCCAGCCAGAGCCCTGACCTAAAACCAATTGAGCATTTCTAAAGAAACTTGAAAATGGCTGTCCACCGATGTTCATCATCCAACGTGACGGAACTTGAGAGGATCTGCAAGGAAGAATGCAGAGGATCTCCAAATCCAGGAGTGAAAAACTTGTTGCATCATTCCTGAGAAGACTCGGGGCTGTACTAGCTCAAAAGGGTACTTCTGCAACACCCCCCCACCGGGCCTAGCCTTTTTCTGGCTTGAGGGAGCTAGATCCCTGAGGTACCAGAGAGTCTGGTGAAGCACAGCCTAGCACTTATTTGCGGTCACGGTGCAGGGTACGAGGGGACTGAGGCCTCGTCCACAGCCTGGCTGGTCTCTGGCATGTGGAAGCACAAGAAAGGAGGGAGAGGCTGAAGGAATTGGATGTTTCACCGTGGGGCAACTCCGATGTAGGGCAACATCAGTAACAACCAACTGGGTCGAGATGGCTGGTTGGAGGGTGTTCCACAGGAGATGCTCACAGCCTAGTATAGGTATGCAACACCCCTGCCGATGTCCCAATATGTAGCTCGCAACCTGTGTGGAGTCTGATCAACCCCACAGCAGGTCACTACACAACACGGGGAATACTGCAGCGGTAGATCCTCTCTGGTAAGGCAGGAGTTAATTGTTTAATGTGATGTATTTCCATCAGCCAATCACATTGGTTCTAATGTTGTATTGTACGCTGGGATGCCATTGGAGGAGTAACCACCACCTGACCAGTGGGAGTATTAAAAACCCTGGTCAGGAAAGTTCTAGAAACAGATCAGATCAGAAGACAGACAAGAGTCAGTCAGAGAGACCAGTCCAGTCAGGGAGTCTAGTCAGTCAGAACAGTCAGACAGTAGAGTCAGTGAGGAGTTAGTGAGAGTAAAGGGGTATCATCCTACCTTCAAGGGTGATATCTGAAGTAACCCAGGACAAGCTGAAGCATCCTACTAGGACACAGCTACCTCCCAGCCTATCTTTGCATCCAGGCTGGTGCCCAATCCCTGTGGTTCCCTCTCCAAGTGTATCCCCAGCATTCTACCATTGTCAAGATTCATTTGGCACGTTATCCACTGTTCCTGTTGGTTCCAATAAAGAACTGTAAGTTACTTTTACACAACATCTGCCTCTGTCTGATCCCTGCTACTACAGCTGTCACCATCATGGGCACCCTATCCACTGCACAGGGACTCATACTCCAGACCCCAAAGGGTTGCCCCAGGGAGGATTACTACAGCAGCCTCTCCCTCATCATTTCTTGCCAACACCACCTGCTGGAGACCTGCCAGGCTGTAGGACAGCCCTCCGGTCCCCATACCAAGCACCGTGACACTAGTGTGCCTAGGCTGCAACCGCCAGCCACTCCGGTATTCCGGGCCCCGGCTGTCTCCAGGCCCCAACACGAAAAGGCTAGGCCCCGGTGGGGGATGTTGCAGGTAGCTTCAGGCTGGAGATGAATAGATGGCTGCTTCAGGAGCAGGATGATGCAGACCCCTAAAGGTAGATGTCTGCTTGGGCCTGGTCTCTACACAGGCAAGTGTCTCAGGGCAGCGTGCCACAGACACATGTGCTCCTTATTCCATCCTGGGCAGTAAGAGTTAAAACCGAGAACCTTCCATCCAAAACAGGTTTATATAATCTTTGGGGGTGTCCAGCTCAGGTGTTTATTCCAACCAGCACCTCTGTACAATGTAAGAATAGAAAGTCATCTTATTGGTTACAAAAATACCTTCCTTCTCAGGCAGACACTTGAGACAGCTCCATTACCATTTCCAGACACTTGAGGTCTCCCTAGGTTGATCAGCGCTATAGAATGAAGGGAGGTTTTGATTTTGCAACACTGGTTTGGCAGGACTTTGAGGCACTTCTACTCAATACTAAGAAAAGGGTCTAAATACTTATGACCATTTGATATTTTAGTTTTTCTAGTTTAATAAATTTGCAAAAATATGTACATGTCTGTTTTTTCTGGCAAGATGGTTGCAAAGTGTATGTTAATGAGCAAAAAAATGCAGAGTATAGTTGAAAAATTTGACCTTGTCTGTGGTCCATGGGATTTGCACTGGTCCACCACTATATGGATTAGGGTACATTCACACGCGGTGACCCCTCCTCCCTCCATAGAGAATAGCGGCACACGGCCTCACACTCGCCGAAAGATAGAGCATGTGTCACGGGTGCTTCTGCTATCCCTGTCTCGGATTGTGGGCGCATTCGTGCTCCTCCATGTGTCCCCGCTGCAGCCCAGTCAACTCACTTACCTCTCCCGGCTCCTGCTCTTCCCCGGGCTGCCGTGCCCGCGCGGCTCCTGCCGAAAATTTAAAGGGCCAGCGCACCGCTAATTGGTGCACTGGCTGAACACCTCACCTTTAAGAATCCTGCCTCTTCCTTTGTCCCCTGCTGGATCTTTGTGCCTCACAGCCTAAGAGAAAGCTTCCTGGTGATTATTCCTGCGTTCCTGTGTGTCTCCGCTCCTGAGTCCTGTGTTGCCGTGTTACCCGAGTTCCTCCGTGTTGCTGTGTACCGCGTGCCTGTGTTCCCATTCCCGCCTGCCTGGACCTCCCATTGCTGACCCCGGATTTGGACTTGACCTTGCACCTCTGCCGCCTGCCCTGACCCCGAGCCTGGACCTGACTACGAGACTGTCTTCTGCTAAGGTACCTCAACCTCAGCTGCCACCGCGGGCTAGTCGCACCTGGGAATGACCTGGTGGTATCCTGCCGCAGCTAGTCCAACCCGCTTTGCGGCGGGCTCTGGTGAAAACCAGGTGCCACTTGGATACCGGTCCCAGGTGTCGGCTACTTCCATCTCCCGAGGATCCACTGATCCTGACAGTAAGATCCGACCATGGATCCCGCCGAGTCTCCTCCTCCCAGTCAGCCTGATCTCGCCACCATCGTGATCCACCAGTCCTGGCAGATTGACGCACAGCGGAATCAGCTACAGCAAGTCACCGCCATGCTACAACAGCTGCTAGATACCCAGCATCAGCAACAGTCACCCGAAGCAGCCGCTTCGACTCCTGCTTCCCCGGCTTATCTTCCTGCTGGTGAACCCAGGCTACATCTCTCTTTGCCCGGCAAGTATGATGGAGATCCCAAGATGTGCAGGGGCTTCATAACCCAGTGCTCCTTGCACATAGAACTCATGCCGTCGCAATTTGTCACAGAGCGGTCCAAGGTGGCATTTGTCCTCAGCCTTCTTTCCGGGAAAGCCCTGGCCTGGGCTACTTTGCTTTGGGACAGAGATGACCTGGTTATGTCTAGCCTCACCGCGTTTCTGTCAGAGTTCCGGTCATTCTTCGAGAAACCAGCACCAGCCTCCTCTGCAGAGTCTGCATTGTTGAACCTGCGTCAGGGCAACTCATCTGTGGGAGTGTACGCAGTTCAATTCCGCACCCTGGCTTCCGAACTTGCTTGAAACGATGCAGCCCTCATTGCTACATTTAAGAAAGGGCTCTCTGCACAGGTCAAGGACGCACTGGCAGCTCGGGACCTTCCATCTACCCTGAGTGGCCTCATAACCTTGGCTACTCGAATTGACGTTCGGTTTAAGGAGCGCGCTGAGGAACTATGCTCTGAGTATCCCCAAAGCCGTGTTAGACGCCTTCCTCGCCTAGCACCAGTCTTCCAAAGGCCGCTCCAGCTCCTGCCAGAATCTTCTGCTGAGGAACCCATGCAGGTCGACCGAACCCGGCTCACTCTACAAGAGCGTTCCAGACTACGTCAGGAGAACCTGTGCAGGTATTGTGCCAGCCCACAGCACTTCGTCGGGACTTGTCCTGTCCGTCCCCAACGCCTGGGAAATGCCAGCACCTAGGCTTCTCAGGAGAAGCGTCCCTAGGTGTGAATAAAGCTTCTCCATGCCTGATTCTCCCCGTGCTCCTCAGCATTGGCACTCCGGTCCAGGTTTCCGCTTTCCTGGATTCGGGCTCCACAGCGAACTTTGTAGATGCTGCCCTGGTCTCCCTGCATCACTTCCCGGTGATTTGTCTTGAGAAGCCCTTGTCCATTGCCTCAGTCAGTGGCCAGATTCTCTCCATGCCCATGTGGTTTCGCACGGAACCCCTGCTCCTTCAAGTTGGTGCATTACATAAAGAGAGACTCTCCTTTTTTGTGCTGCCACAGTGCACTTCCACTCTCCTGCTGGGTCTCCCCTGGTTGCAGCATCATGCCCCTGTTCTGGACTCTGGACTGGTCTTCTGGGGAGATTCTCCATTGGGGTCCGGATTGTTCCTCACGCTGCATGACGGTTCCACATCCGCTCCCTGTAAGGACTGCTACCTTGTCTCCCAAGCCTCTGGAGGGACTTCCAGCTCAGTACCGGGACTTTGCAGATGTGTTTTCTAAAATACCTTTCCTCCACATCGTCCCTATGATTGCCCCATTGACCTGCTGCCTGGATCTTCTCCACCACAGGGTCGGGTGTATCCGCTCTCGGTTCCTGAGACTGCCACCATGTCGGAATATGTTAAGGAAAATCTGCAAAGAGGTTTCATCCGCAAATCCTCCTCACCAGCTGGCGCTGGTTTCTTTTTTTTTTACGTCACTAAAAAGGATGGCTCTCTCCGCCCCTGTATAGACTATCGCGGTCTTAACAAGGTCACCGTTAAGAATCGCTATCCTCTGCCGGTTATCACGGAGCTATTTGATCGTCTGCGGGGTGCAAGAATTTTTTCCAAATTAGATTTTGTGGGGCTTACAACCTCATCCGCATCAGGAAGGGTGATGAGTGGAAGACCGCCTTTCACACCCGTGATGGGCATTTTGAATATCTAGTTATGCCCTTCGGACTTTGTAATGCGCCAGCCATTTTCCAGGAATTTGTGAATTATATTTTCCGGGACTTATTGTACAGTTGTGTTGTGGTTTACCTGGATGACATCCTCGTGTATTCTGCTGAGTCCCACCAGTCTCATGTACGGCAAGTTCTCAGCCGCCTCAGGATGAACCACCTCTATGTCAAGCTGGAGAAGTGCCTGTTTCATCAGAAGAGCCTTCCATTCCTCAGCTACATAATTTCTGATAAAGGTTTACAGATGGATCCTGCCAAGTTATCTGCGGTTCTTCAGTGGCCACGCCCAGTGGGACTTCGAGCTATACAAAGATTTCTGGGCTTTGCTAATTATTATAGACAATTTATCCCACATTTCTCATCTCTGGTCGCGCCGATGGTGGCGCTAACGAAAAAGGGTGCTATTCCCCGTGTCTGGCCGCCAGCGGCAGAAGAAGCCTTCACGAAATTAAAAACTGCTTTTTCCTCCGCTTCAGTCCTTACCCAACCTGAAACTGAAAGGCCGTTCCTGGTGGAGGTTGATGCCTCCTCTGTGTTCGCTGGGGCGGTCCTTACCCAGAAGGGGCCTAGGGGCTGAAGGAAGGCAGAAGAAACGCATGCCGCACCAGATGAAAGTAAAACGTGATTCTTTAATTTCAATTCTTCCAGTAAAAACAGTAGTAGCATTGTACAAATCGAGTAAAGCTGAAGTTTTGCATCCTAGTTGACACAAGACAAGTACCGATAAAAAATATAAGGCAGTATAGCCTACGCGTTTCGGACACGTTACACGTCCTTACTCATGGCTGGTTTTTGTAATACTGAGACATGGATATATATGCTCTCACCAACCACCCGCCCCTACGCCCATTTTCGCGTGTGTGGGAGGAAAGGAGGAGTCATAATCCTAAAACCGTATGATAAAACCTAAAACAAAACTGCCAATAACACCTTACGTGTGAACAAATTCCAACGAAACATGAACGGAGCATCCCTGTTTCTCGAAGTTAGTGTATGGTACGTACCCCATCGTGTCCACGATCTCCCGGAAGTGTACAACTCCAACCAGAAGTTTCCCGCAGCGTTGCCATGTCAACCGATGGCATCATCGCGGCGGAGAACATCGTGTCAGAGAGAGCTCCGAAGGTTGCATCATGGGAAAAGTATAGAAGAATGGAATGTGAACAGCAAAAAAAATTGGGTAAGTATGAATTTATATAATAATTAGGTAGTGTGGATGTCCGTATGTAAAGGGAATCGTCCCTCTAGGTGGGCCTGCATCCTCCAATAAGCAAGATCATCAATAATGATACATAAGTTCCCTCCTGTAGTTCATGCCCATCGGATAGCTGGTATTTAGGACCAGTGTCCAATAAGCTTCACGGTCCACTAGTATCCTGTGTCTATCCCCCCCCCCCCCGTTTCGGGAGATGAACTTGTTCTATAATGAACGTTTCTAAGGTTGATACCTCCCCTCTATGGCGTTCAATGAAATGTCTTGCTGCCCCCGATAAAGACTTTCTTTTGTCCATTTGTTGGGGGAAAGTAAGTTTATGCCAATTCCGTATGTCTCTCAAGTGCTCAAGGAATCTTAGTTTAAATCTCCTGGTAGTGCATCCTACATACATCTGGTTGCACGTTCTACATTCAATCGCATAGACAGCATAATCCGAGTTACAATTAAGATATTGTGTAATATCATATGCTTGCGTGTTTTCTGAATTGGAAAATTTCTTTGTCACTTTTGCAAAGTTACAGGTTTTACATGGGAAAGATCCACATTTGTAAAACCCTTTGTGATGTAACCATGTCGATCATTGCCGGTTCCTAGGGCCAAAGTAACTGGGAGATATTTTATTACCAATTGTAGGTGATTTTTTTGGTATAATGTTAACCCCATTGGATAAAATTTTTGCTAAGTTCTCATCACTCTGTAAAATGGGTAAATACTTCAAAAAGATATTTTTAATGTCTTGGAATTGGTTGGAAAATTGGAGGGTAAGACACGGTGTATCAAATGTTGTATTTCGGCGCTTTTGTTTTTCTCTGCGTTTAAGTATGTCCATGCGATTTTTTTGTGCAATCTTGGCCTCGGCTCTATCAAGCATCCATTTGGGATACTTTCTGTGACTAAGTCTGTCTCTAATGTCAAGGAGCTCTTGTTCATAGATTAATGTGTCACTGCAATTTCTCCGGGACCTTGTCATTTCCCCAATGGGGACCCCCTTGACCACATGTATTGGGTGTGCACTATGGGCATGTAAGATGGTATTGCCCGCCGTTTTCTTACGATGGGTGGAGGTGGAAATTGTCCCTGACTCGTCCGCTGTTATCTTTAAATCCAAAAATTCTATATACATCTTGTCTGTAGAAAATGTAAATTTGAGATTGTATCCATTGTTATTAATATACTCAATGAAGGCTGGCACGGCAGACACACCCCCGCTCCACACTAGTAGCAGGTCGTCTATGTATCTGCCGTACCAGCATATCGCATCATTGAAGGGATTGTGTGTTGTGTAGATGAATTCCTCCTCCCACATGGCCATTACCAAGTTGGCCAGCGAGAGGGAGAACTTTGCCCCAATGGAGACTCCTTGTGTTTGTAAGTAAAAAGTGTCATTAAACGTAAAGAAATTGTGGGTCATAAGATACCAGGTGACATCTTTCAGTAGGAGTTGTAAATTATCCTCATAACTGCTGTATTTATAAAGATGTAAATCTAATGCTTGCATGGCCACTTGATGGGGTATGGAGGTGTACAGGGAAACCACGTCGCATCCGACCCAAATATAGCCCGGACGCCACGTGACCCCCTGCAGGCCCCTCAGTACATCCCCCGTGTCCTGTAAATACCCCGGTATCCGTTTGACTAGGGGTTGCAAAAATGTGTCTAGCCATTGGCATAGTCGCTCATTGAGGGATCCTATTCCCGAAATTATGGGTCTCATCGGTGGGGGATCAATACCCTTATGGACTTTTGGCAATGCATGCATGATGGGTACAATTGGGTGTGTGTTCTTGAGGTATTCTGCCTGTTTGTTTGTTAACACCCCTAATGCCATCCCATCGTCTATAATGCGGAACATTTCCTGGGAGAATTTCTTGGTGGGGTCTGCCTGTAGAATGCGATAAGCTTTCTCATCGGCTAATAGGTTCTCTACTTGTGTCTGGTAGAGATCGCGACTCATTACCACAACCGTGCCCCCCTTGTCGGCCATTTTAATGACCCTGGTGTCGTCCTCACCAAGGGTCTTAAGGGCCACACGTTGTCTGTATGTAAGATTGGAGGGGGCACGGGAGGTATTAGAGTGGAGGTCTCTGAGGTCCCGCTCCATAACCTCTTGGAACCTGTCCATAGCCTCTACCCTTGCCTGTATAGGATAAAAGTCTGGGTTAGGGACATCGAAAATGCATGATTTGGCAGTGATATTACATTTATCATCATTGTTATCATTCATATTAGCCAATGTGACTACAGTGAGTTGATCTGAAAAAATCATGTCACTATATTTATTGGTAGATTGTATCTCTCGTTGATGGCTGACTTCACATTGTGCTTCCATAGTGTTCGGACACTCAGGGTCTTTTCGGAAATATTTTTTCACAGTAAGACCTCTAACGAATCGATTGATGTCCTTCAAGGTGTTGAAAAGATCAAAATTGGAGGCTAAGGAAAAATTGAGACCCATCGATAATATTTCAATTTGGTCTGCAGTGAGGGGAGAATCAGAAAGGTTCAGGACGTCCGGTGTAGTTGAAGTGTTTGTTATTTCCGTCGTTGGCTCCTGAGATTCCGTTCCTGGACTTGGGAGCTTCTTTCTGTGTCTCCGGCCTCCTCTCCTCGTTCGTTTTTTGATTGTTGTTTTTTGTTCTTGGATTTTTTGTAATACGTGGAGTTTTTTCTCGGTTGTGATGATTCTGCATCGGATGCATCCGTTTCCACATTCGAAGTCTCCATTTCTGAGGAGATGAAGTTGACTCTGGGGTTATCTTGGAAATGTCTTCTCTGTGATCGTTTCTTGAGGATAGAGCGGGGTGTGGTCCATTGTCTCTCCCACCTTCCCCATTCATACACCTGATTTTGTGCATAATCATACGAGTCTCGTTTAAATTTGTTTTTCTTTTTCTCCATGATGTCCTGTTCCATTGTGTCGATTTTAGATTGAAGTTGATTCATGAGGGTTTCCATGTTGGTTGTATCGGTTAGTTCTGAGAGGTCCTTTTTTTTCCTCTCAATTTCCAACTTTATTTGTGTTAGTTTTTCATCCTCGTTAGAGATGATTAGTTTCATAAGGTCTCTTGAACATGCCGATAAAATGTTATTCCACTCCTCAATGAATTTGTTGGAATATATATAAGTAGGTATTTTCTTTAGCCTTAAGCCTCTAGGGATCATATTTCTATTCAAATAATTGTCTAAAGTCGTGCGATCCCACCAAATTCTGCATTCCTGCATAGATAGACTTTCCACCTCCTTTGTTAGGTTTTTGACATCCGGGGTTGATACATTCGTACTTTGTTCCCCTCCAAATACTGAGGCCGCTTTTGTAAGTCTGGCTTCATTCACACTTGGTGTCTCCGCGTCCATCGCAGGGGTGCACGAGGAAAAAGGCTGTGGTACTTGTGTCAACAGGAGTACAATTTTGTATATAGGCAAAACTAAACAGCTACAACATGGGATGACAATTTTATCCCTTGGGGAGCACGGTACAACTGAAGGCCCAAGAGAATTACAAAAGTTCAACAAAAAAAGGAGTTGACCGCTCACCTCAACTTGTCAGTCTCTGTGCTGGCTGCTGCTCAGGGACCACGAGCATGGGACGATGGAAGGCAGAAGAAACGCATGCCGCACCAGATGAAAGTAAAACGTGATTCTTTAATTTCAATTCTTCCAGTAAAAACAGTAGTAGCATTGTACAAATCGAGTAAAGCTGAAGTTTTGCATCCTAGTTGACACAAGACAAGTACCGATAAAAAATATAAGGCAGTATAGCCTACGCGTTTCGGACGCGTTAAACGTCCTTACTCATGGCTGGTTTTTGTAATACTGAGACATGGATATATATGCTCTCACCAACCACCCGCCCCTACGCCCATTTCCGCGTGTGTGGGAGGAAAGGAGGAGTCATAATCCTAAAACCGTATGATAAAACCTAAAACAAAACTGCCAATAACACCTTACGTGTGAACAAATTCCAACGAAACATGAACGGAGCATCCCTGTTTCTCGAAGTTAGTGTATGGTACGTACCCCACCGTGTCCACGATCTCCCGGAAGTGTACAACTCCAACCGGAAGTTTCCCGCAGCGTTGCCATGTCAACCGATGGCATCATCGCGGCGGAGAACATCGTGTCAGAGAGAGCTCCGAAGGTTGCATCATGGAAAAAATATAGAAGAACGGAATGTGGACAGCAAAAAAATTGGGTAAGTATGAATTTATATAATAATTAGGTAGTGTGGATGTCCGTATGTAAAGGGAATCGTCCCTCTAGGTGGGCCTGCATCCTCCAATAAGCAAGATCATCAATAATGATACATAAGTTCCCTCCTGTAGTTCATGCCCATCGGATAGCTGGTATTTAGGACCAGTGTCCAATAAGCTTCACGGTCCACTAGTATCCTGTGTCTATCCCCCCCCCGTTTCGGGAGATGAACTTGTTCTATAATGAACGTTTCTAAGGTTGATACCTCCCCTCTATGGCGTTCAATGAAATGTCTTGCTGCCCCCGATAAAGACTTTCTTTTGTCCATTTGTTGGGGGGCAGTAAGTTTATGCCAATTCCGTATGTCTCTCAAGTGCTCAAGGAATCTTAGTTTAAATCTCCTGGTAGTGCATCCTACATACATCTGGTTGCACGTTCTACATTCAATCGCATAGACAGCATAATCCGAGTTACAATTAAGATATTGTGTAATATCATATGCTTGCGTGTTTTCTGAATTGGAAAATTTCTTTGTCACTTTTGCAAAGTTACAGGTTTTACATGGGAAAGATCCACATGCACATGATGCAACCTTCGGAGCTCTCTCTGACACGATGTTCTCCGCCGCGATGATGCCATCGGTTGACATGGCAACGCTGCGGGAAACTTCCGGTTGGAGTTGTACACTTCCGGGAGATCGTGGACACGGTGGGGTACGTACCATACACTAACTTCGAGAAACAGGGATGCTCCGTTCATGTTTCGTTGGAATTTGTTCACACGTAAGGTGTTATTGGCAGTTTTGTTTTAGGTTTTATCATACGGTTTTAGGATTATGACTCCTCCTTTCCTCCCACACACGCGGAAATGGGCGTAGGGGCGGGTGGTTGGTGAGAGCATATATATCCATGTCTCAGTATTACAAAAACCAGCCATGAGTAAGGACGTTTAACGCGTCCGAAACGCGTAGGCTATACTGCCTTATATTTTTTATCGGTACTTGTCTTGTGTCAACTAGGATGCAAAACTTCAGCTTTACTCGATTTGTACAATGCTACTACTGTTTTTACTGGAAGAATTGAAATTAAAGAATCACGTTTTACTTTCATCTGGTGCGGCATGCGTTTCTTCTGCCTTCCATCGTCCCATGCTCGTGGTCCCTGAGCAGCAGCCAGCACAGAGACTGACAAGTTGAGGTGAGCGGTCAACTCCTTTTTTTGTTGAACTTTTGTAATTCTCTTGGGCCTTCAGTTGTACCGTGCTCCCCAAGGGATAAAATTGTCATCCCATGTTGTAGCTGTTTAGTTTTGCCTATATACAAAATTGTACTCCTGTTGACACAAGTACCACAGCCTTTTTCCTCGTGCACCCCTGCGATGGACGCGGAGACACCAAGTGTGAATGAAGCCAGACTTACAAAAGCGGCCTCAGTATTTGGAGGGGAACAAAGTACGAATGTATCAACCCCGGATGTCAAAAACCTAACAAAGGAGGTGGAAAGTCTATCTATGCAGGAATGCAGAATTTGGTGGGATCGCACAACTTTAGACAATTATTTGAATAGAAATATGATCCCTAGAGGCTTAAGGCTAAAGAAAATACCTACTTATATATATTCCAACAAATTCATTGAGGAGTGGAATAACATTTTATCGGCATGTTCAAGAGACCTTATGAAACTAATCATCTCTAACGAGGATGAAAAACTAACACAAATAAAGTTGGAAATTGAGAGGAAAAAAAAGGACCTCTCAGAACTAACCGATACAACCAACATGGAAACCCTCATGAATCAACTTCAATCTAAAATCGACACAATGGAACAGGACATCATGGAGAAAAAGAAAAACAAATTTAAACGAGACTCGTATGATTATGCACAAAATCAGGTGTATGAATGGGGAAGGTGGGAGAGACAATGGACCACACCCCGCTCTATCCTCAAGAAACGATCACAGAGAAGACATTTCCAAGATAACCCCAGAGTCAACTTCAGCTCCTCAGAAATGGAGACTTCGAATGTGGAAACGGATGCATCCGATGCAGAATCATCACAACCGAGAAAAAACTCCACGTATTACAAAAAATCCAAGAACAAAAAACAACAATCAAAAAACGAACGAGGAGAGGAGGCCGGAGACACAGAAAGAAGCTCCCAAGTCCAGGAACGGAATCTCAGGAGCCAACGACGGAAATAACAAACACTTCAACTACACCGGACGTCCTGAACCTTTCTGATTCTCCCCTCACTGCAGACCAAATTGAAATATTATCGATGGGTCTCAATTTTTCCTTAGCCTCCAATTTTGATCTTTTCAACACCTTGAAGGACATCAATCGATTCGTTAGAGGTCTTACTGTGAAAAAATATTTCCGAAAAGACCCTGAGTGTCCGAACACTATGGAAGCACAATGTGAAGTCAGCCATCAACGAGAGATACAATCTACCAATAAATATAGTGACATGATTTTTTCAGATCAACTCACTGTAGTCACATTGGCTAATATGAATGATAACAATGATGATAAATGTAATATCACTGCCAAATCATGCATTTTCGATGTCCTTAACCCAGACTTTTATCCTATACAGGCAAGGGTAGAGGCTATGGACAGGTTCCAAGAGGTTATGGAGCGGGACCTCAGAGACCTCCACTCTAATACCTCCCGTGCCCCCTCCAATCTTACATACAGACAACGTGTGGCCCTTAAGACCCTTGGTGAGGACGACACCAGGGTCATTAAAATGGCCGACAAGGGGGGCACGGTTGTGGTAATGAGTCGCGATCTCTACCAGACACAAGTAGAGAACCTATTAGCCGATGAGAAAGCTTATCGCATTCTACAGGCAGACCCCACCAAAAAATTCTCCCAGGAAATGTTCCGCATTATAGACGATGGGATGGCATTAGGGGTGTTAACAAACAAACAGGCAGAATACCTCAAGAACACACACCCAATTGTACCCATCATGCATGCATTGCCAAAAGTCCATAAGGGTATTGATCCCCCACCGATGAGACCCATAATTTCGGGAATAGGATCCCTCAATGAGCGACTATGCCAATGGCTAGACACATTTTTGCAACCCCTAGTCAAACGGATACCGGGGTATTTACAGGACACGGGGGATGTACTGAGGGGCCTGCAGGGGGTCACGTGGCGTCCGGGCTATATTTGGGTCGGATGCGACGTGGTTTCCCTGTACACCTCCATACCCCATCAAGTGGCCATGCAAGCATTAGATTTACATCTTTATAAATACAGCAGTTATGAGGATAATTTACAACTCCTACTGAAAGATGTCACCTGGTATCTTATGACCCACAATTTCTTTACGTTTAATGACACTTTTTACTTACAAACACAAGGAGTCTCCATGGGGGCAAAGTTCTCCCCCTCGCTGGCCAACTTGGTAATGGCCATGTGGGAGGAGGAATTCATCTACACAACACACAATCCCTTCAATGATGCGATATGCTGGTACGGCAGATACATAGACGACCTGCTACTAGTGTGGAGCGGGGGTGTGTCTGCCGTGCCAGCCTTCATTGAGTATATTAATAACAATGGATACAATCTCAAATTTACATTTTCTACAGACAAGATGTATATAGAATTTTTGGATTTAAAGATAACAGCGGACGAGTCAGGGACAATTTCCACCTCCACCCATCGTAAGAAAACGGCGGGCAATACCATCTTACATGCCCATAGTGCACACCCAATACATGTGGTCAAGGGGGTCCCCATTGGGGAAATGACAAGGTCCCGGAGAAATTGCAGTGACACATTAATCTATGAACAAGAGCTCCTTGACATTAGAGACAGACTTAGTCACAGAAAGTATCCCAAATGGATGCTTGATAGAGCCGAGGCCAAGATTGCACGAAAAAATCGCATGGACATACTTAAACGCAGAGAAAAACAAAAGCGCCGAAATACAACATTTGATACACCGTGTCTTACCCTCCAATTTTCCAACCAATTCCAAGACATTAAAAATATCTTTTTGAAGTATTTACCCATTTTACAGAGTGATGAGAACTTAGCAAAAATTTTATCCAATGGGGTTAACATTATACCAAAAAAATCACCTACAATTGGTAATAAAATATCTCCCAGTTACTTTGGCACTAGGAACCGGCAACGATCGACATGGTTACATCACAAAGGGTTTTACAAATGTGGATCTTTCCCATGTAAAACCAGTAACTTTGCAAAAGTGACAAAGAAATTTTCCAATTCAGAAAACACGCAAGCATATGATATTACACAATATCTTAATTGTAACTCGGATTATGCTGTCTATGCGATTGAATGTAGAACGTGCAACCAGATGTATGTAGGATGCACTACCAGGAGATTTAAACTAAGATTCCTTGAGCACTTGAGAGACATACGGAATTGGCATAAACTTACTGCCCCCCAACAAATGGACAAAAGAAAGTCTTTATCGGGGGCAGCAAGACATTTCATTGAACGCCATAGAGGGGAGGTATCAACCTTAGAAACGTTCATTATAGAACAAGTTCATCTCCCGAAACGGGGGGGGGGGGGGATAGACACAGGATACTAGTGGACCGTGAAGCTTATTGGACACTGGTCCTAAATACCAGCTATCCGATGGGCATGAACTACAGGAGGGAACTTATGTATCATTATTGATGATCTTGCTTATTGGAGGATGCAGGCCCACCTAGAGGGACGATTCCCTTTACATACGGACATCCACACTACCTAATTATTATATAAATTCATACTTACCCAATTTTTTTTGCTGTTCACATTCCGTTCTTCTATACTTTTCCCATGATACAACCTTCGGAGCTCTCTCTGACACGATGTTCTCCGCCGCGATGATGCCATCGGTTGACATGGCAACGCTGCGGGAAACTTCCGGTTGGAGTTGTACACTTCCGGGAGATCGTGGACACGGTGGGGTACGTACCATACACTAACTTCGAGAAACAGGGATGCTCCGTTCATGTTTCGTTGGAATTTGTTCACACGTAAGGTGTTATTGGCAGTTTTGTTTTAGGTTTTATCATACGGTTTTAGGATTATGACTCCTCCTTTCCTCCCACACACGCGGAAATGGGCGTAGGGGCGGGTGGTTGGTGAGAGCATATATATCCATGTCTCAGTATTACAAAAACCAGCCATGAGTAAGGACGTGTAACGCGTCCGAAACGCGTAGGCTATACTGCCTTATATTTTTTATCGGTACTTGTCTTGTGTCAACTAGGATGCAAAACTTCAGCTTTACTCGATTTGTACAATGCTACTACTGTTTTTACTGGAAGAATTGAAATTAAAGAATCACGTTTTACTTTCATCTGGTGCGGCATGCGTTTCTTCTGCCTTCCATCGTCCCATGCTCTTGGTCCCTGAGCAGCAGCCAGCACAGAGACTGACAAGTTGAGGTGAGCGGTCAACTCCTTTTTTTGTTGAGCCTAGGGACTGAACACTCACTTGTGGCTTCTTCTCCAAAACCTTCTCCTCCGTGGAGAGAAATTATTCCATTGGAGATGGGGATCTTCTAGCCATCAAGCTGGCTTTGGAAGAGTGGCGTCATCTGCTGGAGGGAGCCCGATTTCCAGTCAGTATTTTCACGGACCACAAAAACCTTCAGTATCTACAGACGGCTCAGCGTTTGAATCCGCGTCAAGCCCGGTGGTCCCTCTTCTTTTCTCGCTTTGACTTCTGAATCCATATTCGTCCTGCAGAGAAAAACATCAAGGCTGACGCCTTGTCCCGTGCTTCTGATGTTATGGGGGAGGACTCTGCTCCGAGGCATATTCAAAATTGAATTCTCCTTCTACATTGTACCAGGGACTTATCTATGGACACATGTTTTGTGCGGGTATATGCCTGGGCAAACTTGGCATTAAAAAGTCTAATATGGCCCTGATCTTAAACAAATGATCATAACTGGGCACTGTGTGCTATCGGCGTAATGCAAAAACCTATGGATTGCTGGAGCGCATCCAGCTCATCACCATGCAGAACATTGGGGTGTGGTACAATATCTCTGTACTCCAGTAGTCCCTGATTGATGGCTTCTTTACTAGCCCCATATGAACCATTATGCCCAAATACTTCTCTCTCTCTCTGCTGCAGTGACAGGGGTTCACCTGTGGGGTTGTGCCTATAATGAAGTGGGATTTGGGGCAATATTGTTGTGCAGCACAGAGATTTGTCTGGACTACAATTAAATTTAATAGCTCATCATCAAAAGATTTTTTTTAAAAAGGCCACAGGTCTGAGCCTAGCCATGTCAAATTTAGTTCCAGGTTGCCCGTAAAGTCTTGGACCTGAGGGGCATAATTATATAGGGCTACTCATGTGGGGCCAGTGGAAGTCCCAGGTACTTCTCCAGCAGAAGTACTTCTGCAGAATAAACCCTACGGCGCCTTCTCGGGGGTTCTTTCAGGTCACTGGAATATGAGGAGGAGAGGTAAAAGGAGACATCATCCCTACTAACTGACTTTGTGTCAGAGGCCAGCATGTTGTATGCCTCCAACACAGTGTACATTGTACACCGGAAATATGGGAATACAAAAAAATAAGATAACACGCACCAGAAAATCTAGATAATTCACACTATACTACACAGGCAAGCCGTACAGCCGGTACACAGAAAAATTAGATTTTGCACACCAAACTACATGGACAAGCCACCAGCCGGCACAAAAAAAGATTGGATAATGCACACCAAACTACACAGACAAGCCGCACAACTGGCACACATAAAAATTAGATAGAGCGCACCAAACTATATGGACAAGCTGCACAGCCGACACACAGAAAAATTGGTTAATGCACACCTGTGATGAACAAGGGAGATTCCCATTTTCCTGTTCCTCAAGCATATCCCATAGTTACCCCCAGTCTCAGCTTAATTAGCCTAATGGAGCCAGTAGAGTGTTATCTAACACTACAAAGGCTGCAGAGGAACTCTGGTTCTACAGGGGGTAACTATTAACTAACACCTTTTGCAGCCACAGCATCTCCAAAAGGCTGAGCAGATTTTTCCCCCATTTTCAAACAATGAGTCATAAAACTTTTGGATCAAGATGTTGATGGAGTTATGGTCCATCTCAGCCCAAAGGGAACTACATTTTTGAATGTGTTATCATCAGGGGATCACAGTGGCCCAATTCCCAAGGCTTGGGCACCCTTAAGTTCACAGATATACATATCTCTGGATGGGACCATAGCAAATGGGTCAGGTTTGGTATCACCCGGATCCAATGAAACCAGAAGCCTGACCCTATGATCCCCCTTGAGAAGCTATGACTTCTCTAAGGTTCTGGACTTAATAACAGGTAGGAGGGTAATATGAGCCCTCCTGTAGGTAGGCAGAGGTGTGTCTGCACATAATATAATAAGAACACCCCTGATGCCCCTTGTCTTTTATCTTGGAAACCATTTACCATCAAGTGCAGAAAAAGGATCTTAAGTTGTGGACTATCAGGTTTCATTAGATAAATACCAAAAACTAGGCGAGAAGAGGGAAATCCAAGCCAAAAATGAACTTGTAAAATAGAGAAACTTTATTGATAACAAAATAATTCTTTTAAATGTACGAAAAAATATACTAAAAAATTCCAGGAGAGACAATGCATGAACAACCCATGTAAGGGTACACAGCTTTATATAGAGTAGTGCAAAGGGAGCGCTGCTCCTAATGGCAGTAATGTATACTGCACCACATAACAAAAACTCATGCCCAGACACAGAAGTTAAGCAGATAAATACTACAAGCAAACATGCAGTTATTTGAAAAAATATCAGACCCAAACAAGGATGAAAATCTGTGTAAGGGAGATCCCGTGGACCACAGTACCTGGTGTTCAGCCCCCGTGTTCATTAGGCCCACACATAAGGTAAATAACATACGGATTGCTGATACTTGTAGTTCTACCTGTGTATTTGTACTCTGCTTATATATATTGTGTGCACTGTTTGTCTAGTGTGCCCTTAAGGCAATTAAATATAAAATTTAACTTGTGTTGCTCTTTTATCTCAATCCACGAACCTCAAAGTCTATGTCTTGGTTATATACATGCTACTGTGTTAGTTCCTCACCCCTATATAGTCCCTTTATTGACCAGGCTTAATTAAAAGGAAAACTAGTGGCAGTTAATTGGGTTGATAAGGTTCTGTTTAACTGAGGCAATTGAAAGAGGTCTTATAGACATTCAGGGATGTGATTCATTGTTGTGCCATATCCCGAAGTTGTGTGGACAACTTTAAATCACTTCTTGCACCACTCAGAAGCCATGCGTTCTGGGAGTGTCTAAAAAGGATAACTAGGTGACCTTGCGTACCCTTCAGGGGTCCGAAATGTCATGGTTTCATTCACAGCACCAATTGATATAGACAAGCAACACAGCTGGCACACAGAAAAATTGGATAGTGGCACCAAACTACAAGCACACTGGAAAAAAATAATAGCAGGTGCAAAAGAAAACCCTAAATGCACCACAAAAAGGCACTAAAAATACACCTAGATAGCCCAAAGGTGCCCTATTGCTAAAGATACTGTGCAGCATTATTCACATGGCGCACTGAAAAGTGCATCCAGTGCAGAACAACGTTAACACAGTGCAATGAAAAGTGTGTTTGGGTTCAGAAGGAACAGACAGGAGATGGGAAAAATGGATGACAAGTTTCATCACACAATGTGATAACACAGCAAATACACAGGACGCAGGAAGGATCAGATAGGAAGATAATGTGTAGTGTGACACTAACGCTTTGCTCCTCTCTCCAGTGTTACCAAAGTAAAATGGTATTTCTGGAGAGCGAGAAGGAGACAAAATTAACTTTTTTTGCTCCAAACACTGCGATTGGACAGTCAGACTTTACCGTTCCAATTGGCCAGCAAGAGGTTCCGATATGGACTGTTAGAGTAGGGGCTCTTCCTTGCACGTGGGACCCGTGCAGGACTTAGGTTTTTCTGTCAGCCTAGGCCAAGGCCCCTTAGAGACAACCCATACAGGTTTCTATATCAGTCATTAAGGGGCCTTGGCCTAGGCTGGCTTAGGCTAACATTTAGATACATTTCATATTTATTACATGTGATGGAAATATTTCCAAGCTGGAAACGGGAACTAAATGTTGTGGATTTAATCAAACTATTAATAGGTTTCATACTGCAGTGCAGTAATTATTGCAATTTCCCCTGTGAGCACATTGACCGTTGCGGCCACAGATTGTGCAGACATCTGATCATTGATGTTTTTTTATTTCCAAGTGTACTTCGTCCTCTTCAAGGTACATTTTAATATCCAAGGAAAGTGGACTTTCATCTTTGATTAAACATAGAACCAGTTTCCTATTTAACTACCATGTATCTAATGTTGTAAAGTAAAGCACCAGGGCCCAAGGAAAACTTGTGCTGTATAACAGGTTTCTTCATATACCTAGATGGTATTTTTTTAATGAAAGAGTTACCTGTGGTTACCCCTATAGCACATGGGCTTGGTGTTATTTCTAGGGTTAAAGAGGACCTGTCGCCAAATAAAAATTGATAATGATCATACTTTAATTCTATATGATCCAAAGAAAGCATTGAATTTAAATCCATAGAGTGCATTTGCCACTTTATTTGCATAAAGTGCTAGACGTTTGGAGTTTAGCATATACCTCTACAGCAAGCTAGGCTACACATGAGATAGATAAGAAGTGAGGGCTAACCCTTAAATGAAACCTACCACTTGAAATGGCAGGTTTAAGAAGAAAACACCGAGCACCAGCTCAGGGTGAGCTGGTGCCTGAGCTTATTTTTGTTAGTGTTTTAAACCGCTATATCGCGGTTTAAAACACTAACAAAAATAAGCTCCGGCACCAGCTCTGAGTTCCTTTGCAAGAATTCATTAGCTAGGGGGAAGAAAGGGATATTGATGGGGGATTCACAGATGGCTCCAAGAATAGTACAATGTCCGGCATGTGAATCTCCCTTGTTTATCACACCTATCCCCAGCACTTTAGTCCCTCGTAGCCAGCGTCTATCTCCTGCTCCTCTTCAGCACATACCCAGTGATGCTGATGCAGGACCAGACAGTGTGATAGATGAGCATACGTGATCACTTCTGATACGGTCTGCTGCTGATTGTACAGTATCAGAGCAAATTAACTTAACACTTGCCCCCCCCCCCCCAGCCCCGCCTCAGCTCCAGCACATCCTCTCTGACAGTGGAGAGGATTTCAATGGTCAGAAAGCAGGATTCAAAGTGCCCCTGAATCTGTGTAGCTGCCCCTACAGAACAGTATTTTATTTCCACTGGCCTATCCTTAGGATAAGTCAATAATTGTAGGTTGTGAGGGTACAATTGAAAGTAACATATTTCATACACTCTGTAGAACAGCAACTAATTCCTGGGGTTGCACTACATGTGCTAGGACCATGTAGGATCAAGTGTAAGGCTGGGATTGGTGGACCAAAGGGTTGTAGGGGAGGAGGGTATAAGATGTTATATGTATCAGTATAGGCTGTTAAAGGGGACCTACCACCACGATTCTACCTATAAAGGTAGAACGGGTGGTAGGTGGATGAATGGGACGTAAGGATAGCCCTTATTGGGCCTACGGGTGCGCGGCCGTAGCTCCGAGGCCGGCGCTACTGCGCATGCGCAGACGCCGGGTGCTCGGACGAGGGCGCGCAGCTACGAGGTGCTGCGCGCCGAAGATTACATGGTAGGCGGAGGAACAAGGCCTCATGTCCGGCTACTCCACGCCCCAGTAGCCGCTTAATTAAATTAGCATATCAACTGATTAAAGTTTACAAAAGGATAGCCGGGACGTAAGGATTAGCCCAAAAAGGGCTATCCTTACGTCCCATTCATCCACCTACCACCCGTTCTACCTTTAGAGGTAGAAACGTGGTGGTAGGTCCCCTTTAACCCTTTCAGGACCTGGCCCTTTTTTGTTTTTTCATTTTCATTTTGTACTCCCCATGATCAAAAATCCATAATTTTTTTATTTTTCCATGTACAGAGCTGTGTGACGGCTTATTTTTTGCGTAACAAATTGCACTTCATAGCGATGGTATTGAATATTCCATGCCGTGTACTAGGAAGTGGGAAAAAAATTCCAAATGCAGTGAAATTGGTAAAAAAACGCATTTGTGCCGCCTTCTTGTGGGCTTGGATCTTAAGGATTTCACTGTGCGCCCCAAATGACATGTCTACTTTATTCTTTGGGTCGGTCCGATTACGGGGATACCAAATTTGTATAGGTTTTATAATGTTTTCATACATTTAAAAAAATTAAAACCTCCTGTACAAAAATTTTTTTGGGGATTTTGCCATCTTCTGGCGCTAAACTTTTTTATACTTTGGTGTACTGAGCTGTGGGTGGTGTCGTTTTTTGAGGATTTTGATGACGTTTACAATGTTATCAATTTTAGGACTGTTCGACCTTGTGATCACTTTTTATAGAATTTTTTAATTTTTTTAAATGACAAAAAAAGTGCCATTTTCGACTTTGGGCGCGATTTTCCGTTACGGGATTAAACGCAGTGAAAAACCGTTATCATATTTTGATAGATCGGGCATTTTCGGACACGGCGATACCTAATGTGTTTATGATTTTTACTGTTTATTTATATTTATATCAGTTCTAGGGAAAGGGGGGTGATTTGAGTTTTTAGGGTTTTTTATTATAATTTTTTTTTTTTTAACTTTTTTTTTTTTTTTAGTACTTTTCAGACTCCCTAGGGTACTTTAACCCTAGGGGGTCTGCACGATCCTATCATATACTGCCATACTACAGTATGGCAGTATGTGGGGATTTTACTACTCATACATTACAATGTGCTGATAGCACATTGTAATGCATGGGTTAACCCGAAGTAGCCTCGGGTCTTCGCGAGACCCGAGGTTACCATGGCGACGGATCGACGCTCCCCGATGACGTCACGAGGAGCGGCGATCCAGCATTGCCGGCGGCGATCGAGGTGAAAACACCCGCGATCGGTGCTAGCACCGATCGCGGGTGTTACCGGTAAGCCTTTGCTGCAATATGCAGCAAAGACTTACCAGCTATGGAGAGAGCTCAGCGCGTGAGCCCTCTCCATGCACCCGCGGCCGACCCGTGACGTGCTATTACGTCACGGGTCGTGAAAGGGTTAATAGAGGTTTTCTATTATGTTCATTTCTGTTGTCAAGGAATAAATAAAAGCCTTCTGATTGAAAAAAAAATTTCTTCCATTCATCTGTTACTTTTACTTATAATACCGCCCCGTCATATAATGATTAAAGCGTCATAGGTAATATGACATGGAGTACCCTATTCTGGAAGCTTAGTCCAAGTGAGAAAACTGCAATTTATTTATTTTTTAACAATTTATAATTTTTTAAGAAGAAATTCCTTTATATAATAATGAAAAAAACATCTATATAGAGTACAAACACAGTAGCGAAAATTGTGAGCTTACCAAGGTAATATTTTACTTTAATGGGATAAGTATATAATCATTCCCAGGAACATTAAGACCCATTACTAAAGATAAAAATTGAAATTGGATAAATATGACCTCCATTCTCTTATGTATCTGAGATTAGGAGATGGAGAGAAGAATACTTTGTACAAGTTGGTTCTGCTTGGTCAGTGCCTTAGGAAAAGAACACTCATATTTCACTGAGGAAGTGATGCAGTGAGATGGTGCAGTAATGCAGTAAATCTGTGAAGGCAAGGGTTGATAAAAGTATAAAACTATACAGTAACGGTTTATATGCACAGGGACTAGTTTATATAGAAACAATAAAATCATTTCCTCTTTAGACAAGAGAGCACTGCCACAGCATATCATTTTATATTTACCAGCTTGATGACAAATTTCATTACATATGGCCATAGTAATTGGTAATGGTAATTAAATAACAATAAAAGTAAAGGGATGACTGAAAAATGTATCATTAAAAGTTACTGTAATGGGTCTGAAATGGGTTTAGAAATCTTTCGAAACTAGAAGTTAAAATGTATGCAAACAAAAGACATATTTGGAAAATTGCCTTCTCCAGAATCCCTATTACTACTGTAGTGCTAGGCTGCAACAATCTATATACAAACAGGAACTGAAAGCCATGGACAAGAATAGAGGGGAGGAGAGAGGGAAGCATAGGCTCTTTTCTCATTTTAGAACAACCCTATTTATGGGCAATTATTTGCTAATAAGGGGACAACCCCAACAATTGTGATGAAAGTAATCCTTGTCAAACTTTAATAACATGTATATCAGACTAAACTATAAATAGGGCAAAATAGAAGAAACATTCTTGA
This sequence comes from Engystomops pustulosus, assembly GCF_040894005.1. Taxonomy (NCBI): domain Eukaryota; kingdom Metazoa; phylum Chordata; class Amphibia; order Anura; family Leptodactylidae; genus Engystomops; species Engystomops pustulosus. The sequence continues at coordinate 59,783,019 of NC_092413.1, forward strand.
AGTTCAACTATAGGGGAGAAGGCATGTAGAAAAGTTAATATGGCCCCCAAATGTAAAAGGTAACCCTATAACATGTATGAAATAACATTTATATTTTCTAGTTATACCCGGGTAGTAATTTCCTTTACTGGTAGGGTATCTATGTTCACCTACATCATATATACAGGGTGAATTGATCTGGTCCTAAATGTGTAAGAGACTAAAGTATCCCACAGTTAATATTGTCTTGAATGAAGATATGTTCGTGCGGCATGAGTTCTTCAGTGTACAGTTATCACACAAGTGAAATTAGGTGGATTTTATAAACACATTCTCACAAAACATATTGTGATTATAATTCCTTCAGCTCGTCAGATTGAAGTAGTCATCCTAAAAGCATTGCCTCAGCGATCATAATGGTCATGGAAGAGGCCGCTGTACAGAGTTGACCTGGATTCTTGCGGCACTAATTGGTTGCTACCCCTGGTTACATAGTGACTTTGTTTTACAAAGCAGATGTTGTCTGTGAGAAATTTCTGGCAAGATGGCCGCACAGTCATTTGACCTTTCCATGATAATCTATATAGCTTTTGTGGTGGCGCTGAGAGGAAAAGTGCAATTCAATGACTGCTAATTACATTTTTTGATAAACAATTTATACATGACAACATGTTGATCCATCTAGTACCATAACATGTTAACTACTAAAATACAGGTTGCATTGTAGAAGATTTTTCTTCATTTCTATGTCATTTCTATACTGTGTGACCTCAAAAGACAGTACCATTTGTTTAGTATAAAAGCCTTTTGCTCCCTACATGCTATGTTAGAATAAAGTGTCCACAATGTACCAAGAGGCTGCCAGTCTAGATTTCTAAATGAATGATAGAAAACCTGCAGCCAGATAGCTTTCCTTTAGAGGAAATCAACCACTCAAAAAACCTACAAACGCTCACCTCTGCTCCACTTTATCTTGATGCTGGCGCTGTCTGTCACTAGTTTTGACACACTGGGATCACCTAAAAAGAAACGTATAATTAGCCGCACTGAGGACAGGGACAAAATGTCCGGTGCTCCGGGCTGCTAATTATGTTTGCCCCTGCCACTGCCTTGGGAGAGTGGGGTGACTTCATGCCCCTCGCTTGACATCACCTCCCTCTCCCAGCAAGGGAGAGGAAGGTGGCGAGGGCGTGCATAATTAGCAGCCTGGAGCACCGAACATCTTGACCAGGGCCGATTCTAGCCTCCTTGCTGCCTGAGGCAAACTTGAAAATGCTGCTCCCCCGATGATGCTACCTTACACACTAGTTGTCAGTCATTGAACACAGACATTATTTAACTCTAGTACCTTGCACCTTGTGACCATCTACTCCATCAGGAAGAGGACTTCTTTACGCTTTCTACTGACCATGGTTTTTCTCTGCAGAATTCACAATCCAATTCCATGCAGCACAATTCCACTCTGTGCCCCTAAAAAATACCACAGTCACTTAAAGTATAATTGAGCGTGTTTCTATATATTATCCTCACAAAATGACTGAACACACCATAAACCAACATAAACCATCCTTTATATAGTCACCCAATTTATAGTATATACAGCACCCACAATTCATTAGGTGCCCCAATTTAGCCTCCTCCAGTAATGAAAAGCCTCCCCCCCCCGGATACACAGCCTCTCCCCTCACTTCCTGTATACACATACTCTCCTTCCGCCCCTGTATAAACATCCTCTCCTCCCCCCTGTATACACAGCCTTAGCCCCCCCCCAACTGTATACACAGCCTCAGCTACCCCCCTGTATAGACAGCCTCAGCTACCCCCCTGTATAAACAGCCTCCTCCCCCCTGTATACACAGCCTCAGCCCTCCCCACCTGTATACACAGCCTCAGCCCCCCCCACCTGTATACACAGCCTCAGCCCCCCCCACCTGTATACACAGCCTCAGCTACCCACTTGTATACACAGCCTCAGATACCCACCTGTATACACAGCCACAGCCCCCTCCCCCAGTATACACAGCCTCAGCCCCCCCTGTATGCACAGTCTCAGCCTCCCTGTATGCGCAGTCTCATCCCCATCGTATACACAGCCTCAGCTCCACCTGTATACACAGCCTCAGCTCCACCTGTATACACAGCCTCAGCTCCACCTGTATACACAGCCTCAGCTCCACCTGTATACACAGCCTCAGCTCCACCTGTATACACAGCCTCAGCTCCACCTGTATACACAGCCTCAGCCCCACCTGTATACACAGCCTCAGCCCCACCTGTATACACAGCCTCCGCTACTCCCCTGTATAGTCTCAGCTACCCCTAGAGCAGTGGTGGCGAACCTATGGCACGGTGCCAGAGGTAGGACTTGGAGCCCTTTCTGTGGGCACTTAGGCAATGCCCCCCAACACAGAGCTTACTAAGTAGGACCAAAACCACCAAATCTTCCCACAGTCCCAGGAAACTTAAGAGATGCTGCTCTCAGTACTATTTTAAAACGACACTTCATTTTCAACTGCGGGAAAAGGAAGAAGGTGTTGACAAAACTGTTATCTTTGAAGGGCTTCCTACTGGACCCACCATACTTCCTTTACAGAGAAACCCTGGAAAGAAGCTACAATGATAATCTGAATTTACCTTCCTTTTTTCAACTGTATTGGTGGCCTCAGGGGGCCAATACAATTGATAGATGTGGAAGAACAGGTAGCAATAAATTACTGCTTAAAACACCATGATGGCACTTCACGGTAAATAAGCCGACGGAAATTGCCGAGCGCCACACTCGCCGTTCTCCGTCAGCTCCATAGAGATGAATGGATCAGAACTGTCATGCCCAGCCATCTGCTCCATTAATCTCAGGGAGCAACGAGAGGTCCGACTGAGTCAACTGAGTCCCCATCAGACCCCTTGTTTTCGTGATCTGTGGGGTCTTATCACTGAGAACTCCACTGATCAGCAAGTTAGGCCCTATCCTTTGGATAGAGCCTAACTTGACTCGTGGGACACCCCTTTAAAGGGAACCTGTCACCACATGTGTCACAAATACAGCTAGTGACAGATTCCCATAGTGCCCTAATAACCAACTGACACCCTTCTTTAAGACAAAAATGGTTTCCCTCATATCCCCATAAAATCTTCTCTGTTCTCTTATGTGGCATACAACTATGAGGCAGATCTTGTTGGGAGCGGCAGTAGGAGATGTGCCTGCTCCTGATAATAGCCTGCTGGGTGCAGGAGAATATTATCATATAAAAAATTCTAAGACCTTGAGTGATGTCACAAGCATGTGACTGATCAATTAAAAACATGTTGCAGACTCGGTGGCAGTCTTTTCAAAATTTTAATTATGGTCACAACATCCAGACAACACAATATCTTGTTACCAGATAAAAAGCACCATGTGCTTCAGGTGTTCTAGTTTGGTTTTACAGGAGGTCCAGGTGTCGTGTCCTTAAAAGCGGTGATAAACACCTGCATTACAATTATGAAAGTAGACTTAAATAGGGTAATTACTTTGTAGGATCTCTTGTTTTCCTTTTTCTTCTGATGGTTAGATATATTTACTCATGCATACAATCTATATTCATATGCATAGATTGATGCAGTTTTAGGCTGACATATTCTCAACTAAATACAAAGCAATGGGATAATATACCTGAATCTACCTGATTATCATCTCACATAAACAGTGAAAGCTGTTTAACCTGACTCATTGTCACACATCACATATGGAGGTATTAAAAATACAGCACACATAAATTAGTAACAGTGAACTGTGCTGTGTGCATTTACATGCATTCATCCTGCTTCTCTCACTCCGACGTTAATAGGATTAAACTGTTCTATGGCAATGGCTTATGTTTCCATCTTCCCATCTGTTGTTTAACTGCTATGCTTCAGTTGATTTCAGTGTAGCACCTGGTGTAGTGTAGATATTAGCATATAGAATTCAGCAAGAACAATGATCAGGTAAAGGAGTCTTCAAGTGAGCAGACAAAAAAAAAACAATACACAGATGAGAGAAAACACATGAAGACAGTAAAACAAGAGGAAACCATATGACAATGGGGCATATTTATGGAAAGTGCACAGTTAGGATAGACAGTCATGCTGCACAAGATTCATATAAGAGTCTGATGCTGGATGCTAAATCTGCTTACTACTGTCTAGTGTTACGTTGCACTTCCTTTTAGTTGGCTTACTTTACGACAGAAAATTGGGACAAAATTCTATGGGATTAGCATTATTTTTGAATACCAATCAGACAACCCTATTCCTGTATAGATCCTAACACCAAAACAACAATAGCAATACCAATAGAGGCATCTAGGACAACAATCAATCCCAAACACAGACCAAAGACCATTTGTTGGGGATGAAATAACAACAATCTTTATTATAGACTATATACAGCAATCAAGACACATAATTAAAAACATCTAAAATATTCCACATAACACAAAGAGTGTGGTGGTGGTCCAAAAGTCAATCAATATAAGTACATCTCCACTACAGTGGCCCAATACATAAGCCAAATAATTTCCAAATACATATTACCCACCCGACGTGACATGACGAAATAATGCAGGAGAGAGGCTTGACCACCACCACAGCACCCCGACGCACGTTTCGCCATCGCTTCTTCCTGGGGGTGTGTAGCATTATTTTTGGCCCATAGACTTTTTGTTGCAAACCCTTTTTACAGGTCACACCTCTTTTGTAGTACTAGTCATAGAAGTGCCTTAAAAATGTCTAAAACCCTCTATAAGGCTGGGTTCACATATTGTTTTTTTGTATACACTCAAAGTATACGTCAGGAAAGCTTCTGATGTACATGCTGCGCGTACACATTGACATATACTGGCAGAAAGAGGCATAATTGTTTCCTTCATCTGACCAGTCTGCATCGCATCCCCTGAAAAAGGAAGAGTGGAAAGACATACCAAGCTAAGCAGAGCTTAGCCAAGCTAAGTGGGGTATAAGCTAAGCAGAGGCAATAGTAACCTATAGGGAGCAAATGCAGCGTATTGCATCGGAAGCCCAAGCTGCTGAGCGGGTATGTCGCTCAGCAGGAGGGAGCAGGATGGAAAGATGTAACTTGACCCATACTTTACTCCAACACAATATAATTCCCCCCCCTTCACCCACTCACATTGTGACCCCTCATTCTGACCTCCCTGATATTGTGCCTTCTTCTTTCCTAAAAAAAAAAAAAAAAATCTTTTAGCAACTTTCATTTTAACTATCCAAAAGTATATAACAGGGAGGTAAGGGCAAGAAATAAACAAATGTACCCACAGTTAAACAATTAATGATAACCAAAAATTTGCAAATCAGAAAAAATTGCACCGAAAAACATAGTTTAACTTCAAATCTTTATTTAATTCACCAAACATGATTAAAATGTAGCCATTGGCAAAAACAGCCAACAAAATTAAAATGGTGTGTGTTACAATCCATATTATCAATTAACCCAAAGTATAAATAAATGACAAAATATATAACAGGACATACCTAATCACTCAGAGTTTTAGTTGTCAAATATTAATCACAAAGGAATTCATACATGAAAAACAATGGGATAAAACATACCAGTTAGTAGGACACCACACATTGTATATAGTAAACATGAATGTGGCGCACGTGATGAACAGATGTTCAGCAGGTGGCGCTAGCGGCACAAAAGAGATGGTCCCACACAATGCTTAAATATCTAGCTGTAGGAATACCTAATAATGGCATATAGCAGGAAAAACCTTTAAAAGTGATATATACATATGTGTAAACGGCTAAGACATGATAAATAGAAGTATATTGCACAAATCCCCAAAATAAAAAGAACAATATATATATATATATATATATATATATATATATATATATATATATATATATATATATATAGTGAGACACTGAAGGGGTTAACTGTGGATGGGCGGTATGTTTCCCCTAGGTTTTGCTATTATGCAAGGCCTTAGTGCTGAGGTTGGGTGTCCAGCACCTTGGACACAGGTGGTGGGAACAGCCCAATTAGCCTCATAAGGCCGCTCAGCAGAGCTGAAGTGGTTGTCTCTCTGGAAGGAGGCTGGAGAGCACGCAGCCTTGACCTCTGTGCCTGGAGCAGCAAAAGGGATTTTGTTAGTGGTGAGTCAGAGAACCATTGTTTAGTTAGCACCCTGACGGGTAGGATATTATTTTGTTTTTGATGCCTGAATGTAAAGGCTGTTTTATTTTTCCTGCTGAAATAAACACAAGCTAGACCTGTTTTGGACTGTACTTTGGTGTCACTGTCGTGAACTGCATCACAGCACCCCGCTACCACGGTCTCTACTGGGCCAAATCCTCCACATATGGTGCTTCGGATTGCGGGCAGTTCAAAAGACATACACCTGAAAGGCTTGCTACATCCTGCAACATTGCATGGCCTGGGTGAAAACAGCAGGCAAATTGCAGGATACAGCCAAGATGGAGGACTTTATTAAATACCTGCAAGAGGAGTCCCAGGCTAATCGGCAGCTGCAGCAAGCCATGCTCCAGCAGCAGGAGGAGAGGTCCCGCCAGCAGCAGGATGTTTTCTGGCATTATGGCAGCACCGCAAGCGACGACTACTGAGGGGTCCCATACTGGTCTGCAAGGGTACCCGGTTGTCCAGCGTTCCGCACGGGCTGCAGTACAAAAGGCCTTACAAAAAATGGCGACGACCGACGACGTGGAGGCGTATCTCACTGTGTTCGAGCGAGTAGCTGAGTGAGAGGAGTTACCGGCTGAGCAGTGGGCAGATGTCCTGGCACCGTTCCTGACCGGCGAGTCGCAGAAGGCTTACTACGACCTGAGTGAAACGGAGGCCCGTAAGTACCCCCAGCTAAAGGCGGAGATTCTGGCTCGTCTTGGGGTCACCATTCAAGTTCGCTCCAGCCGGGTCCACCAGTGGGCTTACTCAGAAAAATTACCTCCACGCTCCCAAATGCATGACCTGATCCATCTTGTCCGGAAGTTGCTACAACCAGAGGACTGCACCCCAGCACAGATGGTAGAGAGAGTGGTCCTCGACAAGTTCACCCGTTCTCTGCCCTCTCGGCTCCAGCGGTGGGTTGGACAGGCCGGTCCCACAAAAGCTGAGGAGCTCGTGTCCCTAGTAGAGAGGTATCGGGCTACGGAGGACCTTCTACTTACCTCTCCCACACGAAGCAGTGCCAGTGACAGGGTCACCAAACCAGCTGGTAAGACTGCTACTGCAGAAAAGGGGAGACATGTCAGGTTGGGAGGGGGTTCATTGGGGGGTGTGGATACCCAGAAACCCAGTGAGGCTCGTGACAGAGGTCATGGCCGTATCCAGTGCTGGCGGTGCCATGAAATGGGCCATATTGCTGCCAACTGTCCACTGTCAGTGGAGCCAATGGACTGCAACCAGACCCGGCGAGTGTCACTGTTTGCCCGTCCGGTTCTGGCGGCTGAGTCAGTCACGGATGCAGAACCCCAAGTGTGCATGGTCACAATCGGTGGTCACACAGTGGAAGCCTTGCTAGACTGAGGGAGTCTGGTCACCCTGGTGCGGGGAACTTTGGTTGATCCTGGACTATACAGTGGGCGGAGAGTGGGAGTGTTGTGTATACATGGGGACACTCACGAATATCCCACTGCTGTCATCAACCTACATACCCCTTGTGGTACTATTGCCCATGAAGTGGGGGTGGTGGGGACCCTGTTTCATGAGGCTATTATCGGCAGAGAATTACCGGTGTTTTGGGACCTCTGGAGACGAAGACCCACCTCAGGTGCTGTTGCAGATAATGGACATCAGGTATGTCCGGCCTTGGCCCCTGAACCCTTTGAGGCCGATGTACCCACACCAGCTGTAGGGGTGACCCCATGTGATGAATTCTCTCCCCTAGAGGTCCTAGCTGGTGAGGTCGAGGGCCACGAGGAGGTGGCCGACATGCCGGACTTTGAGATTTCCCGTGAAAATTTTGGGGCTGCACAGCTACAGGACCCTACCTTGTTTAAAGCACGGGAGAATGTTCAGGTGATAAATGGGGTACTCCAAATACCAGGGGCTGACAAAATATACCCCCGAATGGTGATTGTTGGGGAACTGTTGTACAGGGTCGACCAGATACGGGGTGAGGAGGTTGAGCAACTTGTAGTACCCCAATCTCACCGTAGGCTGGTGCTAGAGTTGGCACACAAGCATGTGCTGGGAGGGCACTTAGGTGCTGAGAAGACCCGAGAGAGGATCCTGCAGAGATTTTTCTGGCCCGGGGTGTGGGAGGAGGTAAACCGGTATTGTAGCTCCTGCCCTGAGTGTCAACTTACTGCCCCGGTCTCCCACTTCAGGAGTCCTTTGGTCCCGCTACCAATCATAGAGGTGCCATTTGAACGGATTGCAATGGATCTGGTTGGCCCCATAGTCAAATCCTCAAGGGGGCACCAATACATCCTGGTTATCCTGGACTACGCTACGCGGTATCCCGAGGCGATTCCATTAAGGAACACCTCCTCCAAAAATATTGCTAGGGAGCTGTTCCAGGTGTTCTCACGCACAGGCCTCCCCAAGGAAATCTTGACTGACCAGGGTACCCCATTCATGTCTAGGGTAATGAAGGAGATGTGTAAGTTACTGCAGGTAAAACAGCTCCGCACCTCTGTGTATCATCCTCAGACAGATGGCCTGGTCGAGAGGTTTAACAAGACCTTGAAGGGGATGCTAAAGAGGGTGGTCAGCAAAGATGGGAAGGACTGGGATTGTTTGTTGCCCTATTTGATGTTTGCCATACGTGAAGTTCCACAGTCCTCCACGGGTTTCTCACCCTTTGAGCTGTTATATGGCCGTTCCCCACGTGGGCTTTTGGATGTAGCCAAGGAGACCTGGGAACAGGAGAGGACCCCTCACCGTAGTGTGATAGAACACGTCTCCCTTATGCAGGACCGCATAGAGGCGGTAATGCCCCTTGTAAAGGAGCACATGACAAGGGCACAAGAGGCCCAGTCTAGGGTCTACAATAGGTCAGCCAGACTCAGGACCTTTAACCCAGGCGACAGAGTGCTAGTTCTGGTGCCCACCGTTGAGAGAAAGTTCTTGGCAAAATGGCAAGGACCATTTGAGGTCATCGAGAAAGTGGGGGAGGTAACCTACAAGGTATCTCAGCCGGGGAGGAGGAAACCCGAACAGATATACCACGTGAACCTCCTAAAGCCATGGAGGGAGAGAGTCCCTGATGGCCATGGGAGTACAAAAAGCGTCTGTCCCCAAGAAGGGGACACCGGAGGTAGGTGTACCCGATGCCAAGGTGCCTGAAGTACGGATCTCGGAGTCCCTCTCCAGGGCCCAGATTCAGGAAGCGAAGGAGTTTGTGCTCCGAAATGTGGATGTGTTCTCTAAGTTACCGGGACGTACTTCAGTCATCAAGCATGACATCATAACCGAACCCCACATCCGGGTACACCGGGTCCCCGAAGCACGCCGGCTTGCCATATCCGAAGAAGTCAGGCAGATGTTAGACCTGGGGGTTATCGAGGAGTCTAAAAGTGACTGGTCAAGTCCTATTGTGTTGATTCCCAAACCTGATGGTTCCCTACCTGATGGTTCTGCAATGATTTTAGAAAGTTGAACAAGGTGTCCAAATTTGATTCTTATCCCATGCCCAGGGTTGACGAGTTGATAGAACGACTTGGACAGGCTAGGTTCTTCTCCACCCTTGACCTGACGAAAGGGTATTGGCAGGTGCCCCTTACTGACAAGGCCAAAGAGAAAACCGCTTTTGTTACTCCTGACGGGCTTTTTCAGTACGTGGTACTCCCCTTTGGGCTACATGGGGCTCCCGCCACATTCTAGAGGTTAATGGATCTCGTGCTAAAACCTCACCGGAGATATGCCTCGGCCTACCTGGATGACATCATAGTTTATAGTACCGATTGGGAGAGTCACCTGGCCAAGGTGCAAGCAGTGGTAGACTCCCTGAGGGCAGCAGGGTTGACAGCGAACCCCCAAAAATGTGCACTGGGTCTGGAAGAGGCCCGTTACCTGGGGCACCGTATTGGGCGAGGTGTCATCAAACCCCAAGTAAATAAAGTGGAGGCGATCCAGCAGTGGCCACGACCTATGAGCAAGAAGCAAGTGAGGGCTTTCCTAGGCATAGTGGGCTATTATCGCCGATTTATCCCCGATTTTGCTTCCATAGCGGCACCCCTGACTGACCTAACCAAGGGTAGCAGGGCGGTGATGGTAAAGTGGAGTGAAGAGGCTGAGGGGGCGTTTCAGCAACTTAAGACGGTTTTGTGCGAGGGACCGGTACTGATCACCCCTAACTTCACCAAGACCTTTATTGTGCAGACTGACGCTTCTGACGAGGGGTTAGGGGCTGTCCTGTCCCAAGTAGTGGAGGGTGAGGAACATCCCGTGACATTCCTGAGCCGCAAGCTCACACCCCCTGAGAAGAACTATAGTATAGTTGATAGGGAGTGCTTGGCGATAAAATGGGCTCTGGAATCCCTGAGGTATTACTTAGTAGGGCGACAGTTTACACTAGTGACCGATCACTCTCCCCTCACCTGGATGAGTCAGGCCAAAGAGAAGAACGCCAGGGTCACAAGGTGGTTCCTAATGTTGCAGAATTTCAAATTCACGGTGGAACATCGAGCAGGAAAGCTGCATGGGAATGCCGATGCCCTGTCTCGTACCCACTGTCTGATGGCCAAAAGTGTTCGCCCCCACAGGGTCAAACAGAGGGGGAGGGTATGTGAGACACTGAAGGGGTTAACTGTGGATGGGCGGTATGTTTCCCCTAGGTTTTGCTATTATGCAAGGCCTTAGTGCTGAGGTTGGGTGTCCAGCACCTTGGACACAGGTGGTGGGAACAGCCCAATTAGCCTCATAAGGCCGCTCAGCAGAGCTGAAGTGGTTGTCTCTCTGAAAGGAGGCTGGAGAGCACGCAGCCTTGACCTCTGTGCCTGGAGCAGCAAAAGGGATTTTGTTAGTGGTGAGTCAGAGAACCATTGTTTAGTTAGCACCCTGACGGGGAGGATATTTTGTTTTTGATGCCTGAATGTAAAGGCTGTTTTATTTTTCCTGCTGAAATAAACACAAGCTAGACCTGTTTTGGACTGTACTTTGGTGTCACTGTCGTGAACTGCATCACAGCACCCCGCTACCACGGTCTCTACTGGGCCAAATCCTTCACAATATTAATAAATGCATATCATAAGTGACCAAAAGTGAAAGTGCAACACACGTGAAAAAGTGAGGTGAAGCATGTAGAAATTATAATATGATGAGAATGTTGTATAACGTAGTTGTGGCCAAAGGAGATGGCTTGTCATGTGCAAGAAGATGTAGGTTCTCCTGGAGTATGTCCTAGGAATCTAAAATATGGCTGATAAGAAAAATTAGGGGAACTGGAGGAGAAAAAAAGAAAAACTGGTATGTTTTATCCCATTGTTTTTTATGTATGAATTCCTTTGTAATTAATATTTGACAACTAAAACTCAGTAATTAGATATGTCATGTTAGAATATATTTTGTCATTTATTTATACTTTGGGTTAATTGATAATATGGATTGTAACACACACCATTTTAATTTTGTTGACTATCTTTGCCAATGGCTACATTTTAATAATGTTTGGTGAATTAAATAAAGATTTGAAATTAAATGTTTTTCGGTGCAATTTTTTCTGATTTACAAATTTTTGGTTATCATCTTACATTTTAACTAGCATGTGTCCTGAAAAAGGCACATTTTTAAAGTAGCACACTTTTTGTGTGCTACAGTGATGAATGTAAAGAGGTATAAAGCAAGGGGGGCACATGTCAAGTCTTTTCATGTACATCAGTCCATAACACATCACAACTATCCCTCAACTAACCCAAGCTTAGGGTACATTCACACACGTTATGCCTGCCGTGCAGGCATACCGCTGTGTGCTGGAGAGGAAGAGGAGGTGACCCCTCCTCCCTCCATAGAGTAAAGCGGCACACGTCCGCACACTTGCCGAAAGATAGAGCATGTTCTATCTTTTTGCGGTGTGCGGCCCGGTTCGGTGCCACACGTGTGGCACGGTAACCTGGCCGTGCCGCTATTGCTGTCTATGGGCGGCCGCATGTACGTCCCGCAGATGGCCATGTGAATAAGCCCTTATGCTGAATACAAACTGGATAGGGTAATTAACTCCATGGGAGTGGATCTATGAGTAAGTGTCCCTGGTGTATCATGCTCAATTTTGATGGTAGAATCCTTTAAAGCATAAACTTAACAAAATTGCATACATGAATGTTGCAAATGATAATGGTAAACTTTGTTATACACATGATTAAAGAAACGTGTTCCGTTTCCATCTACCTTTCTTCATTATTTGAGCAGTTCTTGTAAATCAGCTTTTCATCCCATACTCCACCACTGAGAAATAAGGGATATATCCTTTAAGGAATCATGTTAAGGGCTCTCAGTCTCAAACAAGGCCAGGGTTATACAACGATTATAATAAAGGAGGAACTATAAATTATGCTGAACTAAGATGTAATGTTGGTCTAATTAGCATCCTCTTATTGAAGTACCAGTGTCTTTTATTGTTCTCTCTTTACTAGGACATGAGGCAATGGACTTTTCATTGGCTGTTTTATTGATTGTATTCCTGCAAATTTCATATTTCATTTACACAATCTTATTAACAAGTTATATTTTGCTTCATTAGCTATACTTAATAATGATCATTACAAACGTGATACTTGTTTATATGACAAAGTTTAAAACGACAGCTAAAGAGTAAAAGGTGTAGCCAATCTTTACCTGACTTTATTCCATTGATTTCAGTGGTTATTTATTTATTATATAAATGAGTCAAAATAAGGCTAGCTGTATAAGCTTACTTCTAGGAAGATCTGTGAACACAACTTCAAAGGTTTAGAGATACATTATTGGGTCAAAACCTAATACAATCTGCACTCAGTGTCACCCATGTCCATGACTTGTGTCTGGTGCTGCAGTTTATCCCAATGGAGACCCCAGAAGAAGCAGGATAAAAGAAATATTGGGGTATGTTGCTTTTTGGTCTTCATTTTCCATTCTAACTATACAGATGTAGCCATGCTAAGCTTGGTGAAATATAACACAGTATAAATAGCCTTCTGTTCTTTGAGCCAGTAAAAACCCTTTTATTTTATAAGTTATAGATTTCACCATACAAGTTAATGCTATTTAAAGAGACATTTTATTTAACCCCTTCCCACATCTTGACATAACTGTACACCATAAAGGTACAGCAGTTACCGCACCATGACGTACCGTTACGTCATAGCGATCAACGGGGTCAGAAGCAAAGCCTGTGTGATAGCTTGGCCTTGTATGATCGCAGGAGCTTGGCTGTGTATGATCCCAGCTGTTTAGCCCTATAGACACTGTGGTCATGGTGACCACGGTATATATGGGGCAGCAACAGGTACGTACCCAGGCGTTCATTCCATGGCAGCCCTAGGGTCCAATGAAGGACACCAGGAAGGGCTGCATCCGCTTCAAGGCAAGATGAGAATCTGGCCTCAGGTGGCAGAAGTGAGAGGCGAGGTGTAGTGGCATGTTCCCATGTTAAATTGTGGGTTATGTGGGTGCCCATGGTTGCACGAATCACCTAACAAAAAAATTAATTGTGCCTGTTCCTTTAAGGCACAGTGGCGATCAATGAACTGAGCAATGGAACTTTACATAGTGCAGGACACAGGGGGTGCATAATGACGTCACGCAGCCTGCATCCCTGTACAGAAGAAAAATGTCGGAGGAAAACCCGGGAGAAGAGGTCAGCTAGCGGCCATCATAGCATCACTGCAGCTAAGTATTAGTTTTCTTGTTTTAAAACTTGTTTTAAACTTTAGAAATGAGAGGCTGGATGAAATGGAACAGAGGTTCCTGGATAGAGGGTATCCGAGACATATATTGAAACAAGCCCGTGATGCTGCAATATCTGAGATAGTTGCACCCTAGATTCGATCCGATAAAAGGATAGTGTTCTCACATCAGTATCATCCATTCAATGGCAAAATTGATCAGATATTTAGGAAACATTGGCACGTCCTTAGGACGTCTTTTCCTGAAGTAGAAGAATGTAGGAACCCCACACTGATTTGCAACAAAAAAAGCACCCAACCTGAGGAACAAAATAATCAAAGCAGACATGGGAAGTTCTGTCAATCCAATCTAAAGGTAGCATCAGAACCTTGTAGGGCACATTTACTAAGAGACGTGCACCAGTTTTATGTCAGACTGTATGTTTTTTAAGGTGAAAACTGCTTGCACAGGTTTTTAAGAAGTACCTGCGCCACATTTGTTTCGCACGCACTATGCTTCACGTGAGACATATTTCTGCACCGTCAGTAAACGTGCCTGAATACATAAGAAGCAGGTCCCAATCAGCTCACCATAGGCCTTATAGTAAGTGCATGGTCTTCCTCTATGGAAGGTACTGCAATACAACTGGACATAGATATCTTGCAACTACAGATATAAATAACCTGGAAGCTGAAATAGTTGAGATGCTTCAAATACATTTGCCCCTGTGATACAAAATAACAGAATAAATTAAGCGTTCCATTTTAATAGTTAATTGTTAATCTTTGTGCCTGATTATTAATGTACACATTGCTTGTACTAAGTATGTACACCCTTTTAATCCCAATTAAACGGAGCCATTAAATTGTATAAATAGATTAAAACAGAAATTAATTATCTACAAAAAACACATAGTATTTATCTAGTTTACAGGAATTTCAGCAGAATAGAGCTTACTGTTATCTCATCAGCCCTTCTTCAGCAAAATAAATAGTTATATACAGTAGCTAGTGCAAACACCGGCCATGTAAAACAGCATGCCATTCCCTAGTTAATAAACAGTACCTACAGTGCTAAGCAGAAGTCAACATCTGAACATTCACATATATGGTAGTCGAGTTAAATAGTTGAAATAGTGTCCAGGTAGTGTTCAGGTAAAGAGCACAAACAGTACACAAGATGTGTCTGGATAAATAGGTCAAGCAATGCCTATAATACAGTGATTATTTATAGGATAAATGCTCTAGATAGTACAGATTAAGCCCAGAATATTTCTCCACTAATATCTCCAACAAACTACCTTTTAGTTCACTTTATAAGTGCTCCACTGATGCCTTCATATATTGGATTTCAGCCACCATTCCTCTAATAATGACTATTATTGAATCCACTCTGGTTTTAAAACTACAGTC
Organism: Engystomops pustulosus; assembly: GCF_040894005.1. Taxonomy (NCBI): domain Eukaryota; kingdom Metazoa; phylum Chordata; class Amphibia; order Anura; family Leptodactylidae; genus Engystomops; species Engystomops pustulosus. The sequence goes on from NC_092413.1 coordinate 59,798,217, forward strand.
AAGGAGGCAGGGGAGCTCAGGCTTCCTCACAGCACCTTAGGCTCCTAACCCTGCCCCTTTCCACTGACGTAATCTGCTTCTGCTGCCAAAAGCTCACAAATGGGCCACTACAGTCTGCATTGTGAGATTGCTAATTGTTTAACTTGATGCATGTGCTGAGCGCTGGTGAAGCCAGACTAGAAGGGAGAGGGCTGTTGCTGATCTCACAGATGCAATACACATGCGCAAGTATTCAGCACTGGAGTATGATGACTTCAGTGGAGAGGGAAGGGTAAGAAGTATTAGTACCCAGAGGTGGCGGGGGAGCTTGATTATTTGCCTGAGCTCCACCTCTTTCTTATGTGGGTTTTGTGAGGGATATGGTGGTGACCGGTTCCATTTAAGCAGAAAAAAAAGGGAGTATAAATGAGAGAAGCTTTTTTTAGTCCAACATTTGGCTTATTTTCCATAGTGAATTTTTATATGAACAAAGGTATTATTTACAAATTGTTCATCAAAGCAGGTACATGTTTTAACTGATAATACTTTATGGCAAATGCATTTACATATCTAGAGTATATCTGGTGGCAGTTCGAATAGACTTTTACCAAGACTTGCTTACTACACAGAGTTAACAAGCAATAATGTAGCCAGTCTAGTAGCTCCTGAATCAAATATAATTCCCAAGTAAAACCAACAGTGATTTGTGGTTCTTGAATAAATGACATTTTTTTTATGATGTAGTAAAAATGTTCCTCTTCTAACTTTTAAAATGGCTGCTGCTGCTGTATCCCTTTTCCTGTTTCTATATTGACTAGCAGGTCAGATGAGCAGACCAAGAAAGTATGGGTTACTCCATCCACACCTGAACTTGAAATTCTTTCCCCCCACCAATGACAACATTGATCACTTGGGGAGATCATGCAAGAAATGGAGGTGTGCATGACATTAAGTTTAGCCAATGTCATTTAAAGAGAATACCCGCAAACGATCCTAGCAGAGGGTGTGCGGGTGTTACTGGCTGGTTGCTTCAGCCGAAGCAGAAATTCTGACTTTAGTTTGAGTCCGGGTTTTGCACCCAAATTTTGTGGTTTGGGTTTGCTACCCACTATCAGCAGGCAAAGCCCCACCCTGGGTGCACCAAGCTAGTTTATAATGCTGGTTTAACTAGTAGATGGATACATTCATAAAGTAGCTTAATTTATGGAATGTAGCCTCTATAAACTTGAAAAGTAGAAATACCTTTAGTATGCATTTAACATAAACACAAAATGTTAAATATTTTATTAGATCTGCATGTGCATTGAGATTTGATACTTCGCAAGCAGGTTTTATTTGTATATGTTACAATGATTGATTAAATAGAAGAAATATCTATTGTGCTTACTCTAGATCAGTGATGGCTAACCTTTTAGAGACTGAGTGCCCAAACTGCAACCCATCCCCACTTATTTATCGCAAAGTGCCAACGCAGCAATTCGGACAGTAACTTATCGCAATCTTCTTGCTCGTGCTGTACCACAACTTTTAATGTTACTTAGGAAATCAATATCGTTGACAGAAGGGAAAATTTGGTTTGCCATTGGAGCTTCCCTTGACAACCAAGAGCAGTAGCTCCAATGATAATCCGACCCAGTTCACACAGGATCAGACCTGGATGCTTCACTTTAAAATAACGCTAAACTTGTCACGTCCTGGGCTACCTGGATCTGCAGAAGGATTCCTTAATCTCCTGTCTGGTGAATTCTGTTTTGAGGCAATATTCTGAGTGCCCACTGACAGGGCTCAGAGTGCCACCTCTGGCACCCGTGCCATAGGTTCGCCACCACTGCTCTAGATTAATAAAACTAAACTTGCATGTGCCAGCTATGGAGATGGCAATGTATTAGCTACATTACACAACATATGTTACAGCTGAAAAGTGCAGATATCACAATTTCCTTTCTTTCAAATTGCTGATATAACGCAGATGTATAGATATACAACTCTGCTAAATTTAACTGAATATGTACCGTAACTTTTTAAACAAATTGTGCTAGGACCAGATGTACGACAACATTAGGGCACATTTACTAAGGGTCCGAATCGCTTTTTTCCACAGGGTTTCCCGAATATTTCTGATTTGCGCCAAATTGCCCCTGGATTTTGGCGCACAATATCGGATTTATAGCGCATCGGCACTGGCTTTCACGCAACAGATTCGAAAAACCGCGGAATTTAAAAAACAAATTGTGTCAAAAAATCTATCACTCACATGCACCGGGGAATAGGTTGGTGAACTCCAGCGGACCTCAGCGAACTTCAGGGCAGCAGCTGGAGGTTGACATCAGGCGCATGACTTTAGTGAATTGCCAGAAGACCCGAACGCACCACTGGATCGCGACAGGACCAGTTAAGTAAATGACCCCCATTGTCTTATTTCTTGTATTGCTATGCAAGTTGACTGTCTCGTAAAGTGGAACTGCACAGGAAGTATATGTAGGTGTTAATATATGTCCTTCATTTCTTGCATCTATATAGAAGGTCTCAGTATTGGCTTTTGGAGAAATGTGTGTTTAAATTAAAGATTATTTCATAATACTTGCACTCTGTTTCTTAGATGCTGAAGTGAAATGTTTTATATCAGATCATATAGCATAAGGCATTTATAATAAGAACATTTCTAGGAAACATGAACCACTTTCATTTCAGCTTAATGGAAAGCAACTCCTGGGAATTTGAAGAGATTGCTTCTGTTTATCCATTGGAGAAACCTAGCAAATGACATATGTACATAAAGGGATTCCCATAGCAGAGATAAAATAAAGCCCATCTTTGATTTATAATGGTAGACCCTGACATCATCACCACATTTTCCCCTTCTTTGCCAATTTTGCAGAATGTAGGCCATAACCCTGTGTATGTTATATTTGTAATAGTAGAAATGTTTGGTTCCATATAAATATATTATCTACAATTTTTTTTAAATGAGACACTTAGTGATTAAAAAAAGGAGTAAAAATAAAGTTAGATTCCCCTCAGATGAGAGTGTGCGGTTAGTATAGATTCATTTTTACATTGTCAAACTGACCATTTCAAATAGATTTTTCTATTACATGAACAACCACCTTTTATTCATACTTACAGTAATATGGCTAAAAAGAAATTAGTCTACACCATCATGTGCATTTCTCCTGGACGCCCATGATTTTACATTTGGCCCAACAGTCAATGTCATGCGGCAGAGCCCATATTTCATCTCTACAAAGATGTGTTACCCACTCTTTACTCCATTTTCCTTTGCTGGGGTCAGAGGGCACGTAGTCATTGATTACAATCAAGCCAAAAGAATTGACACTGGACTAGGGGGTGCGCCAGCTTCCCTTATGATGAGTATAACTCAATAGTATACCCCCGGAGATGGGAAACTATTTATAATATGCTTGAATTGTAGTAAACCTGTTATACCTTTGGTAAGCTATGTCATAAAGTCTTTTTTCATTTTGGAAAATGGAAACATTTTCAAACATTTTCATTAAAGAGTATTTGAATGAAAAACACATCACACACTGTATTTCCAAAAGAAAAATAGCATCTAGTATTTATTGTGGAAACAAATCCAGATTTCAGTACAAAGTAGAGTAATGGCTATATATTTTGGTTACATTTTTCTCAAGCCATAAAATTAAGTATAATTAAGTATCATTTTTATTAGACTGGACACTTTCTACTTTTGCAATTGTGTACTGCTACTAGGCTGGATTATAGGGAGGGCTCTAGGGGTGCGTGCCCCAGGGCCCTCGCCAGCAATGTCTGAAAGTCATCTCACAGCTGTGAGCTGAATGTCTCTGGCAGTGATGAGCAGTAGCATTGTCCACCACCACGCACATTCACCTGACAGTGACTCACGGGCTCACTCGCAGGCGGGTGCTGCATGCAGCATGCTTCTTCAGGGGCTGTGCTGCATGCCAAACAACACCTAATCCCCCCTCCCATGCTCAGTAAACCAAGCACTGTTTACCTCCTCACAGATCACTCGTCCCCATCCAGGAGAGAGAACTCTCAGGGAAGCAGTGGCACGTGGGATTGGTGTGGCAACTAGCTACCACTATGCCAGTTAGACCCGCAGCTAGGCTAACATTTAAGTAGGAGAAAGTTTACAATATGAATGATAATTTAGAAAAGTAATGTGTACCACTGTTTGGCTACATTCAGTGTGGGCCCCCACCAGATTTTGCACCATCCCTGACTGCAACTACCACTTGGTTTGAGTTTCTGCCATCAGTGACAGAACTAGCAGCACAGCAGCCATAGAGTCTTCTACATATCCCACAGCACATTCTCTGGGGAGAGATACAGACAGTAATAAAAGTGTTTTAATTGACATGGAAGTAAACCCCAGGATATATTTTGTTTAGGGACAAAAACCGACAGCTTAGGCAAAAAATTCTATATTCTATAGAAATGAGGCTTTGGCGCTTCACTTACGTCACTCTGGCGATTTCGTGCACCTCTGATACTCAATTATGCATGCCCCATCTTTGTTCCATTCCTCCTCCTTGGACCGAGAGTCGGTGACGTCACTCGGCTCTCGGCACTTCTCACGCATGTGCAGTCAGTGAATCTCAATGTGTCACACCCAGCTGTGCAAGATTCAGTGACTGCGCATGCGCAAGAATTGCTGAGAGTTGATTGACGTCAACGACTCTCGGTCAAAGGAGGAGGAACACAAAGAAGATGGAGGCGTTAATAATTAAATATCGGAGGTGCGCAGAATTGCTAGGGTGACTTTAAGTGAAGCACTGAAGCCTCATTTCTATAGATTATAGAATCCTTTTTTTTCTTAAACTATCGTTTTTTGTCCCGGTGTAAATATGTCCTGTGATCAGCGGTACAGAGCCCAGAGGGTGGGGGGAGCAGGTAATTTCAGCCGGGATCGAGTGGTAGGTTTCCTTTAATTAAATACAGTCTATTATCTATGTCATAATTATAGGCAAACACAATATAACTAAACTAATGATACACAAACAGGTCTATTGTACATATTAAATATTGCAAAAAATTCGACCTCCGGAAAAAGAACAGGGACAAAAATGAAGAAACAGAGGAGCTACTGAACCGGCACTCTCCCACTATAGTAACCAATTCACACAGATAAAAAAGGTCAGTGCTCAACTCTTCTAAGTCACAATTCACATTCAGTAGGTAATCTCACCACCTTCCCTTCAGTTAGAAATTGAGGATCTCCTAGGTTTCTCCTGCCTTTTCTTCGTTCTCCTGAACACTGGATTCCAATGCACCCCTGAACCACTCCCGTGTTCGTGGTGCACTCTTAGTCCTGTGCCAGAAGATAAACGAACAAATAGTGCAGAATCCCAAGGTTCAAGAAGGATATTTTATTGTATATACCCACAAAGTGGAGTTAAAAAGCGCGCATGTAACAGTGTAAAAAACGGCAAACACCTCGCCCGACCCAGGTTTCGCTTCTTCAGGCTTTTTCTGGGGCATCATGCCCCAGAAGAAGCCTGAAGAGGCGAAACCTGGGTCGGGCGAGGTGTGGCGTTTTCAATCCAGGGTAATTACAGGCGGTCCCCTACTTAAGAACACTCGACTTACATACGACCTCTAGTTACAAACGGACCTCTGGATATTGGTAATTCATTGTACTTTAGTCCTAGGCTACAATGATCAGCTGTAACAATTATCACAGGTGTCTGTAATGAAGCTTTAGTGTTAATATTGATTCTTATGACAACCCAACATTTTTAAAATCCAATTGTCACAGAGACCAAATAAGTTCTGTCTGGGATTACAATGATAACACATATACAGTTCCGACTTACATACAAATTCAACTTAAGAACAAACCTACAGGCCCTATCTTGTATGTAACCCAGGGACTGCCTGCATTTGAAAGTTAAAAGGCCACTTAGGTAAAGACTAGTACATTGTATAGGAAAAAACATGCTATGTATTTATGACACCATTATTAAATTTTGGTGTTCTGTAACTTTGTTTCATGCACTGGCACATAAAAAAACATATTTGATTAGTGTTACTGCAGAAATCTTACAACTTGAATACTCTTCTTTTGTGAAACAGAGATAGTTAATTCTCATGCATTGAGCTTTATATTAATGTCTTTGGCAGACATTATATGAGCTTGTATCTATCCACTAGCTAAGAAACAACTAGATAGACAGAGCCTGCGAGGGGAAGACTGCTTGATAATACAAGTCATATAATAGCAAGAAACACACATGACAGCTTCTCTTGATAAGTCACCCAAAAGACAACATCCAAGGTTTATTTAGACTATTATAAGATTTCAAAAATGTGAAAGAGGTGTATTGCTTCACGGTCCTCTATTAGTGGCATACAATGCCCATTTTACATTAACATAGCGCAATTGCCATACAAGATTAGCATAGCTCATAAAATATTCTTTATTTTTACCAAAAACTTTTTTAGCACTATATTTAGGGATCCACATTCTCCACATTCTCACTCGTCCAACATAGAATATTCCCCACTCATCCATTGATGTAATGGGGCTCATTTACTAAGGGTAGGGGATTGCACTTTTGTTGGACTGTTTGTCTTTTTCGGGGATTGCACGGCTTCGACAGGTATTTAACAGGTGTTTGCGCTGTGATTGTGTTGCACACAAATGTTTTTTGGCACAGCTGCACTGGCTTCTGTGCAGAACAATTTGGGGGGCGTGCCGTCGGACAATCCAACTGATTCGGACTGAGCGTGGGATTTAAGTTTCAAATTGCGTTGCAAGCTAATGCACCTACATGCTCCAGTTAAAAGGTGAACTCCGTCTGACCTGAGTGAGAAGTGACGCATGCAGGATATCAAGCGCGCAATCTTAGTGAATTGCGGCACAGTCCATTCTTGTCAGACAATGCTTTTTTGGTGAAATCCAGCAGACGGGTAAGTAAATGAGCCCCAATGTCTTCGGCCCTTCAGTATCGTCATAAATAACCACAGTTGCTGACCACCATTATCATTGGAATATTTGGTGACAATGTTTCCCCCTGGGGCACTTCCAGTGTATTTGACTAGTCTTTGGACGATGATACATGAGGGAGGCTCTTGATGGTAGCAGCAGGCCAGGGAGTAGAACAGAGATTATTAAACTCACAGTTCCTTTATTGGCAAGCTTACAACAGCAGCAGGCTGGCAATTATTCTTTTTTTTGGAGGGCTGGCAGGGTTGACTGGCTGTGGTGATAGTGTACACTGTTTGGAGCTGGGTCGGCTCTGCTGCATTAGCAGCACAACAACAATCAGTCTGTTAGCAATGCTCTAAGAGAGACACAAAAATCTCAAAATTGAGACCAGATCCAAAGGACACAGCGCTTTAGATATTTTTATAGTTTTGCTCTGTCTCAATACCCTGGTTTGCCATCCTATTAGCACACCTGCTACACCTCAGGAAGATACATTTAAACATTTACCCTTTCAGCTCACAAATATAAATATTCAAATAATTCACATTGTTAAGATCTATTCCTGCCACTCTGTGGTAGTGTTGTGTCATGCAGCGTAACCAGGGGAAGAAGTATGTAGTTTGCAGGCTACCTGGGATAGGAAAAGCACCTCATTACTACAATTACCTGAGTTGGGGAAGCCAATGGGGTCATCAGCCCCTCTAGACCTCTAGGGCAAGAATTTTAGGAACCAGATTTAGTAATGGCCAAACTCCAGGACATTACAGATACATTCACAACTGCAGATTATAATCAAATATTCATGGCAATTATAAATGTCACAAGGAGCTTTGCCTCAGTTCAGTGGCAGGGATTTCTAGTAGAAGGTAATAATCATGTCTCCTTTGCTATTCAGTGGTATTCGAAACTGTGTTTAGAGTCTATAATTATTTCTAAGAAAATCCATATGCTTATTCCTTGCACAAGAAGAGAAATAGGTCACCATTGTTTTACTTCTTATAAGCATAGGCAGGTGAAGTGCAGATTCTGCCATAGGAAACAGCAGGGTGCAGCTCTTTAAATAAGAGAACATTTAATGGATTAAATATCTGAGGACATGCATGGTGAAATATATAGGTCCTCTATCTGAATTTTACTGGAGCACAGCATTTCCAAATTGCTTTTAAGTAAAAGTGACTACACAATAATGAGATTGGATGTAATTAGAAAACTTCATAGTGAAGAAGTAGCTATGAGTAGCAATTATATAGCTTTAACAGCTTCCAATTCCATGGACAATGTATTGTATCAATAATCATTGAAAATAATATATTCACTATTTTTATTCATATGTCTCCTAAGATTATCCTAGGTGCAATGTGTTATGGAGGTATTTTGCAAAAAAAAAAAAATTGTATTTGAAGAAACAGTAGTATTTGTTTCACCTGTGTCATAAAAAAGATAAAAGATACTGAGAACTTGAATTTGAGGGAACTGTATCTTGAAAAACAACCCCTCTGTGCCTATATATATGGATGCATAATCATACATCTAAGCTCTGTGAGAAAGTGAGAGGTGTCATTTGGGAAAACCACTATCTGTCATACAGGCAGATGAAAATATATGCATCAGATATTTTTCAAAAACCTATCCACTTATACCAAACTTGGCCTCCTACCCCGAGCTCCTGGGGGTGGGGCAACTTTAAAATCTTAACTGGCAACCGCCATTTTTTTCTGTAGATTCAGATTTCCCAGGAAAAAGTACAGATTCAATCTATAATTCAAGTCATTTTCATTGACAGATGGAGCATTAATCGCCAAAAAATAAATGGGTAAATAAAAATTGTGTAATAATAGAAGAGAAATACAGCTATTTCCAGGGCTCCTGAATTCCTCAGAAAAAAACTTTATAAAAATACTAGCTGTTGCTCCTGGCGTTGCCTAGGATAGTAAATAACTGCTCTTGGCTATTAAAAAAATAGAAAAAAATATTCTGTCAGTGACAGTCGGTCCCTGTCACAGCCTGTCAGTGACAGTCAGTCACTCCCTTGAAGTCCTATTTCCTTTTCGTCTGATAGGTCACATCAATGTCCATTTTCCTGGGCAATCAGAAATAGCAATTAAAAAAAGGGGGGTGAAGGTAGGAGGCTGATTTTGGTATCATTGGATAGATTTTCGATCCGATGTATATTTTGCAAGATATTCCACCATCCCAAACTTTTTGTTACAGCCTATTTATATATATATATCCATATATACATAGATCTATACCTAAGCTTACTTGTTTTAGGTGATGTCAGTGAAATTGCAGCATACACCTGAATTAGAAAATTAGGGAATGTCGTGTGGCCTAGACCCTACAGCAGTGAATTATATAGAAGTGTGATGATGTAGTGTCTTTATCAGTCACCATCCTGAAGCTGTATATTAGGCCCTTTAAATCCTCACAGTGTCCTACGGAGTCTGGCTGCAGTGTGCTCTTTCCCAATGATCAGGTTTTTAACCAACGTATATTTACCCCTGCAGAGAGTACACAGATGCACTACAGCACAAAATCACTGCAGCCAATTATCAATATCTGTGTCCTAACAATGTGGATATAGACAGCTATAAACTGGAAGTTGTACCCCAGGACATCTATAAGGCCACAAATTTACCGCCGAATATACCTCCCCCATAGTTGTTTATGGCGCCCAGGCTCGGTATGGTGAACACAACGTGTTTGTGTGCCACTATTCTTTATGGAGGATAGTGAGCGGCGCTCGCTTCTCCTCCTCTCCAGCGTGCCCGATGTGTGCCCTCCTGGCCGTAGTCGTTTGAGCATGCACCCTAATTAGGAAGTATCTGAATGGGAGAAAGCCTACTTACAACCTGGCATTGTAAGCACCCCCTTTGCCCACTCTGTCTTCATCTGACTGAGCTGCATCATATTTAACAACAATATAAAAAGTTGCTTTATGTGTCCAATTTAAGGCAGCTTCTTGTTGTGAGGAGGGGGCTGCTGAGGATTTTAAGTCAGCAGAGCACATCTAATTTAATGCACACTGTTGTCTATGGTGACAGGCTCAACTGGCCTAATGGTAGTTGCTGGACTTTAAACACCCCAAATATGGCTAAGTAATTTTCATTCAAGGTCACTTGATCATGTCATTTGGCATAAGCAGCTAAATGTGATTGATCCAAATGTTTACCGCAGTTCTAACTTTGTACTTATTTAAACACATCTTTAACTGAACTAAAAAGTATACTTCCATACCACTTGTAATGAAGTAGGAATTTAGTTAGAATATATTTAGAACCACTGACCTATTTATGAAATATGGTACATAATAGATATAAAAAAAACCTTAACAATGAAACATAGGTTTGATGTGTTTAAAATGACAGACAATTTCTGTCATTGAGGAAATAACATCTGCATGAACAGTCAGCCATAGGCAAAGAACACTTTCTTAAGGAATTGCAGTATATGGTGTTAAAACTGATCGTGTCTTTGAAAAAATATCTGCCTTTTTTAAACTTCTATAAACCACTTGTGAAAAACAGTCATATTATCTTTACCAACTAAATTCCTGTGATAACAGTCCACATTATTGGGCACAATACAGACCCTTTTTTGAAAAAATTAATTTGACTTTCCTACAAGTGCTGCTGTACAGAAACCAGGCCTGTGATTGGGGAAAAAGGACCAAGCTGACTATTGAGCAGCTAATCAACCAGCTAGCAACACAGTAAGCAATCACAGGCATGTCCAAATAGGCAGCAACTACTCAAAAAACAAACAGTAGTTGCCTTTTTCAGGGCACTTAGGTATAGAGGAGGCTGCTGTTATTAAGGTGGAAATGCTGAAGAACTGTATTAGGATAATTGTAAGCTGCTATTCTGCAGGGATATTCTTGCTGCTTATATAGGATTTTAAAGCAAAAGACAAGAATATTATTACCGTATCATCCAGCAGGATTTTGAAGGTCCTATCTGTATTGTTTTCAGCTCCAGAAAAATCCTAAAAGTGCTGCGGTCAGTGTAAAGCAGATAGGAAAAAGCTGGTGGAGGCCTCCAATGAGTGTAGCGTACAAACATGCTCTCCTGCTCACTATCCACTATCCCAGCAGTAACACAGCTACATACAGCTGCCTCCTCCCCAGTAACACAGCTACATACAGCCGCCTCTACCCCAGAAACACAGCTACATATAGCCGCCTCATCCCTAGTAACACAGCTACATACAGCCGCCTCCTCCCCAGTAACACGGCTACATACAGCCGCCTCGACCCCAGTAACATGGCTACATACAGCCACCCCGCCCCCAGTAACACGGCTACATACTGCCGTCTCACCCCTAGTAACACCCCTACATACAGCCGCCTTGCCCCCAGTAACACGGCTACATACTGCTGCCTGGCCCCTAGTAACACCCCTACATACAGCTGCCTCGCCCCCAGTAACACGGCTACATACTGCTGCCTGGCCCCTAGTAACACCCCTACATACAGCCGCCTCGCCCCCAGTAACACCACTACATACAGCCACCTCACCCCCAGTAAGACAGCTACATACAGCCGCCTCGCCCCAACAACACATCTTTATATCTACCTTCACCCCTACATGATATGCGGTCCCATGTAACATACACCTAAACCCCTACCAGATATGCAGTCCCAAGTAACATACACCTCATCCCACACAGCCATGCAGTCCCATGTGACATATACTTCAGCCCACACAGCCATGCAGTTCCATGTAACATCCACCTCAGCCGTACAGTCCCATGTAACATACACATCAGCCTGCACCAGACACACAGTCTCATGCAACATACATATCAGCCTGCACAGGATAAATCAAACACTTCAGCCCATTTTGGCCATAAGTCATGGAGCTTTCACTCATGTTATGAGATGACTTTTCTAGCTGAGATTGCATAGCCCATCCACCTGCCTCAGTATCAGAAATAGCATTCAAAGATTCCAAAGAACTTTTATTGGAGGATGAAGGCATAGACAGTGGACAATCAGAAGAGACTTTTGATGATGAAACACAACAGCCAACAACTAAGCCTTTCTGCAAGATGCAGACTGTGAAGGAGGGCAGCATTGAGCGTTCATTTTATATGAAGCGAGGGGCGATGATAAGACCCGACATGACTGGACGGCAGTGATACTTTGGACGAAGAGGTGGTGGTCAGGAAGCCATGGACAGCTGGCAGAACAAACAAAATGGGGCCAAGGCGTAGCAATCAGCCCATAACCACATTGTTACCTGCTATTGCCTGCGACCAGAGACCCAGGAAATAAAGGCCATGATACAGGGTGTCTGCAGTGTTTAATTATTCTCACAGAATGCAGAAGACAGAACAAGTGTAATTTGCATGCTGTGCCACTAGTCCATAAAGCATGGCCAAACCCTTAATCTTAGCACCTCGTGTATCACCAGACACTTGCAGAGTAAACATGAGATGCACCGGCTGAGAAACCAAAAAGGCCTAGAAAACACCTTCTGCTACTCTTGCTGCTTCAGTTGGCCCCCAACCTCTCAAGTCACAAGGCCACCTTCCAAAGGGAGCATTAGACGCCACCACTGCCACCAAGCCTGATGTAGAGAATGGCACAAGCTCTTGTCCTAATTAGGACAATTTTCAAATGGCTAGCCTTTGAAATGCTCCCATTGCCATCTGATGGTGGCTGTCCCACAGTTTGAAGTTACCAACCGCCACTACTTTTTCCAGCAGGTAGTCCAAGCCTTGTACCAACAGATTTGCACTGTGCAATGCTATTAGTCCTAAGGTACACCTCATAACTGGAGGACCAGTAAGAAGCAACTGGGTAGTAGAGTCCCCATCCAAAATTGAGAGCTCAGTGACAGCACAAGGAGGATAAGTAGGAAGGCCCCAATGCAACTTTAACACTTTAGGATGGGAGAGTGAGCATGGCCTTAATGTGAAACGCCATGTTCACTTCTCCTAAACCTCCACCACCATAACATTGGATGGAGTAGGTTGTAGTAGGAGGCAGAATGTGACTTAGTGGAGGATTATCTGTCCACATTTCTCCTGGTACTGAAGAATGGATCCTCCCGTTCAATTACTGGGTGGGAAAATTGGACTCATGGCCAGAGCTTCTCCTCTATGCCTTTCAGGTCTGTCCTGCCCTGTGGCTAGTGTGTTGTCAGGAGCATGTTCAGCACCTCCCTCGGAGTCACTGTCACTGCCTCTCTACAGCCATCCTTACATTCATTAAGATGAACCAGGCATGGATTTCACACATAACTTGTTTTTGCCAGTTTTAGAATAAGTTTAACATTTTCCATAACTTCAACTGTAAAATTTAGAATTCTGCATACCCTAAACTTCTAGTTAAAATTTTGACTTTCTGTATTTCAGCAACTTGAACTTTTGACATGCAAAATGCAGTAAGAGGAAAGTAGTCTTATGTATAGAAAAAAAACACTACGGGCACAGCCAGCATGGCCCACGGATCACTATCAGTTAATAGGAGCAATGGAAGGGTACATACGGAGGTTATCGTTGTGCCACTGTGGTTGTGCTCTGACTCCCGAAAATAGACCAGTTTAATCCACAAGAAGTAAAGAAATGGAGTGGCACTCACCAATCGTGGAAGCAGTCTTCTTTATTAAAAGTTCATGTGAAGAGTACACAGGGGGCACGCAGTGCCGCAAAGCCGACAGGCCGTTTCGCGCCTGCCGGCGCTTTCTGAAGGCAGTGACCTCTGCCTTGAGAAAAGCGCCGGCAGGCGCGAAACGGCCCGTCGGCTTTGCGGCGCTGCGTACCCCCCTGTGTACTCTTCACATGAACTTTTAATAAAGAAGACTGCTTCCACGATTGGTGAGTGCCACTCCGTTTCTTTACTTCTTGTGCAGTAAGAGGAAAAGTGTCTATTTTTCCACTGACATCCTCTATGTAAATAAGTTCCTTTAACCACAGTGAGAGGAGGGGTTTGTGATTTTCCCTCTGCTTCTTTTAAACCAGAGAGAATAGCTGGGTCTGAACACATGCCAATTGTGGGCAGGGCAACTGTGCTGTTATTCGCAGCATTTTTCAGCCCTTACTACGGCCATTTTACTGCCATATTTTGGTGTTAAAATCTGGGTCCACATTGACTTCAATGGGGTTTGTGTTAAAGTAACAGTTTAGCACAAACAGAATTTTGTTGCACAATTTGGACATACCCGTTGAAACCGAATTTCAACCAACCCGTTCATCTCAATTTCCTACATAACTTAGCTCTCAGTGGTATTTAACAAAAGGTTAATTACTTTGGAGAATTTCAAAAAGCTATTTTGAGGAAGGGGCAAACACTTCTAGGGCATTCTATGCACTATTAATATTATATATAAGAAACAAAATAGGTGTTGTGCACATGTCCCACAAAGAGATAGTTATTATGATGTGAAATAAACATTAATTTCAACCAAGAAATTCAAGGAACACGCCCCTCACCTCTTCATAGAGCATTATAGGCTGCAACTCGTGTTCACTAAAGTGGTTTTGAGCAGTCTGGTAAGACCATGGCCTTAAAATATGAAGATAGAAAATATAATAAACTTTAATAGTAATATTGATTACCATCTAACTTTTTCATGTCACATAAAGAATAACATCTTTTAAGAAAGCTTTAAAAAGCACGTTATTGACATTTATCTATACTGTGTCATATGCAAAAAACCTCCTGCTTAACATATAACAAAAAAGTAATGTATTAGTAGCTTTATTGTTCTAGATACATAAAGGATTCACATCCCATGTCACCTGTCACAGACGAAGGAAAGCAAGCCCAGGAACACTGTGCTGTCCATAGGGAAATACATTCTGTACATGTATTCGCCTAACTCATGAAAATAGCTTAGCACATGGTGTGCACAAAAAACACCCAAGACACTTCCAAATGGGCCACATTTCTTAAATAGGCACATTATCTGTATCTTTAGCAGAAACACTGATATCAGATGCTACTTAAAAAAAAAAAGTGTACATAATATAATTTTGTTTAATGAAAATTTGAGCATATTACCAATATGCATTAAGGGGTATTCCCGTTTCAGAAAATTAATGTTATTGTTTGTATTATAAAAAATTATACAATTTTCCAATATACTTTTATGTATCAATTTCTAACGGTTTTCTAGATTTCCAGCTTTGCTTCTATAGAAATTATACACTCACCGGCCACTTTATTAGGTACACCTGTCCAACTGCTCGTTAACACTTAATTTCTAATCAGCCAATCACATGGCGGCAACTCAGTGCATTTAGGCATGTAGACATGGTCAAGACAATCTCCTGCAGTTCAAACCGAGCATCAGTATGGGGAAGAAAGGTGATTTGAGTGCCTTTGAACGTGGCATGGTTGTTGGTGCCAGAAGGGCTGGTCTGAGTATTTCAGAAACTGCTGATCTACTGGGATTTTCACGAACAACCATCTCTAGGGTTTACAGAGAATGGTCCGAAAAAGAAAAAACATCCAGTGAGCGGCAGTTCTGTGGGCGGAAATGCCTTGTTGATGCCAGAGGTCAGAGGAGAATGGGCAGACTGGTTCGAGCTGATAGAAAGGCAACAGTGACTCAAATCGGCACCCGTTACAACCAAGGTAGGCAGAAGAGCATCTCTGAACGCACAGTACGTCGAACTTTGAGGCAGATGGGCTACAGCAGCAGAAGACCACACCGGGTGCCACTCCTTTCAGCTAAGAACAGGAAACTGAGGCTACAATTTGCACGAGCTCATCAAAATTGGACAGTAGAAGATTGGAAAAACGTTGCCTGGTCTGATGAGTTTCGATTTATGTTGCGACATTTGGATGGTAGGGTCAGAATTTGTCGTCAACAACATGAAAGCATGGATCCCTCCTGCCTTGTATCAACGGTTCAGGCTGGTGGTGGTGGTGTCATGGTGTGGGGAATATTTTCTTGACACTCTTGACACTACCTGAGTATTGTTGCTGACCATGTCCATCCCTTTATGACCACAATGTACCCAACATCTGATGGCTACTTTCAGCAGGATAATGCGCCATGTCATAAAGCTGGAATCATCTCAGACTGGTTTCTTGAACATGACAATGAGTTCACTGTACTCAAATGGCCTCCACAGTCACCAGATCTCAATCCAATAGAGCAGTGATGGCGAACCTTTTAGAGACTGGGTGCCCAAACTTCAACCAAAACCTACTTATTTACCATCGAGTGCCAACTTGACAACTTCACAACAGTCAATCGTATCAGCCCCCTGAGGACACCAATACAGTTGAAAGCAGGAAGGAAAATTCAGACCTCATTATAGCTTCTCTTCAGGGTCTCTCTGTACAGGAAGAATCATGGGGCAGTTCCAATAAGTCAAGGATACATCACTTTAAAAGATCTGCATCTCAACTGTCTAGGACTGCAGGAAGATTTAAGTCCTGACTGGTGAACTTTGTCCTGGGGGACAGCCTGGGTGCCCACAGAAAGGTTCCCGAGTGCCACCTCTGGCACCCGTGCCATAGGTTTGCTATCACTGCAATAGAGCATCTTTGGGATGTGGTGGAACGGGAGATTCGAATCATGGATGTGCAGCCGACAAATCTGCGGCAACTGTGTGATGCCATCATGTCAATATGGACCAAAATCTCTGAGGAATACTTCCAGCATCTTGTTGAATCTATGCCACGAAGAATTGAGGCAGTTCTGAAGGCAAAAGGGGGTCCAACCCGTTACTAGCATGGTGTACCTAATAAAGTGGCCGGTGAGTGTATGTTTATTTCCAGTGGACAGAAATCTGAACATGGTCACACAGATGTGCCGCTCGTTAGTACTGTTTATCCTCTCAGCTACTAACGAGGTGTGAGACCATGGTCAGATTTCATTCCACTAGAAGTAAACATATAATTTCCATAGAATGACAGAAAGCAGGCATCTAGAGAACTGTGAAGAATTGATCCAGATTCTAAAAACGCATTTGCCCTTGGATAGGAATGGATCATAACTCTATAACTCACATAGAAGTGGAGGGAACTCTAGGGAAAGCCTGGAGTCCCCAAAACTACTGAGCTGCCCCTCACAGAACCAGATACCCTCTCAATTTTTTTAAGTGCCTACCAGAGAGTTCATTAGTTATTCGAGATAAGGCTTGGGGATATTGATGCACTAATGAACAAGACAAGATCTAATGTGACCCACCCCCGCCCACACACACACACACACAGTGCATGTATATTCCTATATTTCATCACAGGTGCGTTTACACATACCATGCTAGTGCTTGGAGGCAGGCCTTGGACCTATTGCATATGTGTTCGGTGCTAGCATTGCATTTGTAAACTCAACGCTAGCGCCACATATGAACGTGCCCTTTTGTAGTGTGCCAGTTTAGCTGCTAATAAATCACGAAACTACTCAGAAGCTGCACAAGTACCACAATGACTCCACCCTAGGGAGGAGACAGGCCATGCCAAAGGCTGGTGGCAGTTGTGAACTGTGAGTTTTGTGGTGCCAGGCAGTAGGCCAGCACCTTGTGAGGTAGAGAACCTCTATGTCTAGTGCCAGAGAGGCATATGCTTTATATTGCTGGTTTTTTTATTACTCTTTTTTATTATTTTACACTAAGTTATGGCATTCTAGATCAAGTTCAGTAACTGTACTGCTATTATGAAGGAGCACATATTACACCTATCTAAAAAGGACCTTTGTTACCTCATTAGTTTGGTTTATAGATATGTATAACTTTTTTTTCCATTTGGGTTACAGTTGGGATGGTAGAATAATACACATGAGACCCTCATTTTTCTTTTCTGCAAAAATAGTTTGCCATGCCCCATGGATTAAATGTTCCTTTTGATGCATGTTCTTTAAAATTTAAGTTTTCATGTAATTGTTGCATTTCATCATAGTTTGCTGCAAAGTTGCATGAAGGTGGTTGTGTGTTTGTTGCACTGTTGTATGAGGGTGGTGCCGACTGTCAAATGTTGATAGACTTATGCAGTCACCCTTTTCTTTAAAAAATATATAGGTTTAAAGTGGTTGTAATTTTAATTCTGTGTATTTTTCAGGTTGCGACTTAAAAAAAAACGAAGAAAAACTGTTTTTGTGATTTTATGATAATTTATGTGGACATATGCCTACGAGGTATGAACTCTACACATGTTCCTCCTTATATTTAGGAGGTATGAAACAAATTTTCTGTTTGGCTCATATTTTTTGAACTGTCAATTTTTAAGCATTTTTTATAATAAAAATTGAAACTGAATCAAAATTGCATAGACTCAATTTTGACCATTCGCAATGGCAAATTAAGATGCAAAAATTCTGCAGTTTCCTAGGAACAAAAGTCATGTTTATAGTTGATGCCACCACAATGGACCATGAAGGGAACATAATCTTACAGGTTTAAATCTGCTTTATAAAGTACTGGTGGTTATTTATGAAGTTAACTATAACCTTGCAAAAGTCATAATAATAATAGGTTAGCTTAGGTTAGATTAAGCTAATAATTTTTTTTTTTTTGCAGCTTTACCATATACTTTATATACTGAACCAAATTTCCACTGTGTAAGTTTCACTGATCTCTACTTTTATAGTTGTGACATTGAAGATGTTGAATTCTGTCATTTGAAACCACGAGTTACTCTAGTGAAATATCCTTTATAGAATTCACATTTTATCCTGTCTTTTCAAGATGGACTCCAAAGTTGCTTGAAAATGAGCTGAAGAGAGCCTGTGATCAATCATACTGAGAGGCAGAAATATATTAAAGTACCTGGAGCTCTAACAGGCTCTGGCACATTATGGGGGTCATTTACTAAGGGCCCGATTCGCGTTTTCCCGACGTCTTACCTGAATATTTCCGATTTACGCCGATTTTTCCTGAATTGCCCCGGGATTTTGGCGCACGCGATCGGATTGTGTCGCACCGGCAGGCACGCAACGGAAATGGGGGGGCGTGGTCGTAAAAAGACCCGACACGCGCTTACTTTCACCCACGATAGGACAGTGAACTTCAGTGCATTTCGATGGTCTTAAGTGCAGCAGTGACAATTGGTGGACGTCGGAGTAACTGCCTTAGTGAATCCCGGCTGGACCCAAATCCACCGCAGAGAACGCTCCGCTGGATCGCGAATGGACCAGGTAAGTAAATACGCCCCTGTATGTTCCCCCACCACATTTCAACTACGCCCACCTTTTTTTCAGAACCATCCTTCACTTAGCAGTGTCACTTTTCCCTCTCACAATATCTCTCAACTTATTTCCGCAAGATGCCTCATAGGAGCAGCTCTAGGACCCACTTCAAATGAGTGTATGTGTCGCATGCACTATGGACCGTATAAGCCGTCAGACTACAAGTCTACTGTAGAGGGGCAAGATTTAGCAAGAGGGCACAATGCTGCAGTTAAGTGAAGGAGGTGGTTGTAGATGAAGCGAGGCGGGGGTTGGCAATAATGCACTGGAGCCAAAAAACCCCAGTGGGGCTCTGATAACGCCTCCTGAAGCACTTCAGACTAAACATATTTATTAAAATGGTTTTCTGTAGGGCATACAGAACTGGGAGATTTAATTGAAAGGTATGCCTAGAAAATGTATTGTTTGAGATACAATATCGGTTTGGGTGGCTGAAATCACATAATGAATCTCTGTTATATCCCAGATGAACAGAGCAGTCGGTGGAACATACGCCGGCTACTCTATTGATCTCTATGATGCTGCCAGAGATCGCCGAGTATAGTATTTGGCACCATAGACTAAAAGGAAAAGTGAAGTAGGTTGACAAATATCACAAAAGTCTACATTTGTGTGCAAGTTATCAGTCAAGACGAATTGTACACCCTAAAAAAGTACAATGATAAATTCCCACCATAAACTAGCAAGCAGTGGACAACAGGGCCCATTTTCTTCATCGAAAGGCAAATTGATCTGTGTTTTAAAAAAAATAAATACACTATCAAGGACCCCTGCTGTGAAAGAGCAACCACAGATACTTCAGTCCCTCTGAATGCTGAAGAAGAGTGGCTGAGGTTAGGGAATGTGGCCAGATAAGTAATAGAAACAAATCACAAGAAGCAATAAAGCACAGCAGGGTGGAAAGTGCAAATGAATGTTGAGAAGGTGGGAAAATTTCACCTAAACAATACACAATTATATTACACGCAGTTACAGCTCATAAATTAACACCTTGGAACATAAAGCGAACCTCTCATACTGAAAATACTGTGTACTATGTATAATGGTTAGTTCACTTCAGTGTTTTTTATTTTCACTATGATCTCTTATGTTTAAAAAAAAAATACTGAAGAAATTTTACTAAAGAAAATGTAGTTTCTTTTGCAATTTTAAGTATCAGTTTTATCTTCTGCCTTATACGTTTTTTTATTTACATTTATTTTAAGAACATAGGAGGTTTCAGGGGATGGGCTACAGAAACCATTTTACAAGCATCTGTCATCCACAAGAAGTTTTGCAATGTGTAGCCCAATCAATGTTAAACAGCATTTGCATTGCCCAATGCTAAGGTGCTTACATGGGGCAATATGCAGCTGACATTCGAGCCTTTTCTATACTTCACATGGGGCAATTGACCTTAATGAGTCTTGCTGAGAATATTTGTTCCTAATAACTAACCAATGGAAAGGGGACTGTAAAATCTGCCAATATAAAGAATGTTTGCCTTTCTTAATATTATTGATAATAGCCAGGGGCGTAACTTGAGGGGGTGCGGAGGTTGCGATCGCACCTGGGCCCAAGAGGTTTAGTGGGCCCTTATGGTGTCACTTTCCCATATGAGAAGACTATTACTATAAACCATACATAATAGTTGGGGGCCTGGCACAGACTTTGCACCACCAGCTTCTAGCTTTGGGTGAAATATTATGGCAAGCTACTTAGGTTCATGTTATTTTATGTTACATTGTGGCCCCTAGGAGGACCCAATGTTAATTTGCTACACTGCCTGCAAAGGTGAAGTATGATTCACCACTTCAAGGAATACATTTTGACTGCTTAAGATGCCAATGTACAATCCATCACTTAAACTGACATTTGGCATTAGGCATTGTCATCTGAGGCTTTTATGGAGCCTATATTGGGTCAATCATTTCTATAGGAAAACCTCATGTGAAAGTATGGGGATAGTTAGTTCCAATAGGCCAATAGGCTAACAATAGAAAGGCAGAAAACAATTGATCTAGCTTAGAATAATCTACCTTGACATCCAGCTAGTCGAAATAAGATAGCCTAGGGCAGTGATGGCTAACCTATGGCACTGGTGCCAGAGGTGGCACTCTGAGCCCTTTCTGTGGGCACTCAGGCCATCACCAGAGATGACTCCAGGTATCTTCCTGCAGTCCCAGACAGTCCAGGACTTGCTGTGCACAGAGGTATTTTAAAGTGACAGCTGTACCAGGGACTATTTTCTGCTTTGTTGGTGTCCTCAGGTGCTGGTATCAATGAAAACTGTGACAGAGAAGGGAGTATAAATCATAAATTAAATTTCTGTGTTGGCACTTTGAGATAAATAAGAGGGTCTTTGTTGTAGTTTGGGCACTCGGCCTCTAAAAGGTTCGCCATCACTGGCCTAGGGGAAATGTCTTGTGAAGATAGGCTTTTGTATAAAGGAGCATTGATTTGGCATCGTGTGCTTCAAAATGAGTGGCTATATGTTGCAAATCATGGGAACCTGTCAGCAGAAATTTATGTAATAAACCACTTTCAGTATGTTGTCAAACACCTTTCTGATCATGTTTCTTTCATGGCACACCAAGGTATCATCAACCAAAAAAAAATCAATTTTGAAGTGAGGTATAAATTGGTTGTATAAAGTTATGGAAGCAAAGAGTTCAGCAATGAAGGATAGCTCTCCCTCCTCAGAAAACCTCTTCCACTGTAATCAACATCATGCTGCAGGCTTAGGAACAACTGGTTAATGATGTCCCAGGATATAGGAATATTAATTCCAGCTTAGAAGCGTTCTGAGTTGTCGAGTTGATCAAAAACTCGGTGTCGAGTTGATTAAAAACCCTTGTAGTTTTAGCTCCTACCACTCCCAAGGCTGGTCAGTGCAAAATCCTAGAGTGTGGGCAGGGACTCTCTAAACAGATACATTGGGTCACATTTACTTACCCGGTCCCCTAAAGTGCATTGTCCGTCCGGAATGCACTGTGCCACGATTCACTTAGATCGTGCGCCCCATTTCCTGCATCTGTCGCTTCCCCGCTCAGGTCCGCCGGGGTTCACCATCTTCCTCCCGGTGTATATAAGAGCTTGGATTGCAACACAATTTTGAAGTTAAATTCTGAGGTTTGTCCAAATCCGTTGGATTGTTCGACGGCCCGCCCCCTGATTTCTGTCGCATGAAAGCCAGCGCGATTGCGCCAAAATTTGATCGCGTGCAGCAAAAACCCCTTTTAAATCCCTGTCCCAGTAGCACAAAATGGAAATCGTCGGGATGTCCGATGAAAGTGCAGTCCGCGGGGCTCTTAGTAAATCAGCCCCATTATGTTTTTATCTAGTTCTATGGGGTGGCAATGTGGTTACATTATCAGGTCTGAGAAACTGAAGGGGTTAACTGTGTATGGGTGGTATGTTTCCCGGGTAAGGTGTAAGGCCTTAGTACTGAGGTTGTGTTGTCCAGCACCTTGAACATAGGTGGTGGGAGCAGCCTAATCAGACTGCACAAAGCTGCTGAGCAGAGCTGAGAGCATTAGTTATGAAATTTGGCTGGAAAGCATACAGCCCTGACCCCTGTGCCTGGGAGCAGCAACGTCTTTTATGTTTTAGTGGTGAGTTAGAGGTACTCTGTTTAGTTAGCACCCAGACGGGTAGGATTTTGTTTATGTTTTGAGGCCTGTATGTGAAGGCTGTTTTATTTTGTTCCTGCTGTCGAAATAAACGCAGACGAAGCATCAGCGAAACGCGCGTCGGGGTGTAGCCTATTGGTCTCCTGGGACCCCCATTGTACCTAGCACCATGCTTACGGGTAAGGACCGAAATTGATTTTGTGTACTGCGGGAGCCGGATGGTACCTCCGGTCCCCCACTTCACATAGGATCCTACCAAGGAATTATCCTTTTATTTATGTTCCCGTCTGCATTATTCATCATATATTAGACCCTTTGGTCTTTACATTATCATTTACTTATAGGTCTGGGGTGTTTGCAGGACACTTATGGTTTTCGTGGTACTTCCCCTTATCTCCTTCCCTATGTTATTCACTTTTTGCATATTGTGCATTGTATTTATAATAAAAGATATCATTAATTTTATCTTTGATGATCTTTCCGACTCTCTTTTGGGTTGTTAAACGCAGACGAAACCTGTTTTGGACTGTACCTTGGTATCACTGTCTTGAAATGCATCACAAAACTACTTCAGTCTCAACTGGGCCAAATCTCCGATATATGGTGCTTTGGATTGTGGGCAGTTCAAAAGACACACACCTGAAAAGGCTCGCTACATCCTACAACATTGCATGGCCTGGATAAAAGCAGCAGGCAAATTGCAGGATAAAGCCAAGATGGAGGATTTTATTAAATACCTGCAAGAGGAGTCCAGAGCTAATCGACAGCTGCAGAAAGCCATGCTCCAGCAACAGGAGGAGAGGTCCCGCCAGCAGCAAGCCATGTTCCAGAAGCAGGAGGAGAGGTCCCCCCAGCAGCAGGAAGAGTCCCGAGCCATGTTCTAGCTGATCATGTAAAAGTTTAGTGGCATTATGGCAGCACTGCAAACAACAACTACTGAGGGGTCCCATACTGGTTTGCAAGAGTACCCGGTTGTCCAGCATTCTGCACGGGCTGCAGTACAAAAGGCGTTACAAAAAATGACGGTGAACGACGACGTGGAGGTGTATCTCACTGTGTTTGAATGAGTAGCTGAGCGAGAGGAGTTACCAGCAGAGCAGTGGGCAGATGTCCTGGCACCGTTCCTGCCATGCGAATCTCAGAAGGCCTACTACAACCTGAGTGGAACAGAGGCCCGTGAGTACCCCCAGCTAAAGGCAGAGATTCTGGCTCGTCTTGGGGTCAACCCCCCAAATGCATGACTTGATATATCTTGTCCGAAAGTGGCTACAACCAGATGACTGCACCCCAGCATGGTCGAGAGAGTTGTTCTTGACAAATTCACCCATTTTCTGCCCTCTTGGCTCCAGCGATGGGTTGGACAGGCTGGTCCCACCAATGCTGAGGAACTCGTGTCCCTAGTAGAGAGATATCGGGTTACGGAGGATCTTCTACTTAATTCTCCCGCATGAAGCAGTGCCAGTGACAAGGTCACTAAACCATCTGGTAAGACTGCTACTGCAGAAAAGGGGAAACAGGTCAGGTTGGGAGGGGGTTCATTGGGGGGCTCCTATACACAGACACCCAACAAGGCTTGTGACAGAGGTCCCAGCCGTATCCAGTGCTGGCGATGCCGCGAAATGGGCCATATCGCTGCCAACTGTCCCCTGTCAGTGGAGCCAATGGACTGCAACCAGACCCGGCGAACGTCACTGTTTGCCCGGCCTGTTCTGAGAGAGGATCCTGCAGAGATTTTTCTGGCCCGGGGTGTGGGAGGAAGTAAACCGGTATTGTAGCTCCCGCCCTGAGTGTCAACTTACTGCCCCGGTGTCCCACTTCAGGAGTCCTCTGGTCCCGTTACAAATCATAGAGGTGGCGTTTGAACGGATTGCAATGGGTTTGGTTGGCCCCATAGTCAAGTCCACAAGGGGGCACCAGTACATCCTGGTTATCCTGGACTGTGGATGTGGGATCGGTCCTTGACTGTATAGCAGCTCCCAATAGGGTTGAGTGTGCAACTCAAAATAGTTTTTTCTTGTGCTTCTGATATTGTACTAAGACAATGACACAAAGGAGAAATGAGACAGATGAAAGATGCACAAGATGAATATTACACAGATGCCTATTAACAATACTCTCTACTATGGCCAGTGTATTCAATTACAAGGCCAGAATAGTAAACTTATATTTGCTGTATAGCAAAACTTAAACTTTATAGAGTAGCAACCATAAGGCTTTGTAGTACACCTATCCTGCCGACAACATTTGTCTATTGAAATTCAATTATTGATTTAATGAAAGTGTTACAAAGGGTAAAGATTAAATAGGCAAACCAATTCACCATAAGTGTCAACATACTTTTGATCATTTAGCACATTGTGTTGCATCACCACACCTGAACAAGGGTTATATTTGATATTTTATCTGAGCTCCATTGAAGAGGCTTAGTTGCATACTGTAGATAGAGGTGGCACTGTTTTACTAATCCTGTACAATACAATTCTTTTATAATAGGTTATAAAGAAAACAATTGGTTTGTATAGGTATGATCCATATCTGTTCCTCATTCAAGGCCATTATTTTCTCCAATTTCTTTTTTAACCCCTTCGCGCTCTGACGGATATATCCGCCACAGAGCTATAAAGGGTGTATGAAGAGGGCTTATGGGCTGAGCCCTCTTCATACAGAGATGGGCTTTGCTGCATATCACAGCAAAGACCCACCACTAACACCTGCTTGCACCGATCGCAGGTGTTAACCCCTTCTTTGCCGCCGACAAAGGCACCGGTGGCACTGAAAGCATGGCGGCGCATGGGCGGCGATCGGTTGCCATGACCACCTTGGGTTTTCGTCTGACCCGAGGCTGAATGGCTTTTGGCCATTCATTATAATGAGCCAGTGGCTCATTGTAATGAATGACTTGCAAAAACTCCATATACTGCGATACAGTAGTATTGCATTAAACGGTAGGAACGATCTGACTATCTAGGGTTAATGTACGCTAGAGGTCTAAGAAATAGTGAAAAAAAAAAGTTTAAAAAAGAAACTGATATAAAATATAATAAACAGTAAAAATCAAACACATTAGGTATCGCCGCGTCCCAAAATGCCTGATCTATCAAAATATAAAGGCGGTTATTGATGGCGGTTACCTCCTAAACGGGAAATGGCGCCCAAATGTCCAAAATGCGACTTTTACACCTTTTACATGAGGAAAAAGTGTAATGAAAAGTGATCAAAATGTCGCACAGTCCTCAAAATGTAGCAATGAAAACATCGGCTCATTTCGCAAATGACACCTCACGCAGCTCCGTATGCTCAAGTATGAATAAGTTATTAGCGTCAGGAGGTGGCAAAATTTTTTCTCCCTTTTTCATACACATTAGTTTAATTTTTGAAAATGTATTAAAACGCAATAAAACCTGAACAAACCCCGCAAATCTGACCTCAAGTGTTGGAACATGACAAGAGTCTCAGAAAATCTGCATTTCAAACAATCACATAAAAGTAAGGCAAGAGGGAAAACTGACAATAGTATAGTAAATGTAAAAGTTACAAGCCCTCACGAACCAGGTGTGATATTCTCTATCTAGACTTACTGTGGTCCATCCTTAGTGGTCTTAGGGCAGAGTTATGGGGGTGGGGGCAGGGGTTGCCCACAGGGATATTTAGACTGTGAAACTAGAAATCTTCCTCTTTGCTTCCTGACCCTTCCTGGACAAGCAGCACTTAACATAAGGAACCAGGTTATATTATGTATGCTTTATGTGTATGTATATAATTATAATATAGTAATTATAATATAGTAGACTCTATACATGTATCTTTAAATATTCTAAGAGCTATGTGTTTTGCCATATATACAAAACTTCAGTGAGTGTGTATATATTTACAACCATATATATATATTTACATTTGCAACCTGTAGCCATATTCCCTGCACGTGTATTGGAGGAGTAGATATATAGATGCTATTGTGCATAAGTCTCTATATGTACATGTATATGGTCAGGTACTGGATGTGGATATATCCAGGAGCTGCTGAAGTGTTAGAATATAATATATATACATACACATTACTGGGGATCCAGTAGGGGGCAGGAAAGGAGGCCTCTGTGTGTAGTTGTGTTCTCTATATATTTTGTATTGTATTTTATGTAGTTACTTTGTATTTTTATATATAAGTATCTTCGAGGGTTGTATGTTACACCTGCGATGTATGAAGGACTGGAGTGGGTGGTTATGATAAATAGCACAGACCAAGGGGCTGGATAGAACTAGTGTAACCCCTAGGAACTGAAGAAAGATACCCCAAATCCCTTTATCAGTCTCCCAGAGGTATTTTTGCAGAATACTTATTTAGTTTAGAAAAAAGGTGCAGCCCGCATAAGGTATGAATACTTGCAAAGAAACAAGAGCTCAGGATGTCTAGAGTTACCTAGCCCCTGGCTATACTTTGTCACTTCTCAACTATAACATGTCAGGGGTTGGGGAGATCAGGAGATAGCCGGGATCAATGGGTGGTTGATATGCCAACGGTCAGGATACAATACCCCCCTGCATTCTCTGGAGTCTGAATAAGCTGAATTCTGTTCTACCAATGCTTACCCTGCTGTCTTGTATATAGACCTCTTCTACCAATGCCACCCTGCTGTCTTGTATATAGACCTCTTTTAAAGAACTAACTGGGTTAGTAGCGCTGTATGGAGCAATCCTCACCTGGTGGAAATTTTTTGACTTGAGGGTTTCTCTCTCTGGGAGCATAATGGTATCACAACCTCTGAATATGGAATTGAACCTGTGTGGGGCAGTTTTTCTACCAATACTTACAATTAAGACATGCTATAGGGGCTCAATTTGGGAAAGCACCTATTGCTGTGGTGTGCAGAACAAAAGGTAGCGGTAGGGTGAGGTAGGGTGAATACCGGAGAGGTCTAGGGCTAACACCCTCAGTGTGCGGCCCAAACCAGTTAGCGCAGTAGGTTCACAACCCACTGCTTGCAACACTTTCCTTCCTTCTAAAATCAACTTTAAAATGATGCTAATGATCCTGAATCCTGATTTGTAATCTGACTTTACAGACTTTATAACAAATAAGAATATTACCAAGTTCACGGTGCCTGGATCTATGAGTAAGCGTCCACAATCTATCATGCTTGATTTTGATGGTAGATTTCCTTTAAATGTGCTACATCCCTAAGATTAATACTTACCACCTCTAAATAATAATGTACTGCTAGTGTGAAACAAGGAGTGTATTATCTTTCTAAGAATTGCTCAGTCTCATCTCTCTTAACATTTAGAAGGTGCCAAGGATGTGTTAGATGTCAAGTGGCGGGGGTTGGGGAGAAGGAAGATTGCAAAGGCATAAACTGTAAGAGGAAAAATTGTTTAGAATGTTGACTTTAGACATGGAATATATTTTAGTACAATTTAGCTCAATTGAGCTAAATTAAAGACAGTTCTCAAATTTTAAGCCCCTGGTGATGTTTACACAAAGCTCATTTTAACCCCCTTACTTTACAATTTTACTCAGTTTTATTGCTGTTTTAGCTCATATAACTCAGTGATGGTCAGTGCAAAATGCTAGAGTGTGGGTACGGACTCTCTAAGCAGACACATTGGGGCAAATTTACTTACCTGGTCCTGTCGCGATCCCCGATTCGACAGTCCAACAAAAATTAAGTCCGTCGCGATTCACAAAGCTTGTGCCTCCTAGTTCCTGCATCTGTCGCTTCCCCGCCGAGCTCTGCCGGAGTTCACCTTCTTCTTCCCGGTGCTTGTAAGTGCGTTTCTTGCGATACAATTCAAAATGCTAAATCCCGCTCGTAATCCGAATCCGTTGGGTCGCCTGCAAGCCGGCGCCAATGCGGCAAAATCTGATCGCGTGCGCCAAAATCTCCTGTTAAATGCGACACAAAACGGAAATCGTCAGGAAATCCGCGGACCCTTAGTAAATGACCCCCATGGTCTAAATGTGAAAAATGTGAAAGAAAGAAATGATGAGACAGATCAGAAATGGGAGATGATGAGATCCATGAGATGGATATAAAACACAATTACGCTTTCAGCTCACCTTTAACACATAGCTGTGCTATATGCCTCCCTTCCAAATAAAGAACTGTAGAATCTGTAGTTTGTTGAGCAAGTCTCTGCAAACTGCTGCTTGCTGGAAGGATATGACTGTGTCTGAGCTGAGGGACAGGAGGCAGAGAGCACTGCAGTGTGCAGACAAGCTATTCATGAGAAGAATATTACCATAGTCAAAAGATTTACGGTCATATCCACTGACAATCAAAATAGTACACACCATGACTGATAGAGAGAGATTGAAATTATGAGTGAAATGTTGTATTTTTGTTAAGAACAGTGAATTATTAAAAGTGGGCAAGAGTCCGGGCCTCGATGGCTTTTCCCTGCGTTTTTATGTACTGAAACTGGACATATTAGAGCCCCTAATATTTCCCCTTAGTGGCACATATATCTGTGATCCCAAAACCGGGAAAAGATACCACCCACTGCGCCAACTTCAGACCCACCTCCATTATAAATATTGACATTAAAGTTTACTCCAAACTTCTGGAACAGCGCTTGCAAACTTTGATCCCTGGCCTCATACATAAAGAGCAGGTAGGTTTTGTCCAGAGTAGAGAAGCCAGGGACAATACAATCAAAACGGTGTCCCTAATGCATGCCGCTCAACGGCAAAAGGTGCCTATGTGCCTGCTCTCTGTCGATGCTGAAAGGGCATCTAATGGAACAGACACTTTTTAGTGTGACAACATGTTTATTTATCATTCATCAGAAAACAGATTAATTCATGTAGAACAACAATCTTATAATTAGTTACTACTTATTACAGCAAATCTTACAGTTAGTTACTACTTATTACAGTATAGAGATGAATTGACGTTATTTCCTAAACATGAAAATGTCAATAGATACATGTGTGGAGGAAAAATCCTCCCTTCATCGTACTTCTTCTAATACTTAAATATGGCACATGTTTAACCGAATAACAGATACAAAAGAAAGAGAAAAAAGAAAAAAGGAAAAAGGGAAAAAGGAAAGAAGAATAAATATAGTATTTTTCTATCCTAATACGCTTATATACTGACAGGAGTCGAGTTACTATAACAGGACCAAAGGAGGTATCTCAGTTCCTAGATTTATAGGGTATATGTAAACTAAAACACTAACCAGAATGAGATTTGAAATTTGAAATTGAAGGGGCATTTCGGGTTCATATATTCAAAATTAGCCACGGACGCCAGTTATGTTTAAAATGTTAACTTCTTATTATGCCTTGTTCCCACGTATACATTTCATAGCGATGGCATTCATTCATACTCTCTATTATTGAGTCTCTATTAAACTGGCTAGCAGATTTCCATTGCTTTGCAATAATCATTCTCACCACCGCACATAGTCTGCTTATTAGCCATTTCTCGTTCTCAGAAAACCCCCTCGTATATATATCCAATAAAGCAATGGCGGGGCAAGGTGGAGTATGTGTATTCCTTATTATTGAAATAAGATCAAAAGCATAGTTCCATATATGCACCACTCGGTCACAGGTCCACCACATATGTAGAGTTGATGCTATGGCCGTACAGACACTTGGAACAGACACTTAAACAGATAGGCCTCAGTCCTTCTATGTTAGTGCGCATAATGGCCCTATACAACCATCCTACGGCAAGGGTCAGGGTAAATGGGGACCTAGCTGCCCCATTTGTTATAAAGAATGGGACACGTCAAGGATGCCCTCTCTCGCCATCTTAGTGATGGAATCCTTAGCAAATGCCATTAGAGCTAATGCATCCATTAAGGGCTTACACCTTGGTGGGCTCAACCATAAAATGGCCCTTTTCGCGGATGATTTACTGCTACTCATTACGCAACCGCACACACCCTTCCCAACAGTTATGGCAGTTAAACCTTCTCCGAATTATCTAACTTCAAAGTGAATTTCACTAAATCCGAAATTCTCAATGTCAACCTTCCTGATACCCTGGTGGGAGATATTAAAGCAGAGTTCCCTTTTTGGTGGGCAGAGAGTGCCATTATTTACCTAGGGGTACAAATCCCAACAGATTTGTCTACTCTTTTTCAAGTTAACTACCAGCCCCTCTTAACTTCAATTGAGAAGTATCTTCTTGTTTGGTAGCGCCTCCCACTCTCAATCGGAAGGATTAGTGTAATTAAAATGGACATCTTGCCAAAAATACTCTACTTTTTCCAAACAATTCCCATACATGTAGCTCCCTTCTACTTAAGTAGACTTAAAAGGGTAATATCGGGATTTGTATTGGACTCTTCTAGACCCCGGATGTCACACAATCTCTTCACCAGGCCTAAAGAAGTGGGTAGGGCGGGTGTGCCTGATATTAGCTTATATTATGAAGCCTCCCTGATATCCTGCCTGGCTGATGCTGTCCTGAGCTCGTCTTCTAAGTTTTGGGTGATGCTGGAAGCATCTTTAAATTCAGCACCTTTGATGGCATCCCTCTGGCTCCCAGCTGCAAATCGAGACATGTCGTCCCCCTGCACACCTTTATACAAAATACTTCTTGGTAGTTGGGACAAGATGAGGAGACGTCACAACCTGACCTCTACACCTGGCCCTATGTCACCGAGTTTTATGGACCCGAGTTGCCCACTGCGAGACATGAACCCTGACCTTTTTGGACTTCCGCCAATTTCGGTGGTACAGGTACAAAATGCGCTGGAAGGTCGTGATACACAATCCCTGGAAGGGTGGTTTCCCGCCAACATGAGGGGTAGCAGATGGTTTATGGCTAATCAATTGAGTAGTTTTATGCAGTCTTTAGGCCACACACAATCTCTTAAAAGGGAACTGACTTTCATAGAACAAATCTTCACGAACAAGGCCGCACCTATACATCTGTGGTTGCTGAGGGAGAGGGCTAAGAAAGTGCCTGTTCCTTGCAGACAGGCATGGGAGAGAGCATTGAAAACGTTCTCTGAGGAGGAATGGGATAAGGCGGCTGTGTTGACTCAGTTTTGTCACAAATCCAAGTCCCCTCAGTAGCTGACACCTGGTGGAGGTGCAACCGGGAACATGGTACATATTTGGTGGGCCTGCCCTGGGGTGAGGGACCTGTGGGAAGCGGTTTTCACACTCTACAATAAGCTACAATAAGATACTATTTCACTACTTCCAGAGATTGGTCTATTATCTATGTTCCCTAGTTCTATTTCAGCGGTAAAGAAAGGTTTTCTGAGACACTGCATTTCCGCCACTCGTCACATCATTCCCAGACTCTGGAAGTCAAGTGTTTGCCCTTCAAGGGCTCAATGGGCGGAAGCAATGAACCATATCATGAGAATGGAGGAGATGAGAGCTATGGAGGGGATTGCAGATTCACAAATGGATAGATATACAGGCAGTGCCCGGGTTACGTACAAGATAGGGTCTGTAGGTTTGTTCTTAAGTTGAATTTGTATGTAAGTCGGAACTCTATATTTTATAATTGTAACGCCAACCAAATTATTTTTGGTCTCTATGACAATTAGATTTTAAAAATGTTAGATTGTCATAAGAACCAAGATTAACAAGAAATCTTCATTACAGACACCTGTGATAACTGTTATAGCTGATTATTATAGCCTAGGGCTAAAGTACAGGAAATTAGCAACATCCAGGGGTCCGTTTGTACCTAGGGGTCATCTGTAAGTCAGGTGTTCTTAAGTAGGGGACCGCCTGTACCATACTTTCGCAGTTCGACTGAATTTGCATCTTGGATAGCGGGTGTCGGTTAGCCTGTAGATCCCTACTTTATTAATTGCCGCTTAAGTGCAGGCCGAGCGGTGGATACCTAGGTTTGGTTGTATCTTTATCCCCCTCTTTCCCTCTTCTTCTTCCTTATGTGTCTCCTCCCAATGCCCACCCACCCTCCCCCCTCCCTTTTCATCCCATGTGTGCCTCCCTTTGTATTTATGTCTTTATTGTGCTTTGTTATTGTTGTTTGTTTTGTTGCTAGTATTGCTATTAGCACTTGTAACTTGAGACATGGTCATATACAACATCTATATGCTTCCCATGAACAGAGAGACTATGTTGTCCTAAATATTGTTTGCTTCAGACAAGACCACGCTTGTGCGATATTATCGGGCCGATAGACATTTGGCGCTCACTTCTCATGTTGCAAGAAAATGTATAGACACTGAATGTACTTGATATACTGGCTATGCTTTGAACTTTGTCATGTGTTAATTCTCAATAAAGTTTATTGAACAGTGAATTAGAGAATGAGTTATTTTGTTACCCTGAGTATATTTAAGAATCTTGTCTTCGTGGGAATAACCTTTTAAGTTTCAACCACTCCTCCATTGCCCAAGGATATTAGTGACTATGTATGATTACATCTATGATGGTGATTTCTTTCTTTCTTATTCAGCAAATATAGTAAAGGGATGTGCAGCATTCTACCTTAGTCAGTACCAATCTCAAGGATGCTAACAATGGGGAGTAATGCTTTACATAATATAGTGCCATTTCTTAATCAGTATGACAAAGTAAATATGGCATGATGGTTTCTTTTCAATGCCTAGGGCTTCATCTTGAAGGCCCTCTGAGAAAAAAATTTCCTGGCAAACTAAAGTGAAAAATAAAAGTACACAAAGGCGCTCATAGGGCAAACACCCATTGGTTCAAGGAAATCCCATTTCTGGTGACTAAGGTCAGGTTAGTTATGCTCAGTGCATTCCAGTACAATTCCTGGCAAAGACATTTTGTTCAGTGCTGGTTGCTCCATGAATCACAGACTAGTATTTTTTTAAGGACTGACCCAGGTATCCAGGATGGGACTCCAAGAATAAGGAGAATTATTCTCACCGTTAATTTGGTCTCCATTGGTCCCCAATGACGGCCCAGCCGGAGGATGACCCTTGGAAATGTAATCACACACAGAAAAACAGGCAAAAAACATTTTCAAGACTACACTAGTCTAAAGTAGGGAGGGGAAATATATAGGCCATCACGGTGGACTAATGGAAACCAAATTAGCAGTGAGAATAATTCTCCTTTTCTATGGCGTCCCCCATGACGGCCCCAACTGGAGATGTACCAGATAATATATGTAGGAGGGGGCAACAGCCTACAAGAACTTCCTTCCGAAGGCCTGATCTGTAGAAATTTGAATATCTAGCCTATAGTGTTTGGCAAAAGTTAGCTGACTAGACCAGGTGGTTGCTTTACAGATTTCCTCTAGTGAGGCACTGCGTTTCTCAGCCCATGAGGCTGCCAGTCGTCTAGTTGAGTGGGCCCTAACAGCCCCTGGAATGTCCATGTTGTTAGCATCATATGTTCTTCCCTTTGAATTGTTGTAGAATACTGTCATCTTTCCTCCAAGGTTTGGTGATGTCTATATAATGCAGAAGGTATCAGACTCTTTGGTGTTTCTCGGGTTCTGGCAAAAGGAAGGTAAAATAATTTCCTGATTGGGATGAAAAAGATGAGGAGACATTTGGTGTGAAGGTTTTATCTAATGTTAAGACAACCCTGTCTTCATAAATTTTACGATAAGGCTCTTTGACAGAGCCTGAATTTCTCCCAGACACCTAGCTGTTGTTATTGCTTTAAGGAAAGTGAGTTTTAGTGTCAGCTCTCTAATCTTAACCATCTCTAGGGGTTCAAATGGTAGTCTCTTAAGAGATCCCAGTTTAGGATATTCTATTTTACGTGTGGTCTTAGTCTAGAGGTGGCTTTGACAAACCTCCGAATATACTTGTGCTTTGCCAGTGAGGTGTCAAAAAATGCGCTGAGGGATGAAATTTGGACCTTGAGAGAACTTGTTTTTAAGTCCTTACCAAATCCTGCTTGCAAGAAGTCCAAAACTTGCGAAATTTTAGGGGACAATTGGTTAGGAGGAACTTTGCCACAAAAGGATACAAATTTCTTTCATATCCTGGAATAAATTTTATGAGTTACTGGTTTACGGCTTGCCTTCATCGTGGATGTTACCTTATCTGATAATCCCCTAGATGTCGACAACATCCTTTCAGGATCCATGCAGAGCGCTGGAGAGCCTGTGGATTAGGATGGTATGTATACTGGACCCTGGAACAGGAGATTGGTTAGAGGTGGCAGCAGGATAGGTTCTTCCAAAGCCATCTTCCTTAGCCATGGAAACCAGTTCTTTTTTGGCCACCAAGGTACAATGAGAATTATTTTCACACTGGATGCACCCTGTCATAATCCCAAGGATTCTTATAGCTTCCCTGAAATGTTATTTGTTGTATTAGTGGAAAGACATTTGTTGTATTGAATCTATTAAGGTTCCCAGAAAGATTGCTTCCATACTTGGAGTTAGTTTCGATTTTTCCGAACTGACTATCCACCCTAACTGTTGCAGAGTTGTCATCGTGAGGTCTCTGCGACAAATTAGTTCCCGTTTTGAACTGGCCACCACTAGCAGATCGTCCAAGTATGGAATGACTGATATCCCTTTTTTCCGTAGAAATGCCACCACTTCGATCATAAGTTTCAAAAAAGTCCTTGGAGCCGATGATATTCCAAAAGGAAGGTGAAAGTGGGCTTCCTCCCCTCTTGGTGTCAATACTGCAAATCTGAGGAATTTTTGTGAAGCTGGATATATTGGCACATGGTAGTATGCATCTTTTAAATCTAGCTTGCACATGAATGCCCCTGGTTGAATCAGGACAGTCGTCGAGTTTACAGTTTCCATCTTGAATTTCCTGTATCGAACAATTGTTTAGGTTCTTTAATTTGCAAATCATCCTGAAGTAAGAATAGAGAGCAGTTATTTACTTTCCTTTGATGTTCTTGGGCTACAGGGATGATCACATCTAAATGTATCAGCTTCTGTACTTCCGACCACAATTGAAAGACTTTCTAACGGTTGTTTTGTTAAGACAAACTTTTTGGGAGGAAGCAAGGTTAGTTCTATTCTGTAACCATCTTGAAAAATAGACAATATCCAGGGATTTGTTGTGATCTGATCCCACTGTTGGTGGAAATTTAACACTCTGGCGTCATTGTTTCCTGTAGGCTGGGACTGAATTCCTGGAGCTAAGGAGAAACCCTCTTCCCTTTCCGTCTTTAGGGTAGCTCCACTTGCCTTGCTTGCCTTTCCCTCTGCAGGACTGCCTCTTATCCTTAGCGTCCCAAAAAGGCTGTTGCCTCTGACAGGTCTTCTTATCGGCTGCTTTTTCTAAAATTGTATCCAATTCTGGTATTCACCCTCAAAGAGGATACCACACAGTTTGGACTATGATCTAAAGTCTCCAACCCGTTGGCGAAACCAAAGTGACATTCTCACAGAATTAGACAATGCACCATCTTTTGCACTAATTCCGACTCCTTCCGCTGAAACGTCTGTGATAAACGATGTGGAAGCATTGAATGTAGAAAAGGTGCTTATTAACATTTCTCTAGGAGTACCATCTCTGATGTGATTTTCTAGCTCAGCTATCCAGTGAAAGAGGGTACGGGCCATAGATGTTGTGGCAACATTAGACTTTAAATTGAGCATGGCACATTCCCATGTCTTTTTTAGCAGACTATCCGCTTTTCTGTCCAGAGGTTGCTTAAGCTGGATCGCGTCTTCACATGGTAGATGTGCTTTTTTGGTAATTTTTGTCACTTGAATATCTACCTTAGGTGTAGAGTTCCACAACTTAGCTTCAGAATCATCAAATGATAGTCTGTTTTTAAATTCTTTAGATATGGAGATCCTGTTCTCTGGCTCCCTCTATTCTCCCAATATTAACTCTTTAAGAGTGTTATTTATTGGGAACACACGTTTTTTCTTGACTTTCAGAAGGCCGAACAGCTCATCCTGAATAGACTGTGTCTCTTCTACCTCCTCTATTTTGAGGGTTTCTCACATAGCCTTTAACAGCGGCTCTAAATCTTCAGACGCCAATAGGTATCTGGATTCCATTTTGTTTGCTGAAACTGAGGGAGATGGATCCAGATCTACAGATTCTCAAGTTCCAGTTCCCTCTGAGTCTGTTGCTGATTCTGAAAAGGATTCTACTATCCTTTGTTTCTTTTGAGGTAGTTGCTGAGGGATTAATGCTGCTATAGATTATCTTTCCTCTCTGAGCAGGTTATTTATACAATTATTGCATACAGGTTTTTTGTAATCGTTTGGAAGCTTCTCCAGACACATATTGAACTTTTTAGACGTAATATTTTTTGTGCTCGGCTGATCCTCGTCTTTCTCCTTTTCCCTGGGCTCCTACCAAGGAGAAGGAGAGCATAACCAATCCTTAATCACCCAACATAATGGAATAACATATGGCAGTGATTGCGAACCTTTTATAGGCCTAGCGCCCAAAGTACAGCCAAAAACCCACTTATTTATCACAAAGTGCCAACAAGGTAATTTAATCAGCAACTTATTGCTCCCTGCTCTTCCACAGCTATCAATTGTATTGGCATATTGAGGACCCCAATACCATTAAATGAAAAAGGGGATATTCAGATCATCATTGTAGCTTTCCTCCAGGGTCCTTTTGAGAAAGAAGAATCGTGGGCAGAAGCTCCAATGATAATTCAACCCTATCTACACCTACTTCCTCTTCCTAGAAAACTCTGTGCTGGGGTGATGCCTGGGTGCCCACAAAGATGGCTCTGAGTGCCACCTCCGGCACCCGTGCCATAGGTTCGCCACCACTGACATATGGGTCCAGACCAGAAGCCTCAATTCCGCATGACTCCATAATTCCAATTGTGGAACTACTTGTATCAGCCAGCCTAAAACATTAATCATAATGCATAACAGCTTCTGATAATTAGATAGTATGGTGAATAAGTGGAAAAGTACTACCTGACAAGTGAGCACGGTCCACAAGGTTCTGAGAGAACACATATACACACATATATATATATGATAGTATATGGTATAATCGGACACTCATAGAACAGCATACAACCGACCTTTATAGGTTGAAATGCCTGGAGTAGAATATGATCTCGGAAGAACTTGGGTCAGGACTGTCACTACAATATTAGACCTCAGATCAACGTGAGCACCTCGCTGCTGTTTTTTAAAATTTACTGCTCCACGTTCCTGCTTCCGGGTTGCACCGTCACATCCGCCTCCGTCATTTCTGGTGGAAGTCATCACCAGAGTAGGACATCAGCCGACTCATGTGACCTCAGCAACGGACGCAATACAGGTGTCCGTAGCTTCCCGGAGGCACGGACAGAGCCGGAGATACAACAGTCTCCCACAGGCAGAGGAAAGAACCGGAACCTTTCCAGACTCATTAAACTGGAGAGAGGATGATGACATTAAGAGGAAGGCGATGAAAAAGTATAAAAAACCTGTGGAGCACCACGTTCCCCAGGGGCATTGGTGTGACATAGATTGTAATGAGGGAACTAGAGGGTATTCGTTGTCATAATCAAACGAAAAAGCAAATTATATGATGATAACTGTGATGTCTGATCTCTATGTATTGTACAGCCACACACTATATAGTGATTTATGAGACTATGTGCATAATTATGTGTTTGTATAAGTAAAAAAAAAATGTTCAATTAAAATTTGCTTTAAAAAAAACACAAAAATGCATTTGCTCATCCTGCCCACTTGGACCTACAGTATATGTAAAATAAAATCTACAATATCTATATTTAGAAAGGTTATTGTTCGGAAGCATGATGCCAGACAGCTCAGCTGGAGCTGAGGAAAAGTCTTTAAAGACTCCTTGAGGTCAACAGTACATAATCGAAGACTTACTTCCAGACTAGAAAAAAAATACAGTTCTGGGATATTACACTCTAGGGATTTCCATAATATCAAAACTAAAGAGGAGCACAAAAAAAATCAACAAAATAAATACTATGCTGTAAGTGAAATGTGATTGTCAAGATACAATAGTCACTGAATGAAAGCCTTTCGGTCATATGAATAAGTTTGGAAGTAAATGTGTCATTTACAATTATACATTCCACATTTTTTGATCAATAAATTATTGTAAAATAATTTACAATACTCCTCAAGTTCAGATGTTTATACCTGAGATACTTTTACTAAATTGCTTACCTCCTAAAATTTTATAAGGCAATAATACAAAATAAACAGAAAAGTCAGAGGGAATATAATAATACTGCTGGATAGTCCTGCAACAATCAGAAAGAAGATGGTGGTAATCACGTAGGTAAGTATCTTACATTGGCTTGGGTAAAAGACATTCGTCGAAATGAAAACTACACAGTAGAGTGCCCACAGAGCAAAAAAAAAATAAAATATACTCTGTAATTCCTAGAATGTAGTACAAAATTGTATCAGTTTAAATGCCGACGGTCACTGACGTTACTTTTTACAACTTGATGCAAGATCTAGTCTTTTAATGTTTTTTATAATCTTTTTTTCCTAAAAAAGATGTTTTAAAAACATGCTAATAAGCTGCAAGTGCTCCAGGCTCTGCCTGTATCGGCAATAATTTGCCCCCTTGGGCACTTACAGTTTATTAGCATGTATTAAAAACATTTTTTAGGAAAAGTAGACTGTAAAAAGGATTACAAAGCCAGATCCTGCATCAGGGCACACACAGTATTCTTTCAGTGACGATACACTGCCCCAAAGCCGGAGCTACTGCACCTGTGCAGATGGCAGGCTTCGTGGACGAGGGTGCGCAGCACTTCATAGCTGCACGCCAGAGATTTCTGGTAGGAGCATCAAAGAGGCTACTGGGGCGTGGTGTAGCCGTGCCGTGTAGCCTCAGATCCAGAAGCCTCTTTAGAAAATCTGCATGTTAGGGAAATAAAAGTTTTTAAAAGATTGCAGGGACATGAGGATTAGCCCTTAAAAGGGCTATCCCCACATCCAATAGATGCACCTACCACCCGATCTACCTTTATAGGTAGATCCGTGGTGGTAGGTTTCCTTTAAAGGAATTTGTAAAGTGGTCGAACCATAATCACAAATGAATTGCAGTTCACATAGGAAATTTATGAATTGAGCATCCCCTTCTTGGATGTCCTTTTAACTAAATCCCCTGAGAGTATACATTCATATATCTAAAACCCACAGTCACAAACTCTCTTAAGGTGGAATAGTCACAGAGCCGGATCATCATTGGCGCTATTGGAGCGCTAGCGCCGGGCCCCCGGATCCAGATTTATTGGTTGGGGGCCCCCGGCCTGGCGCTCCAATAGTGCCGATGTTCATGCTCCTGCTGGGGCCCCGGCAGGCCCCGACACTCGCCTCGGTAGACGGGCAGTAAAAACAAGGTGGGGCAGAACATTATATAATTCATTTTGGGGGAGGAGGCAGCATATCAAATAATTCAGCGTGGGGGGGCAGCATATCATTTAATTCTTTGTGGGGGGGGGGGGGCAGCATATCATATAATCCATTGTGGGGGGGGGGCAGCATATCATATAATCCATTGTGGGGGGGCAGCATATAATTTAATCCATTATGGGGGGGGGGCAGCATATCATTTAATCCATTGTGGGGGTGGGGAGGGGCAGCATATCATTTAATTCCTTGTGGGGGGCAGCATATCATTTAATCCATTTTTGGGGGCAGCATTTCATTTAATTCCTTGTGGGGGGGGGCAGCATATCATTTAATTCCTTGTGGCGGGGGACAGCATATCATTTAATCCATTGTGGGGGGGGGGGGCAGCATGTCATTTAATCCATTGTGGGGGGGGCATCATATCATTCAATTCCTTGTGGGGGGGCAGCATATCATTTAATTCCTTGTGGGGGGGCAGCATATCATTTAATTCCTTGTGGGGGGGGCAGCATATCATTTAATCCATTGTGGGGGGCAGTATATCATTTAATCCATTGTGGGGGGGCAGCATATCATTTAATCCATTGTAAGGGGGGGGGGGCTGCATATCATTTAATCCATTGTGGGGGGGGCAGCATATCATTTAATCCATTGTGGGTGACAGCATATCATTTAATTCCTTGTGGGGGGGGCAGCATATCATTTAATCCATTGTGGGGGGGGGGCAGCATATCATTTAATCCATTGTGGGGGTGGGGAGGGGCAGCATATCATTTAATTCCTTGTGGGGGGGCAGCATATCATTTAATCCATTGTGAGGGGGGGGCAGCATATCATTCAATTCCTTGTGGGGGGCAGTATATCATTTAATTCCTTGTGGGGGGGCATCATATCATTTAATTCCTTGTGGGGGGGGGCAGCATATCATTTAATCCATTATGGGGGGGCAGCATTTAATTTAATCCATTGTGGGGGGGGGCAGCATATCATTGAATCCATTGTGGGGGTGGGGAGGGGCAGCATATCATTTAATTCCTTGTGGGGGGCAGCATATCATTTAATTCCTTGTGGGAGGCAGCATATCATTTAATTCCTTGTGGGGGGGCAGCATATAATTTCATTCCTTGTGGGGGGGGCAGCATTTCATTTAATGTATTGTGGGGGGGGCAGCATATCATTTAATTCCTTGTGGGGGGCAGCATATCATTTAATCCATTATGGGGGGCAGCATATCATTTAATCCATTGTGGGGGGGGGGGCAGCATATCATATAATCCATTGTGGGGGGGGGCAGCATATCATTTAATCCATTGTGGGGGGGCAGCATATCATTTAATCCATTGTGGGGGGCAGCATATCATTTAATTCCTTGTGGGGGGGCAGCATATCATTGAAATCCATTGTGGGGGGGCATCATATCATTTAATCCATTGTGGGGGGGCAGCATATGATTTAATCCATTGTGTGGGGGGGGGCAGCATATCATTTAATCCATTGTGGGGGGGGGGGGCAGCATATCCTTTAATTCCTTGTGGGGGGCAGCATATCATTTAATCCATTGTGGGGGGCAGCATATCATATAATCCATTGTGTGTGGGGGGGGGCAGCATATCATTTAATCCATTTTGGGGGGGCAGCATATCATTTAATCCATTGTGGGGGGGGCAGCATATCATTTAATTCCTTGTGGGGGGCAGCATATTATTTAATTCCTTGTGGGGGGGGCAGCATATCATTTAATTCCTTGTGGGGGGGCAGCATATCATTTAATCCATTGTGGGGGGTGGGCAGCATATCATTTAATTCCTTGTGGGGGGCAGCATATCATTTAATTCCTTGTGGGGGGGGGTAGCATATCATTTAATCCATTGTGGGTGGCAGCATATCATTTAATTCCTTGAGGGGGGGGCAGCATATCATTTAATCCATTGCGGGTGGCAGCATATCATTTAATTCCTTGTGGGGGGGCAGCATATCATTTAATCCATTGTGGGTGGCAGCATATCATTTAATTCCTTGTGGGGGGCAGCATATCATTTAATTCCTTTCGGGGGAGCAGCATATCATTTAATTCCTTGTGGGGGTGGGGGCAGCATAATATTTAATTCCTTGTGGGGGGGCATCAAATCATTTAATTCCTTGCGGGGGGTGGGGTAGCATATCAAATAATTCATTGTGGGGGGGGGCAGCATATCAAATAATTCATTGTGGGGGGGGCAGCATATCAAATAATTCACTATGGGGGGGGACATATCAAATAATTTAGTATTTGTATTCCAATATTCATTCTAGTATATTAAATTCTGAACGCTCCACGCTGTACTATTACAGCATGGAGTTGTTAAGCATTTATCAAGAGGGATCACAGAGCGAGGTCTCGTCATACAGACAAGGGTTTTGCTGCATATTGCTGCTAACACCCACAAACGGTACAAATATGCGGGTGTTAACCCCTTGATCATAGCTGGCAAAGCTGCTAGTGGTAGTCAAAAGATGAGTGGACGCCCCCTTCTTTGTTTCGATCATTGCTCCCCATGACGTCATTGGGGAGCAACAATCCATTGCGGTGACAGCCTGGGGTCTTAACAAGACCCGAAGCTGTTACATTCCTGCTAATTTATTACAATGTACAATTTGCATATTGTAATAGATTATATGGAAAATCCCCATATACTGCCATACCGTAGTATGGCAGTATATGATAGGATCAATCAGACAACCTAGGGTTAAAGTACCCTAGTGGGTCTGAAAAGTTGAAAAAAAATATATGAAAAAGGGGAAAAAAATAAAACCTAAAAGTTCAAATCACCCTCTTTTCCTAGAACTGATATAAA
The DNA here is from genome assembly GCF_040894005.1 of Engystomops pustulosus. NCBI lineage: Eukaryota > Metazoa > Chordata > Amphibia > Anura > Leptodactylidae > Engystomops > Engystomops pustulosus. Next base: position 59,840,952 of record NC_092413.1, read on the forward strand.
AGTAAAATCAAACGTATTAGCTATCACCTCATTCCAAAATCTATCAAAATACAATAACGGTTATTCACGGTGTTGAACCCGATAACGGATAACAGCGCTCAAATGTCTGAAACACCACTTTTTCAATATTTTGCAACATTTAAAAAATTTAACAAAAAATGACCAAAAGGTTGTACAGTCCTGAACAGTGTCCCGCACAGTAACAATGGTAGCAAAGAAAACGTCCGCTCATCCCGCAAACATCCCGCAGTATATTAGATAATTCATTGATGGGGGCAGTACATTAAGTAAATGGGGGGCCATATATTAAATAATTTCTTGAGGTGACCAGCATCTAAAATGCATGGGGCACTACCGTATATTAGAGAGGGCTATAAATAATTACATTAATTCATTAAAGGGGGCCATATAAATTAAGTCATCAATTGGGGGGGGCAACATATATAATTAGGGGTACAGTATTATTTATTCAAGGGCTGTAGTATAGTAATATATTGGGGGTCGCAATGTGTTCTTTGATATATGCAGAGTGGTTTTATTATGGGGTATATTTGGGGGGGGGGCATTTTTCTGTTATCCAGGTGACATTATACTGTGAGTAACTGTGGTATTTTTAGGTGCACAGTGTGGGGCATGTGCTGCCGGGAGCTGAAGACATCTGCTGCAAAATTCTTCAGCCAAAAGTTACGTCGATTCTGGCCATGAAGGAGAAGAAATGTTACCTGTGAGGTGCTAGAAGCCACTTCTGCAGTATTGTACTCACAGATTGTATTGTACTATTCATAGTGTCTATAGAGAGCCAGCAATGGGGTGTGGGGTTATTGTCATCCGTAATTGTTATGCATTCTCTTATTGATAACGTTGGTGCTGTGAACTCACTTTGTGTATTTGCCCCCTGTTCTGTGACATCACTGTGTGTGTTAACCCTCTGTGCTGTGACATAACTATGTTAGTGTATCAACCCCCTGTGCTGTGACATCACTGTGTGTGTGTATTAACCCCATGTGTTGTGACATCACTGTGTGTGTATTAACCCCATGTGCTGTGACATCACTGTGTGTGTGTATTAACCCCCTGTGCTGTGACATCACTGTGTGTGTATTAACCCTGTGCCTAATAAATTCCTAAGGGGGGCTTTCCTAATGATTTATTAAAGGAGAGCCCTGCCTAATAAATTTCTAAGGGAGAGACCTACCTAATGAAGCTCTATGGGGAACCCTTTGTCTAGCATTATGGGTGCATAGTGTGGTCAGCTGTGATGTGAGCAGTGTATATGTAAGGGGTACAGTGTGGTCAGTTGTGGTGTGAGGGGTATATATGATATGTGGATGGCACAGTGTGGTCAGTTGTGGTGTGTGGGGTATATATGATATATGTGGGTGCACGTAGTGGTCAGTTGTGGTGTGTGGGCTATGTATGATATATGTGGGTGCACGTAGTGGTCAGTTGTGGTGTGTGGGCTATGTATGATATATGTGGGTGCATAGTGTGGTCAGTTGTGATGTGAGGGGTATGTATGATATATGTGGGGGCACAGTGTGGTCAGTTGTGGTGTGAGGGGTATATATGATATGTGTGAGGGCACAGTGTGGTCATCTGTAGGGATATATATGATAATGTGGGGGCAGAGTGTGGTCAGTTGTGGTATGAGGGGTATATATGATAAATGTGGGGGCACAATGTGGTCAATTGTGGTGTGAGCTGTATATATGATATATGTGGAGGCACAGTGTGGTCAGTTGTGGGGTGAGGGGTATATATGATATATGTGGAGGCACAGTGTGGTCAGTTGTGGGGTGAGGGGTATATATGATATATGTGGAGGCACAGTGTGGTTAGGTGAGGTGTGAGGGGTATACATGTGGGGGCACAGTGTGGTTGTTGTGTATGTGAGGGTCAGGTGTGAGGAGTATACAGGATGATGTCAACTATGTTTGTTTCATAAAACTGCACAGATGAGTCATGGATGGAAGAAGTCTCTAGGAAGATCAGAAAGAAGGGAAGAGACAACATCAGGTACGTGACCTGTAAGTGATTGGATGACACTGCAGACTCTGTGCAGGACTGGTATATACTACTATATGGTCACTATATGGTGGTAAATACTGGTCTGTGTGTAGGTTATCATATATTATTGCAGTATTATATCCAGTCATTATGTAGTGGTGATAATCATGATGTAATGTTAAAATTTGGGCCTTGTACAGAGGTGTCAGTAGTGATATTGTCCTGTGCTCGGTGGTGTTTGTATAATAACAATATGGCGGTAAAGATCATCAGTAAATGGAGTATATACTTGGTAAATTGTTGGTAATACTGCTCTGTGTATAGAGTCTTGTGCTCATTATCAGGATGTTGGTATTATCTATGTTGTGGTGATGCTGCATTTTGGAGGGATCATTTATAAATAGTTGCGCTATTGTTTGGAATATTGTTCTTATGGTAGTTTTAATTGGTAACAGTATTGTGGTATCATTTTAAAATAGTATGGCGGGTGTATTTTTTTGTTTCTACTATCTCTAGAGCTTTTAAACAGTCTAACTATGTGGTACCTTTTTACTTATATCGTTGTGGGAGGGGGCCCCGCATTGGCTGCAGAGCTGGGGGGCCCCCATCTTAAATTAGGTGCTCCATACCACTGGGACCCTTAATCTGGCCCTGCATAGTCATCACCCACTCCATTTACAGAGAGGCATCCCTAAGGGGCAATATATCCGGGCTCAGATAAGGAGTTCCATAAACCATATACAAGGAGGTCAATACACAGAAGATAAAACAGCCAAGCCTCACAGACCCACCGGTTTTGGCACGGTCTTTAACAAGGTCTGATTGCTATAACAATCTCACTATAAAAGAGAAGAAGGAGGAATAACTCCTACTACCGATCAACTGATGTCATATACATTTGGTTGTTGGAAACTCCCAGTAGTGTGTGCAACAGTTTTAAATAAAAAAAACACTATTCATAATAATCTAAAAAATACAGCAATTAGATATTGTTGTTAACATATATTGGAATACAGTAGCATGTAGAAAAAGCTGTGAAAGGAAAAGATTTACACCATTCATAGTGGTTTAAATCAATATGATCAAATAGATTAAAAACGACATATAAACAATTAATCAGAATACTGTTCATACGTTTTTGCCTTATTGACTATTACTGTCATGACAGAAAACAAAGATGTTATTAATATATGTACAATACTGTATATGAGTGCTACATAGCTAAAACATTATTGCGGTAATTATATTAGAAATACAGTAAAAATTGTTATTGTGTGCAGTGATGCAAAAAATGAACTAAAGATATCAACATTAGTCACCAAATGCACAGACACTAAAGACCAGTTGTGATGAGTATAATTCATATCCCAAGGGGTGGCTGTATATCTATATATATATATATATATATATCTATATATATATATATATATATATATATATAGATATACAGGGCCGGCTCCAGGTTTCAGTGGGCCCCTGGGCGATAGAGCCTCCGTGGGCCCCTTAACAGTGAACTCTACACATCCAATATATACACACAGCACATACGCACAGATATACAGCATATACAACAGATACGCACAGATATACAGCATATACAACACATACGCAGAGACATACAGCATATATACACACGCATCCAGCATATACAGCATACACACAGCTATACAGCATATATACACACGCATACAGTATATACAACACATACACACAGACATACAGCATATATACACACTCATCCAGTATATACAACACATATGCAACACCCTCGCCGATGCAATGGCGAAGGAGTGCTTGCGAATAAGCCCCATAGCATGTCACCACATCACACAGGGGACATTGCAGTGGTTAATCCTGCCTGGCAAGGCAGAAGTTAATCTGTGTATGATGTAAGATTCTGTTATCCAATGATATGTGTTACATCCTGTCTCTGTGAACTGAGAGGTAATTGGAGGAGCAGCCACCACCTGACCAAGGGGAGATGATAAAACCCCTGGCCAAGAATATTCTAGAGAGCAGTTAGCTGAGCAGTAGCTCAGAAGCAGACTGGAGTCTCTCCAGTGCAGACTCTTCGGAGTCTGTACAGCTAGCACACCAGACCAGAGCAGGAAGAGCCTAGCCCCTGCCTGAAGTGGAGCTAATAGCTAGGTAGTGAGGAAAGGGGTATCATCCTACCTTTAAGGGTGATATCTGAAGATATCCAGGATCAAGCTGAAGCATCCTATTAGGACACAGCTGCCTCCCAGCCTGCCATTGCATCCAGGCTGGTGATCTACATCCTGTGGCTCCCTCCAAATACCTCTCCAGTACTCCACCATCTTGTTAAAGGCACGTTGCTGATGTTCCTGTCGGTTCCAATAAAGAACTGTAAGTCGTTTTTGTTCAACCTCTGCCTCCGTCTGGTCCCTGCTACTACAGCTGCCATCATCACGGGCACCCTGTCCACCACACAGAGACTCATCCTCTAGAGACCAAAGGGTTGCCCCAGGCAGATCCACTATAGCAGCCTCTCCCTCATCATTTCTTGCCAACACCACCCTGCTGGAGACCTGCCAGGCTGTAGGACAGCCCTCCGGTTCCCCAGCCCTCCGGTTCCCCAGGCTGTAGGACAGCCCTCCGGTTACCCATACTAGGCCCCGGTGGGGGATGTTGCACATACACACAGATATACAGCATATATACACACGCATCCAGTATATACAACACATACGCATAGACATACAGCATATATACACACACGCATCCAGTATATACAACACATACGCACAGACATACAGCATATATACACACGCATCCAGTATATACAACACATACGCACAGATATACAGCATATATACACATGCATCCAGTATATACAGCATAAACACAGCTATACAGCATATATACACACGCATCCAGTATATACAACACATACACACAGACATACAGCATATATACACACGCATCCAGTATATACAACACATGCGCACAGATATACAGCATATATACACATGCATCCAGTATAAACAACACACACGCATCCAGTATATACAACACATACGCATACATACAGCATATATACACACGCATCCTGTATATACAACACATGCGCACAGATATACAGCATATATACTCATGCATCCAGTATAAACAACACATACGCATACATACAGCATATATATATACACGCATCCTGTATATACAACAAATGCGCACAGATATACAGCATATATACACATGCATCCAGTATATACAGCATAAACACAGCTATACAGCATATATACACACGCATGCAGTATATACAACACATACGCATACATACAGCATATATACACACGCATCCAGTATATACAACACATGCGCACAGATATACAGCATATATACACACGCATCCAGTATATACAACACATACACACAGACATACAGCATATATACACTCGCATCCAGTATATACAACACATACACACAGACATACAGCATATATACACACGCATCCAGTATAAACACATACGCACAGACATACAGCATATATACACATGCATCCAGTATATACAGCATACACACAGCTATACAGCATATATACACACGCATCCAGTATATACAACACATACACACAGACATACAGCATATATACACATGCATCCAGTATATACAGCATACACACAGCTATACAGCATATATACACACGCATCCAGTATATACAACACATGCGCACAGATATACAGCATATATACACACACATCCAGTATAAACAACACATACACACAGACATACAGCATATAAACACACCTAAGCACAAATATAGAGCATATATACACAAAAAAAACACATATACAACACATATATACACAAACACATATACATGCATTTACTTATGTTGCAATTATACTTACCCGGTGGGAACGTGGTGGCAAGCTCAGGAAGGAGACCGCACAGGAGAAGGTGGACAGCGCGCGGACGGGCCAGGCCGGGACATGAAGCACACAGGCTGGCCAGACACGAGTTGTGCAGGCCGGAAGGACTCGGAACGCGAAGGCCGGGCCTGACGCGAGGCGCAGAGCGCGCCGCTTCACAGGAGAGGTGGGTAGGTTGGGGAAGGTCACATGTGAGGTGGGTAGGGCAGGGGGACCGGCCCGCGGGCAAGTAATAGACCAGCCACTTTATTAGGTACACCTGTCCAACTGCTCGTTAACACTTAATTTCTAATCAGCCAATCACATGGCGGCAACTCAGTGCATTCAGGCATGTAGACATGGTCAAGACAATCTCCTGCAGTTCAAACCGAGCATCAGTATGGGGAAGAAAGATGATTTGAGTGCCTTTGAACGTGGCATGGTTGTTGGTGCCAGAAGGGCTGGTCTGAGTATTTCAGAAACTGCTGATCTACTGGGATTTTCACGACCAACCATCTCTAGGGTTTACAGAGAATGGTCCGAAAAAGAAAAAACATCCAGTGAGCGGCAGTTCTGTGGGCGGAAATGCCTTGTTGATGCCAGAGGTCAGAGGAGAATGGGCAGACTGGTTCGAGCTGATAGAAAGGCAACAGTGACTCAAATCGGCACCCGTTACAACCAAGGTAGGCAGAGGAGCATCTCTGAATGCACAGTACGTCGAACTTTGAGGCAGATGGGCTACAGCAGCAGAAGACCACACCGGGTGCCACTCCTTTCAGCTAAGAACAGGAAACTGAGGCTACAATTTGCACAAGCTCATCGAAATTGGACAGTAGAAGATTGGAAAAACGTTGCCTGGTCTGATGAGTCTCGATTTCTGCTGCGACATTCGGATGGTAGGGTCAGAATTTGGCGTCAACAACATGAAAGCATGGATCCATCCTGCCTTGTATCAACGGTTCAGGCTGGTGGTGGTGGTGTCATGGTGTGGGGAATATTTTCTTGGCACTCTTTGGGCCCCTTGGTACCAATTGAGCATCGTTGCAACGCCACAGCCTACCTGAGTATTGTTGCTGACCATGTCCATCGCTTTATGACCACAATGTACCCAACATCTGATGGCTACTTTCAGCAGGATAATGCGCCATGTCATAAAGCTGGAATCATCTCAGGCTGGTTTCTTGAACATGACAATGAGTTCACTGTACTCAAATGGCCTCCACAGTCACCAAATCTCAATCCAATAGAGCATCTTTGGGATGTGGTGGAACGGAAGATTTGCATCATGGATGTGCAGCCGACAAATCTGCGGCAACTGTGTGATGCCATCATGTCAATATGGACCAATATCTCTGAGGAATGCTTCCAGCACCTTGTTGAATCTATGCCACGAAGAATTGAGGCAGTTCTGAAGGGTCCAACCCGTTACCAGCATGGTGTACCTAATAAAGTGGCCGGTGAGTGTGTGTGTGTGTGTGTATATATATATATATTATATATTATATCTCGAATGCTAGTAACATAGAATAATGTCTTGGTGGGAATTCGGTGTATTGTCCTTCTTGTATATGGATTAATAAAGAAGAAGAGGCTTTATACAGTAGATCGTGACGTGCTGGATCAATTTTTCTTTGTTGTGTCTCAGAGTTGAGAAATAGGTTTATGAAGAGGGAATATTTAGAATTTCAAAGTTGCCTACAGAAATATCATACTAACCTACTACAGAGTGATCTAAAAAAATAAAACACCTCTGCAACAGAATTGAAGGGTGATAGCCACATTCGATAACAGGGCAAGAAGAAGCCAGGGCAATACTGGAGAGATACTGGCCTGCCCTTCGTATGGACATATAGTCATAAAGTGGGTCCAATGCCTATGATTGCATATAGGCATTATGGGTATTGACTGTGTCCTGTACCCCAAACAAGGTTGACATTGGGACAAATGATCTTACAACAGGAGGTAAGATGGATCTACAATGTTGACACAATTACTCCCAAGGGACTCAATAATGACAATTGCACTTTGTATCATATCTGTAATTGGAGATTAAGTGGCCTGTTGCCAAATACCAAGCATTGCATCTTTTCTAATACCCCATTAACACACACTACAGGGACAAGTATTCAAACAAACTCCACTTCTCTTGAATTTATTAAGACTCTTCACTCTATGTACCAATGTAATGAATTAATAAGATACTAATGTATATATTAATAAGTCTAAAAAAAAGCTGGAGTATTCTTGGAACCTCTTTCTAGGAGTCTTCGTGTATATGACAACTGTACTTACCTTGATGATCATCCTGTCAAGCTCGTAACTATGAACCATTGCTTCTATTAGAAATTTCTGTAATAGTGGGCACGCATACATCCAGCCATCTTCCCTGTGCGCCAACCATTTGGATGTGCGACTAGCAGCTTTTATGAGGCCAGAGATGACCGCAGGCCTCATTTGTTCCCAGTTAAACCTTATACTGGATAAAAAAAATTATTTTTGCCTCAACACTCTGCTTCCTTTTGATGAAACTGACCAAGGAGTAAATTCGTGTATGGGTGACATAACTGAGCAAGGTCACAGTACTGCCCTTATAAGGGCTGGATCTACTTAGGATTCTAAGGGTCCCTTGTGTCTATCTGATCACCCACTTTACCCACGGTAACAGATATAATTCATACTATTACAGAGGTATACAAGTGTCCTTTAGGCCAGTGGCAGTACTGGTTGCTTCATGTATATTTTTTTGGTGCAGTTTTTATTAAATGTTAAGTTTTAGTGTAGCCTGTGCTCCGCTATGTCGGTTTTCCCCCTGGCCTGTACTTAACTCTCCAGGCTGTAGTCCCGCCCAGACCGCACACCTCCTCAGACAAGGCCGCGCGCTCCCGCTGCTAGGGTGCTTGCATGCCCACTTGTTCTGACTTATAGGGCCAGCGTACTCCTAATTGGTGCTGACTAATTTGGCGCGCCCTTATAATCCGGCACCTCCCTTCACTCTCTGCCGGATCTTCAAGTCATTTCCACTTAAGTGAAGCCTCCTGTGTTCTTCCTGTGCGTTTCCAGATGCCTCCGTGTTCCCTGTGTTCCTCCTGCGTTTCCAGACGCCTCCGTGTTCCCTGTGTTCCTCCTGCGTTTCCAGACACCTCCATTTATCCTGTGTCCGTATTCCTGTGGCGGTCCTGTTTCCTGCTTTCCTATCTTGGTTGCCACCGCGGGTGTAGTCACACCAGTGGAACGACCTGGTGAAAGACCATCCCGCTTTGCGGCGGGCTCTGGCGAAGACCAGGGGCCACTTAGACTCTGGTCCCGGTTGGCGGCTAGTACCATCATCCCCCGTGGTGGTCCAGGGAGTCCACAGACTGTAGGCCCAAGAGATTCTCCCCCACCCCGTGTGTAACTTTTAGGCACTTGTACTACTGATATTTTTGCTTATTTACATGTTTAATTTGAGTGAGATCTAAGAGTGTCTTTCTCGCTCCACTGTGAAAATATAAGCAACATAGTAGATATTTGCTCTGTGTGTCAAGTCAGAGTTATAATATTTTAATACCTTTTTTGAGTGCAATATTTTAATGTAATGTTAATATTTAACAACTGTGTTTCCATTAGATAATTACAAGCGGTCCCCTACATAAGAACACCTGGCTTACATACGACTCCTAGTTATAAATGGTCCCCTGGATGTTGGTAATTTAATGTACTTTTACCCTAGGCTACAATAAACAGCTATAACCATTATTAAAGGTGTCTGCAATTAAACTTTATTGTTATAACAATCCAACATTTTTAAAAATCCAATTGTCACATAGACCAAAAATTTTTTGCAAATCATGCCTCTTTTAGACATAGTGTAGGTAGAATGATTTCAAATTAGCAGGAACTGTTTATTCGGCAATGTCTCACATTTAGAAATGGCCGATCTTAACCACCTTCCGATTGTAGCCTTGTACCTTCCCTTCAAATTGAATGGAGAGATTATGGTCGATGCACTATGGTTCTGTGGCCTGTAGGTTGTTTATGACAGTATATTAAATACCAAAAAAGATAACCCAATACCAAATATCCAACTCCTACTACCAATCAAACACAGGCAATACCAATAGAAGTAGATAGGATACCCAAATAAACACATCAATTTACAATAAAGTTAAATACACAATTTACAATAAACAATATATGTCTTTATTTAATCGGTCACCACAAAAAACACAGTTAAAAACTATACATAAAAACCACAAAGATGTGGCGGTGGTCTGAAGTAACACAATACATAGTAAATACACTTTAAGTATCCAACCAACATCAGTAAACACAATTAGGCTGTAACCAGTTCCATTACCCACCAGGGTGTAGTATGTAGCCAAGATAGGAATAGTAACTCTGACCACCGCCACAGCACCCCGACGCGCGTTTCGCCGTCGCTTCCTCTAGGGGGTGTGCTGTGGAATGGTCAGTGTCCCATATAAATATCCCTCAACCCCAAATGAGTGGTACCTTAGGGCCAATCAAAAAAGTGCAGTGTGCTTCGTGCCCAGATGATCAGCAGGTGTGCAGAGTAGCGCATCGCCGCGGTCTCCATACACGCGTCTGGAGACGGGGCCACACCCCGGAAGACGTGCAACGCGCATGACCTGCGCGTCATCGTGAACCGGAAGTGCGGCGCCGCCATCGAGACCCGCGCATGCGCCGAAGCGATGCGCATCCCACCGCCATATTGGATCAGGGCAGAGGTAAGGGAAGTTGTTCTAAAATCATGATTCTATTATTATACAGAGTGTACCCGGTTTTGTGGGTAAAATACCACAATCCAATGTTGGTAAACTGCAATCATCATCTTGCTAAGATGGATGGATATATCAAACACCGGTAAGGGACAGTATTAATAATACTGGAACATTATAAAGTGAACAATGAAAGGTGAATGAAATGCAAAAAATATATATATATCGGTTAATTAATAAGTATAATAGGCATAATATAATGAATAGTAATACTAATACTAGAACATTAAAGTGGAGATAAGAAGTGCATGTGAGTGAATAGAGCTATTAGGAATGTGCAAATATATACAGACCAGATCATCGCTGTGAAAGCTATGAAAAAGTGCATGTGCCTATAAATGTACTTAGTTGTTAAAGTGCTGGTGCTTGTGCAATCAGTACGTACAATGAGATCTGGCTTTAAACCTATATCAGTGTATGTGTGACACGAAACATACATAAATTAAACATACATCAATAAGACAATACGAAAAATGTGCTGTGCTAAATGATAAAAGAGCATGATGTATAAGTGCAAATTGTGCAAAACAGATGAAAATGTGCAAATTAAAACGTGTCGACTGATAGTGATGTATAACCACATAAAGACAATTAAAACGTCCAAACGCCTATATATAGTGAATAGAAATAAATAGAGAAAAAATATATATAAAATTAATGATCAGCCCTAATACCGCTGTTTGGTCCAATAGAGTTATCAATGGACCATCCGAGTAGATGCATCCTTATTAAATAGCAGACACCAGGAACCTTGAGGATAGACCTCAATCAATACACAAATGTTGAGAGGGCAAACCATACCCAGAGAATTGAAGATACAGAGGCGGGGACCCAAAAAGCATCCCACACCCGCAACACCTGGCGTAAAAAAGCACCTTACAGTACAACCCAAATGCACAGTACCGCACACTAATGTAACAAGCACTAAGAGGGCAATAGAGACACTAGACCATTACCAAATATATCGCAAGTTAAACAAGTAAGAACAATATTAAAAACATGACTCGGAATCAGATTCATATGAATGGGGAGAAAGAGAGCTTTTCATTCAGTCCATGAGGAGATGTTGTGGCCAATTTGACTATCCACTTTAATTCTATCCTTTCCAATTTCTTGAAGGTGTTGCCACCGTGACCTCCCAAGATGATCTTATCTATGCCATATACCTGCAGGTCCCGCCATCTGCAGTCATGGCATTCCAAGAAATGTTTGGGTATAGGTTTCAATTTCATGATTTGTTCGTGGTCCGTGGGAAGAAGTTTGGCAGCCGATCTTATGTCTTTCATGTGTTCCTGGACACGTGTTCTTAATTCCCGTGTGGTCATCCCCACGTACTTCAATCCGCAAGGGCAACACACAACATAAATCACGCCCGTGGTGCTGCAATTTATAAAATGTACAATGTTAAAATTGCGTATACCCACGGAGTCTTGAAATTTCCTAGTTTTAACCATTTGGGGGCATACACTGCAGTGTCCACAAGGGTACGATCCCCAGTCAGGGCCTTTTGATCCGAAAATATAATTTTTCGGTCTGGGGGGTGCATAGTGGCTTCTCACCAACCTATTCCCTATAGTGTCCGCACGTTTCGAGACCACTTGTGGGGTCTCCGAAATGTGTTTTTTGATTTCTGGGTCGGACTGTAATATAGGCCAGAATCGCTCAAAGATAGAATTCATTTCCCTCCATTGGGAGTTATAGGGAGTAATGATCCTTACCTTACTCTCTTTTGGTCTTCTGGGCTGTTGAATAAGTAAGGATCTTCGATCTGATGTTTTTGCCCGTAGATATCCCCTCTGTATATCCGAGTCACGATAGCCTCTCTGTTTGAATCGAGTCCTCAAAATCGTGGATTCTGCTTCAAAGTTGGAGTGGGTGTCACAAATCCGTCTGGCCCTCAAAAACTGACCTGTAGGGATGGAGCGTATCGTATGAGCCGGATGGAAGGAATTAGCACGAAGTAAAGCATTGACTGATGTCTCTTTACGGTAGACAGATGTACTCAGTTGTCCTCCCTGTCCCACATCGATTTGGATATCCAGGAATTCCAAATGTTCCTGACTGATGTTGCTAGTCAGCTTAATATTTAGGTTGTTGGAATTGAGATCATCCAGGAATAGATCCAAGCCTGTCCTTGGTCCTTGCCATATGAACAGGACATCGTCGATGAAACGCATTGGGAGGTTGCGGTGGCAACACCTTCAAGAAATTGGAAAGGATAGAATTAAAGTGGATAGTCAAATTGGCCACAACATCTCCTCATGGACTGAATGAAAAGCTCTCTTTCTCCCCATTCATATGAATCTGATTCCGAGTCATGTTTTTAATATTGTTCTTACTTGTTTAACTTGTGATATATTTGGTAATGGTCTAGTGTCTCTATTGCCCTCTTAGTGCTTGTTACATTAGTGTGCGGTACTGTGCATTTGGGTTGTACTGTAAGGTGCTTTTTTACGCCAGGTGTTGCGGGTGTGGGATGCTTTTTGGGTCCCCGCCTCTGTATCTTCAATTCTCTGGGTATGGTTTGCCCTCTCAACATTTGTGTATTGATTGAGGTCTATCCTCAAGGTTCCTGGTGTCTGCTATTTAATAAGGATGCATCTACTCGGATGGTCCATTGATAACTCTATTGGACCAAACAGCGGTATTAGGGCTGATCATTAATTTTATATATATTTTTTCTCTATTTATTTCTATTCACTATATATAGGCGTTTGGACGTTTTAATTGTCTTTATGTGGTTATACATCACTATCAGTCGACACGTTTTAATTTGCACATTTTCATCTGTTTTGCACAATTTGCACTTATACATCATGCTCTTTTATCATTTAGCACAGCACATTTTTCGTATTGTCTTATTGATGTATGTTTAATTTATGTATGTTTCGTGTCACACATACACTGATATAGGTTTAAAGCCAGATCTCATTGTACGTACTGATTGCACAAGCACCAGCACTTTAACAACTAAGTACATTTATAGGCACATGCACTTTTTCATAGCTTTCACAGCGATGATCTGGTCTGTATATATTTGCACATTCCTAATAGCTCTATTCACTCACATGCACTTCTTATCTCCACTTTAATGTTCTAGTATTAGTATTACTATTCATTATATTATGCCTATTATACTTATTAATTAACCGATATATATATATTTTTTGCATTTCATTCACCTTTCATTGTTCACTTTATAATGTTCCAGTATTATTAATACTGTCCCTTACCGGTGTTTGATATATCCATCCATCTTAGCAAGATGATGATTGCAGTTTACCAACATTGGATTGTGGTATTTTACCCACAAAACCGGGTACACTCTGTATAATAATAGAATCATGATTTTAGAACAACTTCCCTTACCTCTGCCCTGATCCAATATGGCGGTGGGATGCGCATCGCTTCGGCGCATGCGCGGGTCTCGATGGCGGCGCCGCACTTCCGGTTCACGATGACGCGCAGGTCATGCGCGTTGCACGTCTTCCGGGGTGTGGCCCCGTCTCCAGACGCGTGTATGGAGACCGCGGCGATGCGCTACTCTGCACACCTGCTGATCATCTGGGCACGAAGCACACTGCACTTTTTTGATTGGCCCTAAGGTACCACTCATTTGGGGTTGAGGGATATTTATATGGGACACTGACCATTCCACAGCACACCCCCTAGAGGAAGCGACGGCGAAACGCGCGTCGGGGTGCTGTGGCGGTGGTCAGAGTTACTATTCCTATCTTGGCTACATACTACACCCTGGTGGGTAATGGAACTGGTTACAGCCTAATTGTGTTTACTGATGTTGGTTGGATACTTAAAGTGTATTTACTATGTATTGTGTTACTTCAGACCACCGCCACATCTTTGTGGTTTTTATGTATAGTTTTTAACTGTGTTTTTTGTGGTGACCGATTAAATAAAGACATATATTGTTTATTGTAAATTGTGTATTTAACTTTATTGTAAATTGATGTGTTTATTTGGGTATCCTATCTACTTCTATTGGTATTGCCTGTTTATGACAGTATGCCTTACACCCAACGAGTGCCATTGCCACTTTTAAGGTGGCTTAAAAAGTCAAGTATTTCATGCTAGACTGTTCTATTGGTACAGGCTCTTTAGAAATAAATCTCTTGACACACCTGTATTCAGCTGGTGGACAGTCACCGAGACCTGCACCTTCAAGGTACTGGTAGATAATTCTAGTTCTAGGCTCGCCTACAGAAAATCCAAAAAATTAGGATTATCCCGGTATTTTGAAAAAGTAACGGGGCTTGCTCCTTGGCTCAAGAGTCTGAGTGACACTCGTTAAGACTTTAGAACTTCACTGTCAGGATCCAGGCCGAGAGTTGTAGCCTTCCAGGATCTGAATGCAGTATTGGACCTGGAATAGAAGATCTTCTCATCATAGGAAGATGACTGGATCTTTGGACCAGCTGGTTTTGGACCAATTTGAGCAGACCCGAATTACTTTTGCCTTATCCTGTCTATATCTTGTGTAGCACTTTTGCAATCAAGGGAATAGGAAGGGAACGCAAATTAAAGCGACATGTTCCATATGTAGCATGAAGCCATCCCATGTTTTCTTGACTTACAGGCTTCTAGAGAATAGAAATGGTGACATTGGTATACTTTTTTTGCCACAAGAGAAAATTCCAAGAGGCTTTCCAAACAGACCGAGTTGTTGAGAAATTACCTAGAAAGTTTGCTCCCCAGCCTGTCTTGTTTGCATCTATCTGGACCGTGATTAGAGGATGTTTGTGCCAGGATACTCCCACCTCAGGTTTACCTTCTTTAACAATCAGAGCAGGTTTTCCTTTAACACTGAAGAGATAGTAATCTTCTTCTCTAAGCTGAAAGCTTCCCTGATCCAAGCTATTAGGATCTACTGTTGTAGGACTCGGGTATGTATTTAGCACCAAGCAACTGACGGAATGCAGGCTGTGAAGACACCAAGAGTCTTCATGGCCTCTTCAATGATTATGCTGGATTCTTTATAAAGAAGCAAAATCTAAGACCTGATGTGAGATTCTTTTTTCCTGTGAAAAGACATTTGTTGAATTAAGTCTAAATGAAATCCTAAGAATCTTTTGAGAGTTCATGGTGTCAATGTCTTTAGAGTTAGTTCTTTGGAAGAGATAAGTGTAGGTTTGGCTTTGGCCACAATGAAGAGATCATCTAAATGAGGGATGATGCCAAAGGGTAGTATACAGAAGTGAATACTGGAAGTGAGGTGTAAAGGACAGGAAACCTCAGGAATTTCTGAGGTGTAGGGTTAATGGGCACAAGATTGTATGCATCCCTTAGGTCTCTGGTGCACAAGAAAACATTTGTGTCAATTAGTTGGGTAACAGATCTTACCAACTCTATACATCTGAAGGTGATGAGACTATTGGATGCATTCGGCTTCTTCACAAAGAACAGTGAGGAATAGAATACCAACTTTTCCTGACCACAGGGAACACAAACCACGACACCCATCTGAAGCAGGGAAGCTAGGAAGAGGATGATACAGAAGGACCAATGTATTTGATAGACGGAAGTAGGTTGAACTTTATTCTGTAACCATGGTGGAGAATATCCAAAGTCCATAGAATTTAAGTCATCTCTAACCACTGTTCTCTGAAGTCTAAGTTTCCCCCTACTTAGGCATCATTGCTTCATATTTCTGTTGGAGTCAGATGAGGCATAGAAAAGGAATCCCCAACTTCTACCTCATT
Organism: Engystomops pustulosus; assembly: GCF_040894005.1. NCBI lineage: Eukaryota > Metazoa > Chordata > Amphibia > Anura > Leptodactylidae > Engystomops > Engystomops pustulosus. Next base: position 59,857,326 of record NC_092413.1, read on the forward strand.
TCAGGTAGCTCCATTGGCCTTGCTTTCCCTTGTCCTTAAAGTAGTCTATTTTGGTTTTTAAAGCCATGAAAAGAAGATTTCTTGACCGGCTTATTCTCAGAGAAGTGCTTTTACCTGTCTGCAACTTTTTCCAGTATGGCATCTAGTTTGGGACCAAAGACAATTTTTCTAGAATAAAGAATGCTGCAGAGCTTTGTTTTTGAGCAGATATCACCTCCCTGCATGATGCATTTGTCAAAGCTCGCCCTTTAGCAAAGAAATGGATGCCTGCAGCAGAGGTGTTTGCCAAGAAAGCTGTAGCAGATTTGAGTATAAAATTCTATAGGATGGTCTCTCTATGTGTACACTATGTTACATGCAATTCCAATTTTTCCAGCTAGAAAAGAAGAGTTCTGGCTTTTGTTGCTTAAGATTTAGCATTGAGGTTGCCCAATAGTCCCATAGTTTAGACTCATCAGCTTCACAATTAAGCGTTTCCTGAAGACTTTACATACTGGATCTTTCTTTTCTATTTCTTTCCAATTAATGACACCTTAAAAGAATTAAGCCTCTGTCCTGTTCATTTCCCTCAACCAGAGAGCTACTAGATGGTCTGGGCTCAGTGCCACTATACAGCGAGGTCGAAGTGTTTGAGGACAGTCAGTCAGCAACTGTCTGGCAGTGAAGAGGTGGGGCAGACAACTGGTGTACTATAGAGAAATACTGAAAAGACAGTTGGCCACTGGCTGCACTGCAGCAAGTGGTGGCCTACTTGGACATCACTTTACCACCCCAGGTAGAGGATCCCCTGGACTACTGGGCAGCCAAGCTTGATGTGTGGCCACATCTTGCGTAGTTTGCAGTAGAAAAGCTGTCCTACCCGGCCAGTAGTGTGGCATCAGAGCATGTGTTTAGTTAGGCGGGGCCATTGTTACCCCAAGGAGAACCCACTTGTCCAACCCTCATGTGGAGAGACTGACCTTTGTCAAGATGAATCAGGCTTGGATAGGCCCGGATTTCAACTCACCAATGCCTAATGCATCAGATTAGATCAGCCATGACGCCTCCCCCAAACATTGAGAAATGAGTCTGGATTCTAACTACCTGCCTCAGCCACTATTCTGATGCTGCCATCCTCCTGATGCCACACATCTGCTGCCAGTTGCTCCATCTGCCTCCTACCATCTTTACTAGGGACTGGAATTGTCCGCCACCTACACATTGTGTCATTGTGTGACTCTGTGGCTTTCCATGTTGTTGCCACCTGTGGGCTCCTGCTGCTGCTGTTGCCACCTTTGCACTTCTTATTTAGCAAAGACATGATATTTTCAGGAAAACTGTAATGTATGATGCATGTGGCGTCTCTAACCTTCAAATTCAAATTGAAAATTTCAACTTCAAATTCATTTCTAACTTCGTCATTGTGCCACTCTGTGGCCTCCCCTGTTGCTACCACCTCCACACTATGTCATTGTGCCACTCTGTGGCCTACAATGTTACTGCCATCCTCCACACTGCTATTGTGCTACTCTGTGGCCTACCATGTTTCCGCCACCTCCATAATTTGTCATTGTGCCACTCTGCGGCCTACTCATGCTGCTGCCAACTGACCGCTGTCGCCTTGTAACAATTTCAATAATGCTGTTTTCACCCTCCACCGCTCTATTACGTTGCCATTGTTTAGTTTTCCCCTTCATTTCATCTGTCAAAAGGAATGAAAAGCCTGAGGATCATTGTAAAAAGAGTGCACTCTTTGATGTTATAGTGGGATATTTGGTGAAGTTGGCCTATGTAAGTGCACATGGAAGTGTAGAGTTAAGCAATTCTAAGAGCGGCGGGTGTCATGTGTGTGTCATACTAAAACACAGCATTGTTTGAAAAGCAAACCACGCTCCCTACGCATATTTAAGCATGGCACAACGTTTTACAACCCCCTACAGGCTCTCCACAGCCAGGAAATACCAGTTTTTTTTAACATCATGATTCGATTTGGGTCAATTCAAATTTTTTTCGAACAATTCGGCGATTATGGTCGAACCAAATTTCAACAAATTCGCCCATCTCTGCGTGTGACTAATAAACAAGGTGCAAAGACGGGTACTAACACCAAGAATAAGGGTGTTGTTGGTGCTGTTTTGGTTCTAGGAAATGCAATAAACCGGTGAGTAATTACCGATTTCCACACCATTACCACAGAGCAGTGATAGCAAACCTTTTAGATGCCAAGTGCCCAACTACAACCAAAATCCACGTATTTTTCGCAAAGTGCCGATGCGACAATTTAAGCAGTAACTTATTACTCCCTGCTCTGTCACATGTTTAAATTGTATAGGCACCTGAGGACACCAATACAGTAAAAAGAAGGAGAAAAAGTTTGGATTATCATTGTAGCTTCCTTCTAGGGTCCTCGGCTGCCTGGGACTGCAAGAGGCTTTAAGTTCTGTCTGGGGTGACGGCGCAGGTGCCCATAGTGAGGGCTATGAGTGCCACCTCTGGCACCAGTGCCATAGGTTCGCCACCACTGCCATAGAGAGTAACATAAGAACTAGGGAGGAACCACCGATGAGAGAACCTTGTGACAAAGGACAATTCATGTGCACCTGCCACATCTAATAATGTTTAAAATGTGTGTGGTGACAACCAGGTTGATCATAAGGTAATCTGATCTCTTGGGACCTATGAAATGTTGTAGTTACCTATGGAAGAAAAAAGGGATGTGTAAGTAGCACTATTCTGTCATCTACGATCTTAACATATAGAGCTTTGCAGGTTAAAGCCTATATTACCCCTACTCTCCTAGCTGATGTGATGTCTACTAGACATACTGATTTTATAGTCAGCCATTTGTCTAATGTAGGGGTTCAAATGGGGTTTTTAATTAGAGAGTTTAGAACCAGCGTGAGGTTCCAGGGAGGTACCGAGGATCTTCTAAAGGGAGTTATCCGTGAGGCGGCCTTAATGAATCTCACTATCCAGGGATGATAGGCTATGGATTTACCAAATAGGGAACAACACAGAAATTTGGACTTCCAGAGTTGCTGGCTTAAGACCCTTTTCTAGTTCTACCTAAAAGAAGTGTAGAATCTTGGCTATGTTTGGTCACAACTCCTGAGTGTGACGAAACCTGAAAAAAAGCCCTCCAAATTCTGTATTATATAAATGGGGTCATTACCCTCTTACTCTTTTGTAATGTAGAGATTACTTTCTCAGAAAACCCTATTTATAATAATATTAGCCTTTTAAATTCCAGGCAGTCAGATGTAGATAGTTGACTTCTGGATGAAATATCGGTCCCTGGTATAGCAGATTTGGGATCTCTGGTAATAGAGGTAAAACAGAGGTCTCCTTACTCATACGGTCACTCTCAGATACTTCTGAGACACTGGATGAATCGTAACGTGGTAGTAGGCATATCTTGATGCCATAAAGCAATCCTGGTAGAGTAGATTTATCATTGTCTTCAGTGACTCCATTCTGAATATGTGTTTCCTGAGGAACTTGTTTGGGGTTTCAGGTTTATTATTGTTCTCAAGGAACTGTCCAGTTTCTTTATGTGAAACAGGGTTGAGTAGAATCCCGTGCCCTCCTCCTGTAAAGGGGCCGCCTTTAAAATATTTTTGGATAATAGTGACACCATTTCTTTTTCCATGGCTTCTTGGGCACTCTTTCCAAGGACTGAGGTTATTCTGAATCGCGGTAGATTAATTTGAGTCTCCCCACCACCGAACTTATGGCGTCATTTTGAACCTGATTTTTTGTTTGCGTCTGAGGAGTGGCCAAACAAAACCTATGAACCTATGATGCCTGCTGCCTTTGACCCGGGTTGAACCTGCAGGGGAAACAAAAAAAAAAAAAAAACTTTCCTGTGAGCTAGTACTTGGAAATCCTTTTTTCGGTCTGTCGCTTTTTCCAGGATCTAGTCCAGGGTAGATACAAATAAGAATTCTCTTTCACAGGAAATATTGCAGAGGTGATTCTTTTTAAACTAAATCCCCACTCCAACCTTTTAGCCAAAGCGCCCTTCTAGCGGAGTTAATAGACAATGATCCGCCCATTAATCCTAGAGGTGTCCGCTAGGAATGCTGCAGCTTTCTGGGCTATAGTGATATCCATCAGGAGTTGGTCTCTCTGAACTCCACTCTTTACTTTGTCTTCCAATTGCATTAGCCACATTAGCATGGATCTGGACACACAGGTAGCCGCAATATTTGGTTTAAAGGCTGAGGAAGAAGCTTCCCAAAGCCTTGCACAAAAAACCATAAGCTCTTTTATCCATTGTATCCTTAAATACTCCCGAATCCTCCAAAGGGAGAACAGACTTGACTATCTCCACCTTCGGAGCTTTATACCACGTAATTATTTGCAAAAGGATACTTACGTTTAACTGCTCTGACCATAAACACTTTTTTGTCAGGCCTTTTCCATAACGTTTTTATGGGGGTTGAGAGGTTTTCATGTGCAGGGAACACTTTCTTCTTTCCCATAGTCACTGGAACATAATATCCTGTATTGATCTCTTTTCCGTTTCCTCCTCCAATTCCATTGTGGCTCTTACTAATTTAATTAAATAATCCACATCTTAGGAAAATGGGGTCTCCTTGTACAGTCTTCTACCTTTGAATTCTAGATCAAACCTAAGTCTGATTATTCCCCGGAACGGTAGAAGGGGAGTCTGGGGGCTCTGGTCATCCTTTCAGAGTTATACATAATCTATGTACCTCTTGCTGGATGATAGTATGCATAGATTTAAGCAGGGCTGCATGATCCTTCATGCAGGCTTGTAGTACGGACCAGCAAGCACAGGCAGCAACAGATCCTTTACAGGAAGTATCCGCATGCTGTGTCAGTCTGGAATTGTAGAAACACACAGACTACTGTGTGGTATACTTGTTTTGAATTTGGTGCCCTTCTCCATCAATCACATGGGACGCCGAAGAATGCCTTACTTCCAGTTCCCCCCGGAAGTGGAGCAGATCCATGTGTATCGCTGCCGTAGCAGGCCAACATCTGCATCCAGTGTGGCCCCAGGACACTCCAGACTACCACCACTTAAGCTTCTGCGATATCTACCACTTGCTACAGGTTTTTAGCCTTGCTGACAAAGATGCACATGGCCTTGCAGGTAGGAAACACTAATGCCACCTTTCATCTGGATGGCAAATGGAGATTCTGAGAGCCTCACTGGAGGTTCTCTAGGGTATCCCAGGGACAGAAATCACTATATGAAAGGAAGCATGGGGTTTTAAGGGTTTCCTGTCACTGGGGGCAGACCCCTCTCTGCAATAATGGTGCTGTCGTGGTGAAAGCGGGAAAAAAAATTGAAATTCCTACCAGCACCTACTTACAGAAGTCCACGGTTGGAGAGGCCCTAAGTCTGCCTCATCAGCCATTATAGTCTGGGACGGCAGGTGCAATGACACAGAATCAAACATGGAGACCACAGATCAACGTGACAGCCACAGCCCCTTTTTAAATCACTTATTATAGCTATAAATAGTCAGGATTTTGTAATTGGTATGTTAAAGTGCTGAGTGCTGACACAAACATCTCTAGCCAAACCAAAGCCCAACAGCAGAAAGCCTAGGCAATGAGGGAAAAATCTTAAACATCCCCAACATTTATGCCCCGACATATTGTCACCTCTGCAGCCTGCTTACAAACCAAGAGAAGAGAGGGGAGATGAAAAGGTTTTCGCTGCTAATGCCAAATTCCCATATACCAGACGCAATATTGGTAATAATATTTTTAATCGTAAGTTGAGCCCCCATAGTCAATAGATCCCTCAGTCTGACGTTGTACATACAGTACAAGCTTTGGTCCAGAAATCCACATGGTTTACAGTCATGAGAACTGTTTTGTTTGTTGCAACAATCTGGAAGCAGACAAGGATTTTACTTGAGGCTTTGGAAATAAAGAAGTAAATAGGTAATAAATGTGACACTTTCGAAGAAGAAAGAAAATCCAAAGCAACCAGTAGAGCTTTAACACCTATATACAATCTCCAGATTTATTTCGTCATGAGCTAATCCACCCACATCACGGGTGCACCTACCATTAACCCATACCAGCCCCTCTTTCGTTGGTGTTTTCATTTTTCACTCCCCACCTTCAAAAATCTATAACCTTTACAGTTTTCCAAAGATCTGGTAAAGTTTGTTTTCTGCCTAACAAATTGCACTTTATAGTGATTGCATTTTATATTCCATGCTGTGTACTGGGAAAAGAACAAATACAGTGAAATTGGTAAAAAAAAAAATGCATTTACGCCATTTTATTGTGAGCTAGGATTTTACGTCTTTCACTGTGCACCTTCCAAATGTCTCCTTTATTCTTTGGGTCGGCACGATCATCATTTTGACATCTTCTGACCCTTATGACTTTCATACTGGTGTATGGAGCAGTGTAAGGTGTCATTTTTTGCGAGACAAGATGTTTTCAATCCTACAGTTTAGAGGAATGTACGGCCTTTTGATCACTTTTTATTCATTTATTTTTATATGTTGCAAAATGGCAAGAAAGTGGCATTTTCAACTTCGGGCTCTATTCCGTTACAGAGTTAAAGGCCGGGAATAACAATTATTATATTTTGATAGATTGGACATTTTGGGATGCAGTGATACCAAACATTTTTTTTTATTTATTTACTATTTTTCAGACCCCCCTAGGGTACTTTAACTCTAGGTCAGCATTGGCGAAACTATGGCACGTCTGCCAGAGGTGGCACTGAGAGCCCTTTCTGTGGGCACCCGGGCCATCGCCCCAGCACACTCAAAGAATCTTTCTGCAGTTCAAAGCAACTTAAAAGATGCTGCTTTCAGTCATATATTAAAGTTATACTTACTTTGCTACTTGGGACTGTAGAAAGAGGGAGAATGTGTAGACAGGACCAAATTATCTCTGGAGGACCTTCTGCTGGCCCCAAAATTCTCTGTGTACAGATTTTTCATCTTGTTGTCAGGCTTGCAGGTGTGGATCCTCTGGACCACTGCAGACGATGACGCAAGCCACTACCTGGGACCGGAGTCTGAGTGGTACCCGGTTTTCACCAGAGCCCGCCGCAAGGCGGTTTAGACAAGCTGCGGCGTGGTACCACCAGGTCGTTCCTCAGGTGTGACTTGTCTGCAGTGGCGGCCAAGGTAGAAGTACAGAGACGGCAGACAATCTCGTGGTCGAAGTCCAGGCACAAGGTCAGGGCAGGCGGCAGAGGTGCAATGTCAGAGTCCAGTCCAGAGCCAGCAACAGGAGGTCCAAGCAGAAGGGTACTGGAACACAGCACACAGGACAGCAGCATGGAGGAACACTGGTACATGGGAACACGGAGGAGGTCAGGTAACACTGGAACACGGAGGAGGTCAGGTAACACTGGAACACGGAGGAGGTCAGGTAACACTGGAACACGGAGGAGGTCAGGTAACACTGGAACACGGAGGAGGTCAGGTAACACTGGAACACGGAGGAGGTCAGGTAACACTGGAACACGGAGGAGGTCAGGTAACACTGGAACACGAAGGTGGTCAGGTATCACTGGAACACGGAGGTGGTCAGGTAACACTGGAACACAGAGGAGGTCAGGTACACAGGAGACACAGGAATGCAGAAGACACAGGAATGCAGGAATCGCAGGCAAATTGCAGAATAGCTTTCTCTCAGGCTGTGAGGCACAAAGATCCGGCAAGGGCTTGCAGGAAGAGGCAGGCTTATATAGAATTAGTCAAATGGCCAGCGCCAATTAATGGCGCACTGGCCCTTTAAATCTCAGCGAGCCGGCGTGCGCGCCCTAGGGGACGGGGACGCGCGCCGTGCCGCGGGAGCAGCAGAGGATGCAGAGACAGGGATCGCGGGAGCACCCGTGACATTTGTCCTCAGGAGGCCAATATGATCGAAAGTTATTGAAGAACAGGGGAGCCATAAGTTACTGCTTTAATTTTTGATTGGCACCTCACAATAAACTTTTGGGTTTTGGGTTGCAGTTTGGGCACTCGGCCGCTAAAAGGTTCGCCACCACTGCCCTAGGTTGTCTGATTCTATCATATACTGCCTTTTTCATGCATTATAATGTGTCACTGGCACATTGTAAGGAATAATCCAATGCTATACAGCCTGTCATAGCAACAGATTTTCACTGCCCGGTGAAGTCACGGGGAGCGATTGAAGTCAACATGGCGGCATCCACGCTGCTGGATATTTAACGCCACTAGCAGCCCCGGTGACCCCTCCAAATGCCCAAAGCCAACATGTGACGTAAAGATAAGTGATTTGAGCATTTTGCCTCTAGTAGGCACCACCTTCATTTAAAGGACACCTGTCATCAGGTCTCTACCACTAGTCCTGTCACCTCTACCTGTTGGAGCAGCTCACAAGGATCCCATCCCAGGCTTTATCTAGTTATTTCATACATTATTCATTGTAAAATCATCTATTCTTTATCATGTAAATGAGGCTGGTCACATGGTCAGAGGCAGTGATGTCACCCCTGTTACCCCTCCCCTCTCCTCCCCCTGCTCATGTCTATGTGTAATGTATGGTAAAGCATGGCTATTGTGTGTGTTGCATCTGCTGACATGCTGCATCCTCCTAATATACAGGTGAGAGACACAGACATCAGCTACACATGAATCTGACATGTTCTGCTGTAACATGGCTGCCTGGAGCTGCTGTATATCTCCTAAACACACACACATTCTCACACAGGCTGCAGGGGGCGTGGCCACCAGCAACAGGAAGCACATCATTATACAGCCTCACATGATTATACAGGCTGTCAGTCATGCACTAGGGGTGTGGCTGTGCCTCCCACTCATGAATAGAGTGGACAGCTTGAATATGCTAATGCTTCATTGGACATTTCACAGGTCATTTGCATACAGCTTTAGGACCTCATTGCTTAGGTTTACAGGCATGTAGAGGGACAATGAAGGGATAGAGGCAATGCTCTCTAATGGCAGTTTATGAAAATATATTTAGTTTAGGGGGGTTATTTTGCATGACGGGTTCTCTTTAAAAATATGCACACAAAACTGCCAGGCTGGTGTAGGTGAAGTCATACTGTGGTACAACAACTAAATACTTACGAGCAGAGCATTTTGTACTTTGGAATTACAGGCTTCATATCTTACCATTCACTTGAATGTTGAAAGTGAGGCTACCATCATTAGCAAAATAATTCTGGTTATGTCAAACAAAAAGTTGACTTGCAACTGTTCTTCACCGTGACCTTTTTAAGACTGCAATAGTCAATACACGGACGGAAAGAACCATCTGTCTTGGCCACGAAGAAGAATCCAGCAGCGGCAGGGGAAGAAGACTTGTGGGTGAATCAATTCTGTAAGTTCTCCTTGAAGTAGACCGACAGTCGCAGTTTTGGGCACAGACAATAGGTACACCCGACCTCGTGAAGGAGACGCGGCCAGGCAGCAGTGGTAGGGAATGGTGGCAGAATCTCCACTTGCTTTTCTGAGAAGACTTCGGCATAGTCCACATAGGACTTGGAGCACACCAAAGAAGACATGGTGGACACCGGGTAGAGAGCCCTGAGACAGCGAGACTCTAACTCCGGTCTCCAACGCAGATTATCCCCAGTCTGCCAGTCGAGCACAGGTGCATGTTGCTGCAACCATGGGAGGCTTAATAACACAGAAGACGTGGAGAAGATCACAGAGATCACAGAGGATCTGCCCACTGACGGACGAGATAACCAGCGGCTGTTCAAGGTGGATCACAGGAACGTGATATTGAGAGACCAGGGCAGCATCCAGGAAGGCTGAAACTTGAAACTGGCTACCGGTCCCAGAGCTGAGTAGAACAGGTATGTTAAGAACGCTTCTCCCAAGAACCCTAGGTGCATGCATTTCCTGGATGCTGAGGATGGAACAGACTAGTCAGAAGAAAGTGTTCCAAACAGGCACAATAGAGGCAGAGGTTCTCCTGTCTTTGTCTGGAGCGCTCTAAGAGGGTCAGACGAGCTTTATCCACCTGCATGGGTTCCTCAGTAGCAGACACAGAAGATGGCTGAGGTCATCTTTGAAAGACAGAAGCCAAGCGACGTAGTCTTCGGATCCTGGCTTGCGCTTGGTCGATTCCCTGCCCCTTCGAGCACTCAGAGAAGTGGATGTCAATCTTAAATGGCCAGAGAGATCAGGCCGCTCATGGAAGCTGGCAGATTTTGTGCAAACAGGGTGTCTTTAATAGGGAGAGAGGCTTTTTTTTTTTTTTTTTTTTTTTTTTTTTTTAGAGGTAGCGATTAGAGATGAGCGAGCATTAAAATGCTCGGGTACTCGTTACTTGAGCCGAACATTTCCTGATGCTCGAGTGCTCGTTTCGAGTAACGAGCCCCATTGAAATCAATGGGAGACCCGAGCATTTTTTTGTAAAATTAAAAACTGAACGAGCACTGTTCAGTGCAGATGTTTTCACTAAAAGAACAGAGTGAAAGAACACTTCAGAACAGATTGCAGATGTTCGCAAACATCTGTGATCTGTTCCGGAGACACGCGTGCAGAACGATGTTCTCTGCAATAGTATTTGAAGAACAATATGTGTAGAGAACAACTTGCAGATGTTGTCAAACATCTGCAAGTTGTTCTTCACACATATTGTTCTTCAAATACTATTGCACCGTGCAAGCGTGTCTCCGGAACATCTGCGATCTGCTCCGGAGACACGCATGCAGAACGGTGTTCTCCGCAATAGTATTTGAAGAACAATATGTGTGAAGAACAACTTGCAGATGTTTGACAACATCTGCAAGTTGTTCTCTACACATATTGTTCTTCGAATACTATTGCGGAGAACACCGTTCTGCATGCGTGTCTCCAGAGCAGACCGCAGATGTTCGCGAACATCTGCAATCTATTCTGCACAGTGTTCTTTCACTGTGTTCTTCAATTAAATGATTAAATTAAATGTTTTAATTGTATTTTTTTACTGTTCTTTACTTTTTTTTTTTTAAATTAAATGCTCGTTATCGAGCAGGGCAAATACTCGTCCGAGCAACGAGCCGGTCCGAGTATGCTAATACTCGACCGAGCATCAAGCTCGGACGAGTATACTCGCTCATCACTGGTAGCGATCAAGGCGATTCATTCCAGGCTAGCTCAGAAGCTAGGGTGCGGAACTCAATCACACAGTCACCGACAGATAAGCGGTCTCAGCCGATGGTCTCAGCCGATGAGGCGCAGGCTGGTTCCTCAATGATGAAATGGAATTAAGCAAGTAACGTGGTGATATTAGCTGTGACTGGTTCTATCCTGTCCCAGAGGCGAGTAGCCTATGCCAGGGCTTTCCCGGAGAGAATCCTAAAATCCACTTTAGACCCTTCTGTAAAGAACTGCATAGACATAAGTTCAATGTGCAAGGAGTACTGCGTGATAAAACCCCTGCACAACTTTGCGTCACTGTCATACTTTCAAGGCATGGTGAGCCTCAGTCTGGGTTCTGCGGAAGGTAGAATAACTGATGTAGCAGGAGAGGAGAGGAACTTGACGCTGCTGCTGAGTAACCAACAATTGCTGCAACATGGCGGTGACATTCCAAGTTGCTGGCTCTGTCAGGATCAGGCATAGTGGACCCACTGTACCAACGCGAGCGATAACGTAAGTGGATACATGGGAGCACAGTCTAAGTGGCAACTGGTACATGGACAGGTAAGGGGACCCGCCGCTGCCGCGCTATGGGAGAGAGGGGTACATGGGAACACCCATGACATCTCCTTTGACAGCTCTTTGGTCTTCATAATAATGGAGTTTGAACTTGTTAAGTATAAAAGACAGTCAGTCACACTCCAAAAGAGAGTCATTACAACAGGTAATGAGTGGAGGACAGAGGAACCTCTTAAATATGATGTTACAGGTTTGTGAGAGTCAAACATCTTGCTTTGTTTGTAGGCGTGTTTTCTCATTTGGTCTCTCATAGTTGAGGTCTACCTATGATGTCAATTACTGGCCTCCCTCATCTTTATAAGTGAGAGAACTTGCACAATTGGTTGCTGACTAAAAAAAAAATGTGTTAGATTTGCAACTTCGATATAGCCATAAGATTCAGATGCTTTAAGTAATAAAAAACAGCACGAAAAGAAGTAAAGAGTTAATAGGCTAAAGTTCTAAAGGGTGTACATGGCTCAGGAAACACCAAGGGGATCGTTCCATAGATCTCCACATGTGACCCTTGGCTCTTAGATAACTTATGTGATAATTCTTTTCAAAACTCTGTCTAATACATTTCTGTTAACACTTTAACGTGGTTGGTTCTTAATGTTCATAATGTGCTTTCCATTCTCAGAATATGACCCCAACAGCTCTAACCTGGAACCTTCAGTAGTTTAGAAATTCTTCACCAATGCCATCAGTATGATTAATAGCAATAAGGTTGTGAAGTTCAATGGTTAACCCTTCATAAGAGGAAGTTTCTTGTTTGGTAACTTGGCAATGAATTTTATATAGGTCGCCAAGTAGTAATTGCTTTCTAATTATTCATAGACTTCAGCAGTTTTCAATGCTTTTTGCACCTCACCTTATTTGTGAAAAATTTCTACCCATGTCATTTCTCAGAAGATATAATTTATGGACATCTATGAATCGATTTCTTTGCCCATGGTGATTTGATATGGGTTGTTACCACCATCTGAAGATAATTGCATGTCTATCAGATTTAGAAATATAGTTACTTAGAAATTGTTGATTTGTTCAATATTTATTTCACCCACTGTATAAAGAAAAGGGTTCTTTACTGCCAGAGAACTTAAATGGTCTATTTCTGCAGGGCGGAGATAGTTCTAATTAACCCCTTAACGCTCTGCGCCGTAACTCTACGGCGCAGAGGTATAAGGAGTGTATGAAGAAGGCTCACGGGCTGAGTCCTCTTCATACAAAGGTGGGGGTTTTTGCATTTTGCAGAAAACCCCCACCGCTAATAACCGCGGTCGGTGCTTGCGGCTATTAACCCTTTCATTGCCGCCGGCAAAGTCGCCAGCGGCGTTTAAAAGATGTTCGGGGGCGTGGCGATCGGTTGCCATGGAGCCTCGGGTCTTCTTTTGACACGAGGCTACATGGCTTCTAGAGATTCGTTACAATGAGCCACTGGCTCATTGTAATGAATGACCTGCAAAAATGCCATATATTGCAATACAGAAGTATTGCAGTATATGGTAGGAGCGATCTGACCATGTAGGGTTAATGTACCCTAGATGGTCTAAGAATTAGTGGAAAAAAAAAAGAAAAAAAAAGTTTAAAAAAGAAAAAAAAATTAATAAAATCTTAAAAATTCAAATCACCCCCCTTTCCCTAGAACTAATATAAAACATAATAAACAGTAAAAATCACAAACATATTAGGTATTGATGCATCCCAAAATGCCCGATCTATCAAAATATAAAAACGGTTACGGCCGGCGGTGACCTCCGAGGCGGGAAATGGCGCCCAAATGTCCAAAATGCGACTTTTACACCTTTTTACATCACATAAAAAAATGAAATAAAAATTGATCAAAATGTCGCATAGACCTCAAAATGGTAGCAATGCAAACGTCGCCTCATTTCGCAAAAAATGACACCTCACACATCTCTGTGCACCAAAGTATGAAAAAGTTATTAGCGTCAGAAGATGGCAAAAATTTTTTTTTCTTTTTTGTACACATTCGTTTAATTTTTGAAAATATATTAAAACACAATAAAACCTATATAAATTTGGTATCACTGCGATCGCACCGAACCAAAGAATAAAGCTGAGGTGTTATTTTGAGTGGACAGTCAAAGTCGAAAAAACTGAGCCCACAAGAACGTGACTTTTTTTTCCAATTTTTCCACATTTGGAATTTTTTTTTTCAGCTTCGCAGTACACGGCATGTTAAAATAAATAACATTACGGGAAAGTAAAATTTGTTATGCACAAAATAAGCCCTCAAACAGGTCTGCACACATAAAAATGAAAAAGTTATGGATTTTTGAAGTTAGAGAGCGAGAAATGAGCGGAAAAACCCTGCGTCCTTAAGGGGTTAATCCAAGAATGAAGGTCTGCCAGGACAGGTCTGTTGGGCTCCTCGGCTGCCAGTTATGGGAATCCCATTTCCCATTTAAAGATTAATCCAGGGATCATCATGACCGCCACATTTGGAGTCAAAATGGAATTTCCCCAGAATTATCATAAAAGATAATTGGCGTCTGTCCTGTAGGGAATACTGCACAAATATAGTTTGGACTTTCAACCTATTAACCATGTTAAACCGCCTTAAAATTTTAATAAATTTATAAATTACTATGGCAGACATTAAGCAGAGACTTCATACCAATGAAACAAATCACACTTCTTGACTACATGCCCTCATTCTTTGCTGTAGGCGCTTTCCATAGTTTCAAAGCAATTCCATTCCTTAATAAATTGAATTAACTAGCATATCATTTCCACTTTATCAAGCAAACAAAGCCTGCTTTCAGAACGATTTGGCACCACACACAGAAACAAAGACCAGAAATCATAGTTTTCTACATAGATAAATGACATCTTCTACTGTCCCACCACGTCTCCCTGAGCCTGTCACAACTTGATTTCAGAGCTCCTTAGTACTTAAGCAGATATTTCAACCTCTTAACATTTGGTTTTAAGGGAAAAATCAACCTGTGATGGAAACTATAAATTTATGCTGAGTGCATGTAAAAAGAAAGAAAATCTCCTGACAGGCAGCCTAACCACTTAAGGGATTTCTCCATAAATGATCATCACCTCAGCACACTGTTGGCATAGAAACCAGCCAAAGCTACAACTTCTATGCAAGTATAAGCCCTTGAATCTAAAATCCCCTTGAAAACTGTCAAGCAAATTGCAGGTGTGACTCCTAAAGTGAGAGTTTGTTCTTTGTGTGGATTGCAATATTTAAAAAGGATGGGATTTCTAATAAAAAGTAATTGGTTTCATGCCAAAATAAATGAAAAATCTGAATTTATCGCACACCCAGCTATTGTCCAAATGCATGGAAAGGGAATTTGGAAGAAGGTCCATGGTTAAGACTACCTAACAGTCTAACTTAACAACTTCTAATGGCCTAGTTGATTTCAGAACAATGCACAAGAATTCCTTTTCATGCGATGTATCCTGCACTTTGAGTCATGGCAGGAGTGTAAGTAAATGGCCCATCCCAAACTAAGAATACTTGCCATTATAAACATTAGTGTCCAATCTATATTATTTATCATTAATTTCCAATTCCAGGTAGAAAATACATATTTGTGTTAATTGCTTCAGTATATTGTTCCCTCTATAGCTAATATCAGGCCGCTCATGGTTCACGGATACCACCACTGTGTATCAGGTCACATTTCCTGAAACACTACCTTAAAAATTCTATTAAGAAGGTTAATAGTCCGAAACATTCATTACAATCTATAATTTATACCAAGCATGTTCATTTTTTACCTGCCATTGGAAATTACACATAATAAAGACGAAATAAATTACACATAAGAAAGTTCCTTTCTATGTAGAGTTTTATAGTTTTTCAGAAAAAACACTCCGCTCAGGGATTAAACTAGATATGCTTCTGCATCAGTGTAGCTACAGCATTCTTAAGGTATGTTTGGTTCATATAATGCATCAAATCAATGGTAGGTTTCCTTTAAGCCAATACAGTACAGAGAGAACTGTTAGCTCCCTGCTCCATCCCCTGTGTAGCGGCACACTAGCATCTAGTCAGTCAAAGCCAATGAGCATGGTTATTGGCTATTGCACCCCAACGGATTATTTTCTACCGATCTCTCATATGGATAGGTCAGTAGCTTAAGCCATGATTAAAGTGTAGATTCATATTATCATAGTAGATAAGATTTGACACAATACACGGTTACAACTTTAGAATTTTTTAAAACTTACCTAAGTTAATGCCATTGTATTTTCACTAAATGTTGTACTCCATGTTAGGAAGACATTTTATTCATACGTTTTGCATTAATATATGAAACAAATCGGACATCTAGCGAAATGTTGAAAATTTTACCAATTTTCAGAATTGTAAATATTACTTTTCAAACAGAAACATCCAAATTTAGTAACCATCATTTACAGAGTCTGCTTTATGTTGTCACAAGGTTTTTAATTTCTATTTTATTTTTAGTAAGTTAGTAGTCTTAAAGTAATCCACTTTATATATTTTTATAGGGATTTTAAAAGTCCTATATATTGGAAACTCCAGCTAAACATCCCAAAAAGTTTTAACCCACTAAGAGAATTTATAACAAAATTCATGTGCAAAATTTAATAAAGCATTTATTTGGTCCTAAAATCTACAAATTTATGCTGGATTAATTGCCTAACTTTTTTAGTTTTTGCAGGTTCATTTTTCCCACTCAACCTTCAAAAATCGATAACTATTTCAAATTTATTTTTCTATGTAAAGAGCTGTATGAGGGCTTGTTTTCTGCGCAACAAATTTTACCTTGTAGTCACATCATTTACTATTCCATGCAGTGTACTGGGAAGCAGGGAAAAAAATTCCAAACGCAGTGTAATTGGTGAAAAAAATGCATTTGTGCCATTTTCTTGTGAGCTTGGATTTTACAGCTTTCATTCTGTGTCCCATATAACATATCTACTTTATTCTCTGGGTCGGTACAATCACGGGGATATTAATAACTTTTTCATACTCCAGTGTACGGAGCTGTGTGGGGTGTCATTTTTTGCAACTTCTGATGCCAACTTTTGATCACTTTTTATTGAATTATTTTGTAAAGTCAGGGCATTGTCGACTTTGGGCGCCATTTTCCGTTACAGCATCAAACACCGTGAATAACAGTTACTATATTGTGATAGATCAGACGCTATCAAAGATACCAAACACAAATTATTTTTACCATTTATTTTTATATCACTAACTTTTTATATGTATTTTTTTTTTATAAATTTTTCAGACCTCCTAGGGTAGTGTAACCCTAGGTTGTGTGATTAATTCCATCATATGTAAAATAAGACAGCCTCTGGTCATTTTATGACCCGAGGCTGTCAAAGCAATAGATGGCATCACAAGGAGCAATGATGTAAGCCAACATCGTGGCACCCACACAGCGCCGGCTTTTTAATGCTGGGCTAGCAGCGATTGCAGGTGTTACCGGTGGGTGCTTGCAGCAATATGCAGTAAATGCTCATTGGCTATGGAGATTGCTCAGTCCATGAGCCCCCTCCAAACACCCGCAACCGACGGATTGATGCAAGAAAACCAATTTCAAAATTTGTGGTGCAGTTTCTCTTAAGTATGGCAATACCCCACATGTGGATGTTATGTGTTGTATGTTCCTGTAGAAGGGCATAGGACAGTGGTTCTCAACCTGTGGGTCGCGACCCCTGCGGGGGTCAAACAACCAAAACCGGGGGTCGCCTAAAGCCATCGGAGCCGCAATTTTATTGCGTTTTTACTGCGAATCTTATGGTTTGGGGTCACCGCAACATGAGGAACTGTAATGCGGGGTCACAGCAGTAGAAAGGTTGAGAACCACTGGCATAGGAGGTAAATTGAAATTTTGGAGGGCAAACTTATTTTTCATGTCAAATACATAATTGAAAAGTCACTGGAGGTACCAGAACGATTGGAACCCCCACAAATTCTGCCATATTGGAAACTACACCCTTCAAAGAATCTATAAATTCATACAGTGGGCATTTTAACACCACATGTTTGATGTAACTTAATTCAGGGTTGAGGGGAGGGTGCACTGTACAAGCAAACACATTTACATTTTTTGTGATAATATGGACTTTTTTTGCGGGATGAGATGAACTTTACAAAGGTAAATGGTGGTAATACCTCATTGTTGAAAATGTATACTTTTTTGTGTAAATCTTTGATAACATGTTACTTATGTTCTATGTGTCCGTACGTTTACAGTGATATCACTTTTACATAGGTTTTTGTAATGTTTGAGTAATTTTGTAGCCTTAATATTTTTATTATTTATTGGAGCGGTTTTAGTGCTTATTTTGTGCTGGTAGTACTTGTTATTGGTATCATTACTGGGTGTCTTTATGATCTCCTTTAACTTTTTTGGGAGTTAGCCAAAATCTTTATTTTTAGTGTAATGATTCCATTTATGGATGTGGCGATTAAATAATAGTGTGTGTAGTATTTGTGTAGTGAAAAGAAACACACCACACAAAAAAATTTGGTATTATAAATATAAAGGATGTGTCATTTTGATGACACAGAGCTGTAAAAACAAAATGGTTTAAGAAATTGGCACACATGGGGTTTTATTTTGTCGATTCTACTATATTTCACACATTATTTCAACATCCCAGTACACAGAATGGGCCACTAGAAAGCACAATTTGTACCAAAGATGATAAACCCAGATCATAGTATCATAGTATATTAGTGTTTTATCCCCATAACCAGTGATATTTTTTCTCTCAAGAAAAGCATCCAGGCCCTTCTTGAACATGTATATGGAGTCTGACATAACAACCTCCTGCGGCAGTGACTTCCATAGTCTCACTGCTCTTACAGTAAAGAACCTTTGTCTATGTTGATGATAAAATCGCCTCTCCTCTAGGCCTAGAGGATGTCCCCTTGTCCTGGTCACAGGCCTAGGTATAAAAAGATCTTTGGAAAGATCCTTGTACTGTCCATTCATGTATTTATACATTGTAATGAGGTCGCCCCTCAGCCGTCTATTTTCTAAACTGAATGATACCAAATTTTGTAATCTGTCATTGTATTCTAGTCCCCCCATTTCCCTAATAATCTTGGTTGCTCTGCCCTGCACCCGTTCCAGTTCTATGTCCTTTTTATACACTGGTGCCCAAAACTGTACACAATATTCCATGTGTGGTCTGACCAGGGATTTGTATAAGGGCAAAACTAATGTCTTTATCATGAGAATCTACACTCACCGGCCACTTTATTAGGTACACCTGTCCAACTGCTCGTTAACATTTAATTTCTAATCAGCCAATCACATGGCGGCAACTCAATGCATTTAGGCATGTAGACATGGTCAAGACAATCTACTGCAGTTCAAACCGAGCATCAGTATGGGGAAGAAAGGTGATTTGAGTGCCTTTGAACGTGGCATGGTTGTTGGTGCCAGAAGGGCTGGTCTGAGTATTTCAGAAACTGCTGATCTACTGGGATTTTCACGCACAACCATCTCTAGGGTTTACAGAGAATGGTCCGAAAAAGAAAAAACATCCAGTGAACGGCAGTTCTGTGGGCGGAAATGCCTTGTTGATGCCAGAAGCCAGAGGAGAATGGGCAGACTGGTTCGAGCTGATAGAAAGGCAACAGTGACTCAAATCGCCACCCGTTACAACCAAGGTAGGCAGAAGAGCATCTCTGAACGCACAGTACGTCGAACTTTGAGGCTGATGGGTTACAGCAGCAGAAGACCACACAAGGTGCCACTCCTTTCAGCTAAGAACAGGAAACAAGCTCATCGAAATTGGACAGTAGAAGATTGGAAAAACGTTGCCTGGTTTGATGAGTCTCGATTTCTGCTGCGACATTCGGATGGTAGGGTCAGAATTTGGCGTCAACAACATGAAAGCATGGATCCATCTTGCCTTGTATCAACGGTTCAGGCTGGTGGTGGTGGTGTCATGGTGTGGGGAATATTTTCTTGGCACTCTTTGGGCCCCTTGGTACCAATTGAGCATCGTTGCAACGCCACAGCCTACCTGAGTATTGTTGCTGACCATGTCCATCCCTTTATGACCACAATGTACCCAACATCTGATGGCTACTTTCAGCAGGATAATGCGCCATGTCATAAAGCTGGAATCATCTCAGACTGGTTTCTTGAACATGACAATGAGTTCACTGTACTCAAATGGCCTCCACAGTCACCAGATCTCAATCCAATAGAGCATCTTTGGGATGTGGTGGAACGGGAGATTCGCATCATGGATGTGCAGCCTACAAATCAGCGGCAACTGTGTGATGCCATCATGTCAATATGGACCAAAATCTCTGAGGAATGCTTCCAGCACCTTGTTGAATCTATGCCATGAAGAATTGAGGCAGTTCTGAAGGCAAAAGAGGGTCCAACCTGTTACTAGCATGGTGTACCTAATAAAGTGGCCGGTGAGTTTATTCCTCTCTTGATACATCCCATGATCCTATTTGCTTGGCTCTGGTCTCTAAAATTAAGTTTACCATCTACCAATACCCCCAAGTCCTTTTCAGCTCTCTAACAAACCCCTCAAATATCTTCCCCACCACAGAAGTTAGACTCACAGGTCTGTAGTTTCCAGGATCACTTTTTGATCCTTGTATTGTATATTGGTACCACATTTGTTAAGTGCCAGTCCTGTGGAACATAACTAGTCCTCAGGGAATCTTCAACTATTGTGAGGTAGCAACGTACCTCTTCCTGGGTTAAACAGTTGACATTCCAAAAATAATTTACATTATTCCTCATTGTCTTCCACCAGGGGATTTTCCTAGGCATAGACAGTTGCGAAGGAGACATTCAGTAGATTGGCCCTTTCCTCATCTCCTTGCACCATGACCCCCATGTTATTCCTAAGGGGACCCACACTCTCTGTTTTTAGTTTCTTATCATTTATATACTTGATAAAATAATTTGGGACTATTTTCTCTCTCCCTGGCAATATTTCTCTCAGTCTCTAATTTTGCTGCCTTTATGTGCTTTTTACAGGATTTATTTTTCTCTATAATCCTGTAACGCCTCATCGCTACATTCGTGTTTTAGCACCTTAAACGCCTTATTTTTCACTTATTGCTTTCCTTACAAGACTACTTAGCCACATTGACTTTTTCTCTTATGCCTTTTCCCATATGGTATGTGTTTCTCACAGTTGTTTTTTTTTAGAATATTTGTGAAATAGTACCATGGGGGGGGGGGGTTGTCTTTGAGAGCATTGTCCCAGTTTATGCCTTAGTTACTTAAAATTTGCCCTTCTGAAGTTTAGAGTGTTGGATGCCCCTCCACCAACGCTCTTAGTAAAGCGTAATACAAAATCAATGATATTATGATCACTATTACCCATGTTCCCCCCAACCTGTAATTTTGATACCCTGTCAGGTCTGTAGGTTAGGATAAGGTCCAGCAGTGCCCCCCCTCTTGTTGGCTCCAGGACTAGTTGTGACAGGTAATGGTCTTTTGTTGTCAACAAAAAACTGCTACCTTTGATGGACCTGCAGGTTTGTGCCCCCCAGTTAATATCTGGGTAATTAAAGTCTTCCATGATAAGTACTTCACCATGCTTTGAAGCTGCATCCATTTCACTTATCAGAATTTCCTCTGCTGCCTCCAGTGTACTTGGAGCCTTATAACGAACCCCTAGTAATATTTTATTATTCTTTTTCCCTCCCCTTATCTCCACTCATAGGGACTCCACATTTTCATTTGCGTCACAGATGTCATCTCGCAGGACAGGCTTGAGGCAAGAATTCGCATAAACAAACCCCTCCCCTTTTTTATTTATACGATCATTTCTAAAAAGACTATAACCATCTATAGTAACAGCCCAGTCATAGCTACTGTCCAGCCATGTCTCGCTGATGTGTCTCTGTAAACCAATAAACACAAAAGTTACGTTTTTAAAAAAAACAAAACAAAATGCACAATAGAAAGGGGTGTGGTATTAAGGAGTTAAAGCTTACCTGCAGTTGTCCATCTCTCAGTATTCCATCATAACCACATAACAGAAGCTAAAAATAGCACTACTGATAACTAACCTTATATCGCTTTCTATTTTACCATTTTGTTTGGCTAGAGGGCAAGTGGAGTAGAGGGCAACCATTAGCCTTTAAAAGTTACATTAAAGTTTTAACTCTCAGAAACTTGCACTTCATGTATAACTAGATACTTCTCAAAAAAATTTCAATAATGTATCTCCTTTGTGTAACAATGTGCTAGTAACGCACAACTGTCAACACATATGCACTGGCATTCATCACACCAAGTAAGAAAAATGAATGGAGTGATTGTGAACCTAGGAAAGCTTTAGGCTTTTGTAAGCATTAAATGGGAGAGAACATAAAACATTTTTTTTTTTAAAAAGCAAAAAGTTACGTCTTTTAGACTATTAAATGTCTGAGAAAACAGGTAAAACACCTCCTACGCCATTAAGATAATACTTATCCATAACCACACCTGTAATGTAGGCTGCTATAAATGAGACAATAAGACAGCAAAGCCACAGTTTTTTTGTGCATACCAGGACAGCAAAAGCTGACTGCGACACTTTCAAAAATAGACAGACACTTAGAAACATATTTACGGTAGTATTATAGTTCTAAAAAAAGTTACCAGACTACTTAGATACAACATGTTACAGTAGTTCTGCACAAATTATCTACAGAAAACTCCAAATATAAAACGGTTAAGTAGAGGTTCCAGAGGTGGTACCCAAATATCAAGAGATTCTTTGCTCAGCTATTTTCAGCATTTCATCCAGCAGAGAGACAGTTGAGACCAATATCTATTATTATCTGTCAGAACACCAAAGATGGGAGAATCCCCATTAAAAAAGGGTAGCTAACCTTTTGAATTTTTTTTTTTAATGAAATGTACAGGGCAGAATATTAAACTGCTTAATATACTTTAACCCCTTCAGAATGTAGCAAGTTTATAGCTTCAGACTCCGCCCCATTTATTGTAATCTGACATGCATCGCTTTATATGGTTATAACCTTTGAACACAACTTATCAAAGTGATTTTGAGATTGTTTTTCATCACATGTTGTACTTCATGTTAGTGGTAATATTTGGCTGATATATATATATATATTTTTTTATATGAATGTAAACTGTTAAAAACAAATGATTTAAAAAAAAATGTTAAAAAAAAATTGCCATTTCAAAAATTTCATTTCCAGACAGATGGTTTAATTACCTAAATTACAAAACAGCATTTCCCATATATTGCCTTTAAATTTTCATAATTTTTAAAAAGATTTTTTTTTTTTTAGGTCATGCATTTTCCATATTTTCAAGGAAACTTTTTGGGGATTGTTTTTGTCTTTAATATTTGAAATCTGTACCCATCCAACTACCAGAAACAGCTTTTAGGAAGATTAGCCTTTATAGTAATTAAAACAAAAATTGAGGTGAAGTTTAGACAGGACCTTAAAAGGCATTTATTATGGACAGCCCTAGACTTTGCTCAGACCCCATAGTTGCCATAGCACCAATAGGAGTCCACTGAATATGCTTCAGTGGTGTAATTATCCCGTTGCAAGCACTTGAATGCAGTGGACGCATTGACCATGGCATTTAAAGGGTTAATACCCGTGATCAAACTCGCTCTGACTGCAGGCGTTACACAGGGTTGTCAGCAGTTTATTACCTCTGACAACCAGCGCTACATGATGCAGATTCAGCTCCGCTGCAGAGCTAAAGTGGCATCACCTCTACGACATACTATTATGGTGTGGAGCTCTATAAGCGGACATCCACGCTGTAATAGTACGGCGCAGAACGCTAACAAGCAAATTAAATATTCCTGTGACCTTTTTCCTCTCCCTTCCATTCTTAAAATAAGCCGAGATATAAAAGAAACCTGATAAATTGTGTAATGACCGACTCTAGATAATGTTTTCAGAGAGCCGATTAACAAGGGAAATATTCTCTCGGTATAGAAAGAGTTCATTAGTCTTGCCGGCCTGTGTGGACAAGACCTCAATGCTTTCAGATACTCTACAATAGAAAAAGCAGAAAAAGGTACAGGTCTAGTGGTTTCTGAGGGCCAAGGTGCTCAGTAACAAGTCAAGGGAGGAAAAGTAGTCTCCCCCCTCAAAGCAATTGCTGTGATTGGTCAGTTAGTACAAATTGACAAGTCACAGGAGATATCAGGCATTCCCCAGCTGAGCTCCCAGTATCTGATCTACTCATTCTTCTTCATTGAGAAATAAGATCAGATGCCTACACCACCATAAATCTCTTGCACACCACATACAATTAAACCCTTCACTGGCCCGCTGCAACAGATGTCCCACCCCCTGCGCGGCAGTCTCTTATCACTTGAGAAAGGAGTTCCTAATACTCCGAAACGCGTTGTGTTCCGAGACCAGTAATAAAGGATCCTCTTAACTTTACCCGACGAGTCATCCTAAATCATTGTGTGCGCCACATTTGACAGTACCCTATTCACCTCTTAGTAATAATTAATTTGGAAATAAAAAATTTTTGGACAATATTTTTTTTCATAAATAAATTCAAAACATCACTCAAATGCTTCAACTAACAAAGTTTAATGTGTCACAAAAAAAAAAAAAAAAATCTCAAAGTCAAATTAAAAATCTAAAATTTACACGTCTGATTTGAAAAAATGGTTGTGTCCTTTGTGTCCGTAAGGTCAAAATGGCTATTTCCTTAAGGGGTTAAGTTTAGTTTGTGCTAAAAAGGATCATAAAAAATTTAAACAAACAATGGAAGGACTTCTTTTGTCATCTGTAAATTATTTTAGTATACACATTACAAATCTATTTCTCCCTACATAATTATATTTCTTTAATGAATAGCTACCATATTGTCCATTTTCATTGACATTTTTAAATTTCAAACAGGAGAATATAAAAAAAGATCATATAGACGCGAGTTCAAACTTTACCGGTTTGCACAGCCATTTAATTTTGGATAAAGTTTATATTATTGCTCCAAGGAAACTAACTGTAAAGCCAGTAAATGCTTGAAGCAGATTAACCTCCAGATGTTTTTCTAAATAAAACCAAACACCAGAACAAAATATTTTGACATTGCCAGTGTTTTATTTGAGCAAATATCTTGTAAATAAAATGGTCAACAATACAAAAAGAAAAACCCAAAATATAACTTGTCAGTAAAGAACACTGGAAATGTATCTCAGAAAAACGTTAAGAGCACCATTTACATATGCTTTATCGGCATTGGCTTCTGTGCGATATTCCTATGCGAAAAAGAGATAAGACATTGGTACTACTTTTGTTTCAAACACAAAAGAAAAGGTCACTACGGGTTAACCTTGCAAATATTGCTATAAAATTATTCTAACTTTGGCAGAACCATAGAAGCAGTACAGAATAAGCTCGTTTTGAAACATAGTGCTTTCAAGCAGTTGAAGAGGATGTATCAGCCATTCTGAATCAAAAGGTGCCATCAATTGATTTAGACCGCTTTTAATCAGTCTAAAAATAAAAAATAAGTTATTTGATTGCCATCAACTTATTGTAAACACCTCAATTTTACAGAACTTGTGATACAGTCTCTCTAACATCATTTCTAATATATTCAATAAAGTGCTGGTAATAACCTTACCCTATGAAAAAGATGAAATGAATTGTAAACCTGAAAGGTCCATACGATTTCAAATAAAGGGTACTACATCCCCCATTTGGCAACATAAACATCTGGTAAAAACAAATTTGAAACTACAGGAAACATAAGCACTTTTAGAATGTTAATCAATTTTATCTGTAACTAATGAAATAACAAGGTTTAGCGGAACTGGGAGTGGTAGTAAACCCCACAACACATATTTCACCACCTTTCTCCATTAATTAAATATCCGACAAAGGACCAGAATGGAAAAATCCACATTATTAAATTGACAAATTTTTGGGATGACAAATTTTAGCCCAATTTTATATAAGCTAGACTTATCTGTCATTGCATTTCATATAAATAACCACTTTTCGTATAATGTATGTAACACTCAAGTCCACCAGAGAAAATGCTGTTCCAACAAAGTGGCTTTCTTTTCCAGTAGTCTGATTCTAAGCATGGGATCTACCTGCAGAATTGTATAGACTGCAGAACTATTACCTTTAAAAGATATGAACCTCTTAAAAGTTAATGGAATATGTCAAATTGTGAACATATTCTAACATTCTTTATAGAAAGAGGAAATAAGAATTAACAATTGGATAATAATTGGATGAACATTACTACATATATTGTAACCAGATTCTCCAAAACATAATTTATAATTTTTTTTAAAAGTCATAAAAAAACTTTATTAACTATCACAGAAACAAGATTTAGTTAAGAACTACATCTTCAAAACATCCCACCCTCCAGAAAACAATATATAGAGTTCTTTAAAAGGAAGGTTCCTTGAAAAGTCTGTAGTCTTGACATTTTTGCTGTAACTCAAGAAAGAGGTGATCATGGCAAATTCATACATCCTTTTTCTGCGGCGGACTCAATTTTCGCATTCCTTGTATTCGGGACAAAAGTTGGTTGATAAATTCCTAGAAAACAAAAAGGTCAATTGATACAATTTAACGCATACATCAGCATTACAATATTTAGAGCACGAGTAGATAATCTTTTCGGATGATAAAACGCAGAAGTTAAAAAAAAAAAAAAAACACTTATTGAAGGTCTGAGCATTAGTTTAAATTGTCCCAAAACATAGATAGAAATCATCAAAGCTCCAACTAGTATGCCATAACCCAATTCTTTTACAATTGTGTTCTTTGTGCATCATCGAGCATCTGCCCCTCCATCAACACAACTCTAGTGTAACAGGCAAAAATAAAAAGCACTGAGCTGCTTACTAAAGTAAGCAGCTCCTAGCGCTGCTCCATTTTTAGCAGTGTTAAACTGCTAGCTTTATTGGAACCCTCCAATAAAGCTAGCAGACACCGAAGCGACATACCCTCAGAACGCCAGACCAAGCTCACAGCAGGAGGTGCTGCTTCTCCGGACTGCCCCTTCCCATGCCACAGGCCAGCAATGACTGCCGGGCTTCATGCGGCAGTCACTGGCGCCCTTGGAACCCCCTTATGAATATGCCGGACCGCTGTGGGTTTGGTCTGGAGTTCTGAAGTTACTTTAAACAGCTATAGTGGGTTTTTTTTGTTTTTTTTAGGGTGAACAGTCCTCTTTAAGGGAGAGCAGCAAGCATGTGTTGCCAATACGGTTACGCTGTTGGCATAGCATGGATCCGGCGACCGTCAATTTTGACAAGTGGAGGTCCTTTATATTTCAAGTAGTTTTAATTTATCCAGTAAATAAAGTAATTCCCCTAACCGTTTTAAACCGTTGTATATACACGTTTGTCTTTTTGAAATATCAAATTAGTAATTACATAGGATAATAAGAAAAGTAATTGGAGTAGAAGGTTTTTCTTGTGTATGTCAAATTAGTTAAGGTAAGAAAATTCCCTTTCAAAAGCAGCATATCATTACAACTGGAAAGAATGTTAATGACAGATGGAAATCTGCTATGTACAGAAGCTTGGATCAAAAATAACATAGCTGTCAAGTCACCAAACCGTTAGATGAGATTTTATATAGAGAATCCCAAATACCAAATGATCAAAAAAAAAAAAAACCCACTACACATACTTGATAGTCAGCAGCCTGCTCAGTGTTTTCACTAATTTTTAACAAACTGGCTTAGCATAAAGCAGAATGTAGAAGCAAAATATTACAGCATTTTACAGCACATCACTTGATAAAATGTGGTTCAGGTAGGACAAAAATGAACAGTGGATTAGACTGGCTAATGTTGACTACATATCGGCAGTTGAGACATTTGGACACCATAAATAACTAAATAAATATGAGACCGTAACTACAATGATACATTAAAAATGAAGGCTGCAGTACAATTTTTTGCTAAAAAAAAAAAAATAAAAAATAAGAAAACTGGGCTGTGCTTGGTTGCTGTAGGCAACGATCCGTTATTATTGACCAGAACCAGCTGTAAAAACTACACAGTAGTGGAAACATGTGCACCACCACTCCCACAGTGTATTACCTGTGAAAAATCTATGCAGTAATATAGAAGCAGCATAGAATATGGGATTTATGGAAAAATTCCCTTACACACTTTGGACAAATCTGCAACAGAAAAAGTTTTCTGCTGCAGATTAATTATACACCGAATGTAATTTAATTTCTATATATAAAAAATATATATATATCTCAAAGTTTTGCAAAGCAAAAGCAACAGCAAAAATCCCTAAACCAAAACTAATTTTGGCTGGTTTTCTGATACATACAGAATGGGCTATGGGATTACTGCCAGGGTAAATTCTGCAGCCATTCCACTACGCCGGCAGTTAGCTTGTTTAACCCCATAACGACATGTGATGTAATAGTGTGTCAGGGATGATCCGTCTCCATGACAGCCTCAAGTCTTTGTAAGACCTGAGGCTGTATGATTTCTGGACATTACTTTTTTGGCAGTACATGCTAATTTTACTAAACTGGCACAATGTAAATAAAAAAAACCAAACAAATTCAAATCACTACCTTTCCTAGAATTGATATAAAAATAAACCGTAAAAATTATAAACATGTTAGGTATCAGCGTATCCCAAATTGTCAGATCAAAATAGAACTTAATCGCAGCATTTAACCCAGTAACGGAAAATAAACGGAAATGGCAAATTTTAACAGCGAAAAAAAAAAAACACATTAAAACTAATAAAATTAAGTATCCCCATGACTATACCGAAGAATGAAGCTGATACATCCTTTGGGGCTCCAAGTGAAAGCCGCAAAAACCCAATTTCACTGCATTAGGAATTCCCCCTCCTCGCTTCTCAATACACAGCATGGAATATTACACAGTCACTGTGAAGGGCAATTTGTTTCACTGAAAACAAGTCCTCATACAGATCTTTACATAAAAAAAAAAAAAAAAAAAAAAAAAAAAAAAAAAAAAAAAAGGTTAAGATTTTTGAATGTGGGGAGTAAAATGTGAAAATGCCAAATCAAAAAAGGACCTCTGTGGGAAGGGGATGAAAAAATGTCTGTGGCTTTTTGACTACCTTCCAGATCAATTTTAAAATTCACAAATATTATAGGATTTCACTCTAACCATAACAGATCACTATAGCTCCTATTGAACTTTTGCAGTACAGTCCGAGAGGGGATCTCATCTACTCACAAAATCACATCCATCTATCTCCACCCTTTGTAAAACATATAATTTTAGCTGCCCATAAAAACCAATCACAGTTCAGGTTTTATTTTTAGAGATTAGTATGAAAAAAGAATTTTGTGTAGCATGGTGGCTGAGTGAGTAGCACTTCTGTCTTGCAGCTCTGGAGTCCTGGGTTCTAGTCCCACCCAGGTCAACATCTGCAAAGAGTTTGTATGTTCTCTCCGTGTTTGCTTGGGTTTCCTCCGGGTACTCCGGTTTCCTCCCACCCTCCAAAAACATATTGGTAGGTTGATTAGATTGCGAGCCCTTCGGGGACAGGGACAGATTAGTCATGCTTTGTGCAGCGATGTGTTATCTGTGTGCGCTATATAAATAAAGGATTATTATTATTACTTGCTTGCTTTGGACTACAAAGCATTTATTCTACTTATTTAATAAATCTCCTAAATTCATTAGTTTCTATAATACAGGACTGGAATAGGTTTCATCATAAGAAAAAAAAAATTAAAGAGCCAATGAACTTTAAATGCGTCACAACCTACCTTTTAAATCTTGATATTATGTTCCTATCCAAAAGTTTTATAAGGCGTTACATTCCTAATTTTTTTTGTCATTGCCTGATCTGTTTAATGCCCGAGCTTACCGGTTTCTTTAAGTTTCAGATAATCAAGATTTCCAATCCATTGTGAGGGATCCCATGCCTCCTTTCAACTAGTCTGACATTTCACTACATAAATAGAGGTGAGAAGGTGACGGCACAAGTGGCTCACTTGTATATTGTGCCTTGGATTTATGACCTTGTAGCGATAGCAGAACAATATGGCTGTAATATGGATCCCTAGATCTTTTACAACACATGCTTAACACCCCTTAACGGCAAAGCCACTTTTCACCTTCCTGACATTGCCCATTTTTTCAAATCTGCCCTGTGTCACTATAAATGGTTATAACTTTGGAACACTTTAACATATCCAAGGGATTTTGAAATTGTTTTCTCGTGACACAATGTACTTCCGGTTAGTTAAAAAATTTTGGTGGCATGTTTTGCATTTATTTATGAGAAAATCAGATATTTTGTGAAAATTTGTTAAAATTCTCACTTTTCGAAATTCAAAAATGTTCCACTTTTTCCACACAGAAACTACACACCTCAACGTACGTAAAACAACTTTTTTTGAAGTTTGTTAACCCTTTAATTGTTTTACAGGGGTTAAAACAAAATGGGATGCAATTTCAAAATTACATTTTTTTTGGCTAAATGAAGTGTTTCATAAAATGTACAAATTCTCAGTGGATAAAATACCAAAACGCTCCACAAAGTTTGATACCCAATCTCTCCCAGGTATAACAATACCCCAGGACAGAGTTCACCAAATATGACCAAATCCATCAAACCTTTCTGCAGTCCCAGGCAACTTAAGAGATACTTCATTGGCTGTTTGCAACTGCGGGAAAAGTGAGAAGGTTTTGATGTGGAAGAACAGGAAGCAATAAGTTACTTCTTAAAAACCCTTGTTGGCACTTCACGTTAAATAAGTGTATTTAGCTTGTAGTTTGGGCACTTGGTCTCCAAAAGGTTTGCCATCACTGCCATATGTGGTGGTAACCTGCTGTATGAGGACATGCCAGGGCATCGAAGGGTTTTCTTTTTTTTGTATCTTTTTGGGGTAGTACACTGTACCCTAAAAATACTATATTATCTTTATAGATCACTACGATTACGGTGATACCTCATTAATATAGTTTTTTATATACATTTTTACAATTTTACCGGAAAAAACGAATATAGAGGAAATCTCATTTGTTTTTGCATCGCCATCTTTTCGGAGAAGTAACTAATATATTTTGGTTGACAGAGCTGGTTTAGGGCTTTTTTTACCACTTTTCAGTGGTACCATTTTGGCGCACATAACTTTTTTTGATCACTTTTTAGATAATTTTTACGAAAAACTTTTTTTTGGCGAGTTTTTTTTTTTTTTCCCCAGACGCCCCCCCTCCATCCCCCGGTAATTGAGTCTGCTTTGCGTTGAATGCCCCTGACACACGGGGGTTAAAACCCACAATTGGAGAAAAAAAAATGAAAAATCTGAAAAAAAAAAAAAAAAAATCAAACCTAATCATGCTTTTGAGGGACCTGCTCAAATTTCAAATCACTTTCAGAAATTACCCTATTATAGAAACTACACCCCTCAACGTATGCAAAACAATTATATGAAGTTTGTTAACCCTTTAAATGTTTTACAAGGGTTAAAACAAAATTGTGTGCAATTTTAATTTTTTTGGGCTAAATGAATGTTTTTCCAAAATCACCAAAAAGGTCCACAATTTCTTCCGAGTATGCCAATACCCGATATCTGGTGGTAACCTGCTGTATAGGTCACATGCCAGAGCACTGAAGGCAAATTGCCGGTTTCAGCGGTACCATTTTTGGTTACTTCTTGGAATGTTTTTGTTAAGGGATTTTATGAAAAATGTACATTTTGACAAAGTTTTAGGGTTGTCAGCATTCACCAAGTGGGTCCAATAATAGTAATGATCCATTGTACAGATTGTTATGGAAGTGGCAATACCAAATATGAGTCTACTTAGGCAAATATAGTCATGTGAACTTTGTGGAATATAGAATCTTTTCTGGACTATAGGGGTTCACTACATATAAATTGCCTATGGTTCTACTTGTTAATTAAAAAGGGAATCCAACTTCACAACTTATTTTAATATGAAAAAGCCAGGAGCAAAAGCATGATTTAATAATTCTTCTTAACCCCTTAATACCATGGGATAGAGATGGTTACATACACATTCACTATGGTATGTTAATTCTATTCTAATCGTATGAGAAGGCCCCAGAGCCGAACCCACTCCATTTATCAGCCGCTACAAATGTGATCAAAATTACTACCATTAACGTCATTGTAGGATTTCTTAAGACTTAAAAATAAAAACATCAACAAATTCTCCTGTTAGAGGGATAGAATATAGTGGATTCTTCTTGGACTATCCAGGGATAAGCATTAATTTGACTATAAGCTTACCTGAACGATGCCGTTCATGGAATAGTTGGTGAACACATCCTGCTAAATTTGTCTAATTTTATTTTTTTAACTACAAGATGGACAGCTTGTAAAAAAGCAAAATGCATTACCTCTGTTGGTTTGTAGCAGTCTACTAAGGATTCCTAGGGAAAAAAAAATATTAAAATGAAACAAATGTGTGGACAAGAGGCTTATAAAAAAAAAAAAAAAAAAAAAAAAAAAAAAAAAAAAAAAAAAAACTGACATTCAGCCTTAGAGTATTCCGGGAATATGAACTTGATGACAAAAACTTATAATGCTATACATAAATGAATACAAACAAAACTTAATGTAATTAATCACAAAATAGAGCTTAAATAGTTTGCTTTTATTATCCACAAAGATGGCCGCCAACTATAACTACAATCCCCATGACCCTTCAAGTGATCAGTAAGCTTCTCCCTCCTAAGGTCTCCTCCCAGTGATGTAGATGTAACAGACTGTCCAGCTCTGTAACCATAGGTGTGTAACTGCACATTGCCCCACTGAGACAGCATCTCACCACAACACTGTTCATGACTACTTTAGGTGTAGTTGGTTGGTTGCAGTGCATTAAGTATGATCACATAGGATTGGTGATGTGGACATTTGAGCAACTGCTCCACACGAACAAAGTCACAGGACTGATGAAAAAGCCACAGCTAACCAACAACTAATTACATATTTGAATATGAATCTCACTTTCTGGAATACCCCTTTAACCCTTTAAGGACCAGGCCCTTTTTCGTTTTTGCGTCTTTATTTTTCACACCCCACCTTCAAAGATCTATAACTCTTATTTTTCCATGTAGAGAGCTATGTGATGGCTTGTTTTCTGCGTAACAAATTGCACTTCATAGTGATGGCATTTAATTGTCTATGCCATATACTGGGAAGCGGGAAAAAAATTCTGAATGGAGTGAAGATGGTGAAAAAACGCATTTGTGCCGTTATTTTGTGGGTGTGGATTTTACGTCTTTCACTGTGCGCTCCAAATGACATGTCTAATTTATTCATTGGGTCAATACGATCACGTGGATACCAAATTTGTATAGGTTTTATAATGTTTTCATACATTTACAAAAATTAAAACCTCCTGTACAAAAAAAAACAAATCTTCATTTTGCCGTCTTCTTGCGCTAATAACTTTATCATACTTTGGTGTATGGAGCTGAGGGTGGTGTCATTTTTGCGACTTTTGATTTGCAATGCTTTTATTTTTAGAATTGTACTACCTTTTGATACCATTTGCGACTTTGGGCACTATTTTCCGTTATGGGGTTAAACGCAGTAAGAAAAACATATTTTGATAGATCGGGCATTTTCGGACGCGGCGATACCCAATGTGTTTTTTACGGTTTATTTATATTTATATCAGCTCTAGGGAAAGGGGGGTGATTTGAATTTTTAGGTTTAATATAATTTTTTATTTTTTTTTATTTACATTTTTTACTATTTTTCAACCCTAGGTACTTTAACCCTAGGTTGTCTGATTGATCCTACCATATACTGCCATACTACAGTATGGCAGTATATTGGGATTTTGCACACCATCTATTACAATGTGCAGATCGCACTTTGTAATAGATGGTCTAAAACATGATAGCCTCGGATCATTGTGTGATCCGAGGCTGTAATGGCAACGGATCGCCTCTCCCCGATGACGTCACGGGGAGCGGCGACCGGAGCCAAGATGGCGACGGGGAGCGGCGACCGGAGCCAAGATGGCGACGCCCACGCGCCGCCGGCTCGTTAATGCCGCCAGCAGCTTTGACGGCGGCGTTGAAAGGGTTAACACCCGCGATCGGTACAAGCACCGATCGCGGGTGTTAGCGACGGGTGCTTGCTTCATTTTGAAGCAAGCACCCGGCGTGTATGAAGAGGGCTCAGCCCGTGACCCCTCTGCATACTACCCCATGCGCAATAAAACGTACAGGTACGTCTTATCGCACAATGGGGTTAAAAGTTTAAGTTTACAAATTATGTGGAAAGGGGATTGTGTTGAACAAGATTCACATGTCGGATTTTGTCCTGTTCATCAGACCATCTGTGAATCCCCGATCAATATCCCTTACTTCCCTCTAACCTAATCTTGTAGAATTCATGAGTTCTTGAAAACTTTGTAGTATAAAGGCTGCAGAGGAACTCTGTAGGGGGTAGCTATTAACTGACACCTTTTGCAGCCAGCGACTCTGAAAAACTTGAGCAGACTCCCCACCCCACCCCCCAATTTTAAACCAGAAGACAAAGTGTTATAAAATCAGATCAATATTTTGTTTAGGGACAGTTATAGAGTTTTGGTCCATCTCAACCGAAGGGCAAATACATTTTTGGAACTGGGGTAGCCAGGAAATCATAGTGCCCCAATTCCCAAGATTCTAGCAAGTTTGGACACAGATATGAATATCTTAGGATTATACCATAGCAAATGGGTTAGGGTCAGTTTTGGTATCAATGTAAACCAAGGATTAACCCGGATCCAATGATACCAGTACCCTGACCCTAGGACTTCCCCTTGAGAAGCTAGGACTTCATCAAGATTACAGACTGAATACCAGGTAGGAGGGTTCTCCAAGCCTTCCTGGGGCTGTGCAGGTGTGCAGAACAACCCTGATGCCCTTGTCACTTCTTGAGAAACTGTTTACCATCAAGGTAGGAAGAATCTTAAGGTGTGGAATAATCAGTTTCCATTAGGCCCACACATAATGTAGCAAACAGAGGAATTACTGATACTTGTAGTTCTACCTCTGTTTACTGTATATATCTATTGTGTCTACTGTTTATCTAGTGTGCCCTCAAGGCAATTAAATATAAAATTTAACTTGTGTTGCTCTTTTATCTTGAACCATGAATCCCCATGTCCTGGTCTCAGTTAACATGCTACACTATATAATCCAGTTACGGACCGGGCTTATATTAAATGAGAACTGGTGGCAGCTTATTGGGTTGATAATAAGGGTTGTGATTTATTGTTGTGCCATATCCGGAGGTTGTGTGGACAAATCTGAATGACTTTCTGCGACGCTCAGAACTTTGTGTTCTGGGAGTGTCTATAAAAAGATAATGGTGTACCCCTCAGTGGTCTGAAATGTCACGGTTTCCTTCACAGGGATAAAAAAAACAAAACACTGTCTCGGAGGTCACCACCGGATATAACCTGCAAGCACCGACCGTGGGTGTTAGTGATGAGTCTTTGCTGCAATATGCAGCAAAGCCCATCTCTGTATAAAGAGGGCTCAGCCCGTAAGCCCTCTTCAAACACCCTTCATAGCTCTGCAGCAGATATATCCGTCGCAGAGCGTGAAGGGGTTAACCAAGGCCTCATTCACATGATCACAATGGGGGCCATGATCAGGTTGCATGATTTGCAACCAGATCATGGCCCCCATAGATTTCAATGATTCCCGGTCACAGCGTGGTGAGCACCTGGTGAATCACCCCAATGTGACTGTCAGGGGGCCTCAAAGTATAGGACTTGTCTGCCTATGGAGGGAGGAGGGTGACACTTCGCACCTCCTCCTCTTGGCCCTAATCAATATTATTGGAGTTATTGATACTGATTATTGGAGCAATTTGCACAGAACTCTTGCCTACTTTGTTCTATACTTTTATAGGTTATACCAACAGGTTCATCTATCTATCCAGTTCATATGAGGCCTACCAAGTCTCCTCAGCTATTGTGAAAGATCGAATTGGGCAACTTTGAAATCAATTACAGAAAATTATTGATCTGGGGAGAGAAGCTGCCCCTACACGTTACACATTTCCTTGAGCGGATGGTACATATGTATGAGAAAGTCATATTTTATTTGGCGAACCACTGTGCATGTCTAACCTGCATCTCAAATACTGATGAACTAACACATGGGGCACAAGGGGATGGGTAAACACACATGAATTATTACTAATTAGCACTATGGCATGATATTATACTGGCCTATATGCCAAACACTCACCACAAAATGTTTAAACCATCTCCACTAAGCCCAATGGTAACATATAGGATGGTCCCGTACCTGTAATTTCACAACACGTTCTTCTTCACTAGCTGCATCCAGAAGATCATCTATATCTATTTCTACTTCTGGCATTTCTTCTTCCTAAGAGGAAAAAAGTTGTGTTTTAAATTGCCTGGATGATTTCAGTTTAAGTTTTCTTCATATTTAACCATTAAAATTATTTGATCTCTTGGCAGCCACCGTGGATTAACGTTGCAAAAAATGTTATTGCCAGCACAGGTGGATCATGATGGATGGTGAGGCATGTATAGCAAAGTGGGATTTTTTTTTAAATTCTATCCACAAAATTTAACATTATTATCTATGTATTTAACCCTTTAACAACATATCTGGGGATAGTAAAACAAAGCCAAATAAATGTAAAAGTATAGAAAAAATAGTCCGTGCAAAGATTTCTAGTACATTTCCTGTGTAAATTGCATAAAAACACTGATGCAAGATGTCGAACTGAATACCATTGTGTGAAGTCTCTTACACCTCAGCGCGGACACATTATAGAGAAGTACTTTACCAACTGACATTAGTCCCAGAACCAAGCTCCTCTTCTGGCTTCAGATATCTGTTTCAATGCATTATGGTTGTCACCATCTTGCCAATAACTAGCCTATTGAGTCCCACCTCAGGATTTATTTTTTTTTTAATGCAGATCCATTTAGACTGGATGGTCAGACTGTAGTATGAACATCATTTTAAAAAGGGGAAAGGTCAAAGCATGCCTGAAGTGGAAAAATAGGCATTTTTCCATGAAGCTGCAAAGTTTCTTAGATTTTTGTGATTAATCCAAAACAAGTAGTGGGGTGGGGTCTAGTAATGGCAAAGATTTTCCACATGTATACATCAACTTACTACTTTCCGTTATTAAAAAAAAAAAAAAAAATTACCACTGAACTAACAGCACCCTCAGGTAGGAGATGAAATATATTTAGCCTTCCATCTTTCATGTAAAAACTCACCAATTTACCTACAAACATTATAAAAAGAAGTCAACATCAAGCAACCCCTCCTTGCTGTCCCTTCGCAGTCTGTCATACCCACCATCTCTGCCTTTAAGGACACAGTGTGGAAGTGTGTGCAGGAGGTGTGAGGGGAGGGGGGTTACCATCCCACAGTGCACATAAAGCATGGAGGTGCTCTGGTAACACTCTTGACACCATCAGACTTATCAGCATAACATAAAGGAAGGCAACCATGAATAAAAAGGGCAGGCTCTAGGCTACGAGCAAGTGCCCCAGGACCCCCAGCCAAGTTCTAGCCAATAACTGTTATACGGTATACTTCCTCACTTATGACTCGACCAGATCTGTGAGAAGGAGAGAAAATGCTCAGGGAAGCAGTGGCGTGTGGAGCTGGAGTGGCGACTAGGACTAGTAGTCAGTACTGTGTCACCAGGCCAGCAACTAGGAGAACACCAGTGGGTCTGTACCAGCCAGGCTAGAAAGAAAAGTAATGATAATATTCTAAGTTATGTGTACTAATGAGTTATTTAGTGAGGACCCCACCAGATTTTGTGCCCAGGTGCTTCCATCTACCTTACTCCAATCTGATAAAAAATAAGATTACTTCGTCACTGTGCTTGGATCTATGATAAAGTAAAGTGTCATATTTTTAGTTTTGCTTGGTTGGAAAAAAGGCAATTTCTATAATAAAAGTGGGATAGCAAACAATGTTTAATAAACCACAACACGCCGAGGTATGTTCTGTAGAAATTATGGTCACATTCCCTTTAGAACAAAGCAAGCATCCCATTTATTACAGCAATATTGTATGCCACAAAACAAATATACTAGCATAGCTCTTATAGGAACAATTGTATAGCAACACACAAGAGATTCATTCTCTGAAATAAACAGGAAGCGGCATGACTGGAGAGGCTGAACAGAAGCAAATTCTCAAGTATGCCTACGTCAAAATAGATCAGATACACAAGAACTGCAGGGCATAGCTGTTACTCCATATACAAAGAGAAAGAATGAAGCCCAAAACAGAGGAACCATTCACAAAACTGAGCAGTACAAGTGGGGGCTGATCTTTAGGTTTTATTTTTTTAATCTTTTACTCAACAAAGTCAAAATTACTTACAGCATTCGATTTCCCCAGAGAAACTGAACTGCATTCTCCCACACAATATATACTGTAGGTGCCATCAGCAGAGATTACCAGGATGGTAGTAGGTGACACTCCAAGAGCTGAACGTGCAGGATAATAATAGGCACTGCTTGATGCCATAGAAGAAAACTCCGTCTCGCATAGCTCTATATTGTGTGTAAAATTACAAGTGAGCAGACTGCACACAGCATGGAGGAGCACAACCATTTAGTTCCCTGAGAGAAGAAGATTATAAATAGCAGCATGCAGAGGGAGACTACAAGTCCTTAGCCTCCTATCAACACTGTACCAGTGTGCCAAGCGGTCTCGGGAATATTTAGGCTCTATATAATATGACATTAAGGTCAAGCTGTTTTATGTGCAAGTCCAGAAATGTATTTTCATGAAAAACTAAATTGGCGCAGAACAATTGAATCCTATAAAAGAGGCCATACAGTGGCATGAAAAAGTATTTGCCATCTTCCTGATTTCATAATCTTTTGGGTATCGGTCAAATTTAAAATTGATTCAGATCAGCAAACTAATACATTAATATTCAACATAATAAAAACACAAACTGCAGGTTAATGAAAAGCTGTAAACTCGAGTACCAACGTCAGATCCATTATATTCACAAATAGAGAAAACATTGTGAACCTTCCCAGGTGAGGTTGGTCATTCAAAATGACAAAAAAAAAATAAAAAAAAAAATTAATAATAATACACAAAGTCTCATCTCAGATTTGCCACAAAACTCTAGACTTTTGGAAGAGGACTTGGTGGACTAAAGAGACAAAAGTTTAACTTTTTGAAATGTGTAAATCCCATAATATTTGGCATATGCGGGAATTACAACAATTCCGCAAGGATACGTGGGCAAAAACTCCTCCACATAAAATTGTAAAAGGCAGTTAATGACTGCAGTTGTTGCCAAGGATGGCTGAACCATATCTTATGTACTTCACTACAGACAACATCTCATATCTCCACCTATAGGAGAAAGCCTAAGGCAGATGATGCTTAGGGTCTTCAACTACACGCAAACAAACATATGCACAAATAATGGATCCGTGGTCAGTCAACTGCGCCAGTGTATCCAAGCAGGAATAGGAACTGCTCTTAGATTTCTGTCCCAAATAGAAAGCTTGAACACAAAGTCAGAAACCACAGCCATCTGTTTGAGCCCATAGAAAATGAAACTATATGGATGAAAACTACATACTTGTGTGTAGCCTTAGTTAAGTCTGTTTAAATAAGTACAAAAATAAAGCAACTTATTTATAGTCATTTACTGGCAGGCAAATGAATGCCAAGGTCTTTAGAATTTCATTCAAGCAATTGTAGAGAAGAGCTTGTACAAGTTTCAAAATACAGGCAAACATTCTTGAATACAAGCAGTACCTAGGTTACATACAGGATAGGTCCTGTAGGTTTGTTCTTAAGTTGAATTTGTATGCAAATCAAAACTGTATATTTTATAATTTTAACCACAGCAAAAAAAAAAAAAAAAAAATTTGTCTCTCCGACAAACTGTTTAAAAATGTTGGATTGTCATAAGAACCAGGATAAACAAAGCTTCATTGCAGTCAACTTTTATAACGCCTACAGCTGAATACTATACCCTATGGCTAAAGTACAGCGAATTACAAACATCCAGTGGTCCGTTTGTAACTAGGGGTCATCTGTAAGTCTGGTATTCTTAAAAAGGGGACTGTCTATAATAAAAATTATGAGACAAAAGCAAATGAACATCAAAAAATATAGTTCTAAATGTAGAGCCTGGCTGGGCTAACCGCCTCCTAAAAATTCTCACCTTTAGCTTGGACTACAGACCTTCTGAACTTATGTCCCACTATGAAGTGGCAAGACACCACTGTCTATAGAAGAGGTGAACATGTGCAAGGGTAAATGGGAAAAACAAGTTACAGTATATATGTACAGGCAGTCCCCAGGTTACTAAGATGAGGAGTTCCTTTAAGAACAAACCTAAAGTATTTGTAAAGCGCTACGGAATTTGATGGTGCTATATAAATAAAAATTATTATTACAGAACCTGTCGCACCATTTTTATGAATACAGCTAGTGACAGGTTCCTGTAGGAGCTCTAATAACTAACTGAACCCTTTACCTAAAAAATCTTTCCCTTACATCCCCATAAATCAGCTCACAGGGGGGGGGGGCTGCTTGGCTGGCCCCTACCATCTGCTCCTCGCCACGACTTATGCCCCCTTACTATTCATGTCATGTGACCAGGGTGATTACATCTAAGGTCCTATAGCTTTTAAATTTGCAAAATGTACTCCATGCATGTACCTGATGAAATCACAGCATGTCTGCATGAAGAGGAGTAGGAGTAGAAGTCCATGGAGGCTGCTGTTTTTTCATGTGATACATTTAGCAAATAGAACTTTGCACAAATAGAGCTTTATGTCTTTAGTTGAATATTGGAAGACTGTCCCTACATACAAGGAGGCAGGGCAGTGATTTAAAGAGACACAGTCAAGGGAGAGAAGAGACAAACCCAGCAGTCAAGATGGCTAATTTGCATACAAGAAAAATGGCTGTAATTAAAGTACAGTGCCTCACTGGCAGCTAATTTTAGGCGATATGGGGAGGACTTGTAACCCTTTACCAACAGGCATTGTTGGCATGGGGGGGGGGGGGGATTAGGGTGACAAGTCTGCTTTCAATTGCTTTGAACTGTTATATTTCACAAGTTTAACTTCTACTTTTTATCCCTGTGACAATTGGATTTTCAGATTTGTGTTGTCATGGGAACAAGGCTTAAAGAAGACCTGTCACCATAATTTTACCACCCTGACTAACAATGCTTGCTAATAAAGGTTAACAAGTCATTCCCATATCATTTAAGGTACATGCACTGAAAATATTGTGTCCACTTTTTTTTTTATATAAAGGTACCTTATGACCTTATGTTATATCCATGTCATGTGATATTATCTGAGGTCCTTTACCCTCCTAACATTAACAAACTGTACCCAAAAGTATGTATCTGATCACATGGAATCATAGCAGCCGCCACAGAGGTTGGGGAGGAGTAGAAAAGAGAATTTTGAAAAGTCACATTTTAAAATCCTGTCTACCACATGCGGAGTCACTTAATAAATCTGGAGTAAGCCGGCGGAGGTTCAAAGTGGTATGCGAAGGCAATTTTATTTATTTTTTTTTGGGGGGGGGGGGGGAGCGGAACAGTTATAAAACTGCAACTACAATGATGCTTTGATGCTTTTTTTAGTCGCAGATTTTGTGCCACATGTTTCTTGAATTACCTATTTTTTCAATAAATTCATTCAATTGTAAGAAACAAGCAGAACTTGGATCATGTGCACAGTCATCAGATATAAAATATATATAAATATCTGACCTGTATTCAAGAGCCAGTATCCATACAAAAAAAAAAAAAAAAAAAACACACACTTAGCTACCACAGCATACCTCCTCAATCTAATACATTGTACCAAAACAATATGCATATTACGTCGGCTTATATCTGCTTTTGGAACCATTTACTATATAAGCATTGTCTTAATAGGTTGCTAGGTTACAAAAATGCCCTGTAAATATACAGAGGCCACTAAAAAGGAATTCAGAACACCTCAATATTGACAAATAAAAAAATGGATTATAGAAAAGCTTCCATTATTGTTCTCAGACAATATATTAAAGTTATCTGCAGTAGGGTTTCGATAACAAGTGAAGGTAGGTTTGAGTTAATAAAACATCTTAAGAAAACCAGGAACAAAATTCTTACATTGGTAAAAGTAAGCAAACAACTAGATTAGTCAAACATACTACTGCAGATATGGATATATAGGATTCTAGTTTGGCATATCTAAAGTCAATAAACTTAAATCAACTAAGATTCTACATTTTCATGGCATATACTTAGTATAAAGGTTAAATGGTTAGTTAACCTTGAGAAAAGAACACTGTTTGGTTGATGACCTGATGGCTTTATCCTGCACCTGAACCACAATGACCGATATAAAATATCGGTCACTAGAATATCAAGGCCTACCTACTGACAGGGAAACACAAATGAGCAGCTACTAGCCTCACTAGTAGTAGTTCTGAGAGGGAAAAAATAAATAAATAAAAATTGCTTGTAGGAAACAGCCTTACTATAAATGAGGGATAATCTTTGTAAAGCACAGGTATTCATTCTAGGCCTCAAAGTAGCTGGTGCTAATGGAACTGAAGGACATGTTCACAGAGCAAACTCAGAATAGATGACAGAAAACACATACTATCTGCTCAAATATGTATTTTTATTAATCTGTAAACTGCTTGCATCTGCTGAAGTCCCTCTTCCAACATTTCATTTAACCCAACTTGGGTCAGCGGTTACCTACACTGGAAACCAGATGTTGGAAAGTCCTTACATCCAAGTCTTACAGGGATGAGGACAGGGTGTATTCACAACATGATGCTCTTTATGTCACTAAGGGTATGACAAAATGGCATATAACATGGCCTGAAACACATTCATGAGACAATGTGGGGCAAAGTTTGAAAGTCGCAATTCCTGGTGCTTGGCCAAAAGTTGCCTCTCTCTCCAGCGCATTCTTTTGGTGGGGGGGGGGGGTAGATTGGAGCAACCTAGGCATCAATAGGGGAGTGAAAAATGAAAATGAAAAAACAAAAAAGGGCCAGGTCCTGAAAGGGTTAAGGAAGGTTACTTTAGCAATAATGTGAGGCCTTGGCGTCATTAGCCATTAAAAAAAAAATTGACAAGGATAAAATGTTTACGGATTCTATTTTTTGTAGCCAAGTCAGGGATATTTCTTGTCAATTGCTGATTGCTTGTTAAAGAATTAGGGAAATTATCAACAAGTTATCAGAACATTAGTAGTCAGACAAGATACAACACTGTAAAGGAACATAATGCGCAATAATATTACACTACCATGTGAACTGTACATGGGAAGATCTACCATGCACAGGACACTGCAGAAATACAAATTCATTAAAAGCGTTCAGCAAAGCCATCCCCCAACTAGGTACCTTGTACTGAAAGTTTAGTGACAAAGAAAGGGGTCATGACAATATAGTGGGTGCTATATTCTAACACAGAAAAATAAAAGCTTGCACTAGAAACTGAAGAATGTAAATAAACTGCCCATATGTACAAAGAGTTTCTATAAAAATGTATTGTAAAATAAAAACAAGTTCTTAATATATTACAATGACTCAACAGAAACCAAAAATAGTATCGTCAGCTTAATGCCAGGTTTACACAATGGCCTGGGGTAACACAAACTAGGAAGTATTAAAGCGGTGTACGTAGTAGCAATACAATTCTCTATGTAGAAAGTCTACCTTTAAATCACGAGATGGTTATTGCTATATCATTCAAATAATATTTTTTCACTTTAAATGG
This sequence comes from Engystomops pustulosus, assembly GCF_040894005.1. Lineage (NCBI taxonomy): Eukaryota > Metazoa > Chordata > Amphibia > Anura > Leptodactylidae > Engystomops > Engystomops pustulosus. The sequence continues at coordinate 59,900,679 of NC_092413.1, forward strand.
GGTCCTGTCCATTTTCTTGAATTACTGGAGGACTCGTGCCAGGTCCTAGGACGTCTGGACCCACATGGATATTGCACCCACTTGGACTTTCCTTCCCCATTCAAAAAGAAGGCTACGAGTTAAAGGTCAAACTATTTGTTTAGCCTCAGCTATTTTCAGCTAAACTATAAAGAATTTTCTTATGGGAAATATAGCAATACTTTAGTTGGCACCATACGGTTGCTTCATCCCAAGTAGTTAAGTACATTACATTTTTTTCTCAAAATAAAGTTACAACATAACCGCGTCACATGACTCATCTATTCACAAAGTACAAAATATCTAGATTGTTGCCATAGGTGTTGCTAGGTGTGTGCACAACTATTCTCCATAGGTGTGTAGGGAAAATTAAAACATACCAAGGTAATCGCTACAATGAACCTCTAAAGGAAAATCTTAAATAATACATCAATTCCTAGAAGCCAAAATTGAGAGAAACGTGCAACAGGTAGTGGAAAGGAGAACAGTTTATACAGGAAATGTCTACAGTGGTACAAAGAAAGTACCAGATAAGTATTAGGGAACTCACCGCAGCTAGGCTGCTCCATGTCTCTACATGACACATAACTGCACAGCCGTCATTGGGGCTCATTTACTAAGGGACCGAATCGGGCATTTTCATCGGGTTTCCCGAATAGTTCCGATTTGCGCCAAATTGCAGCGGGATTTTGGCGCACGCGATTGGATTTTGGCGCATTGGCGCCAGCTTTCATGTGACAGAAATCGGGGGTGTGGCCATCTGAAATCGCAACGGATTCGGGAAAAAAAAAAGCGAAATTTAAAAAGACATTTGTGTTGCAAGAATAGCAATCACATACACTGGGACGAAAAAGGTGAACTCCGGCGGACTTCAGCGCAGCAGCGACACCTAGTGGATATCGGGCGCACGACCTTAGTGAATCCCGGCAAGCTCCGAATCAACGTCGGACAACGCGCTGCGGGATCGCGAATGGACCGTGTAAGTAGATGTGCCCCATTATGTCCGATACAGCACAGAACAAATTGGGAGCCCGGAGGATAACTTTACCAACACTTGTAGGGATTTCCCATTATAGACACTAAACTTCATATGTGACAACAATTACAAATGTTTGAGCCCTGGGATTCCAATTGTTGGGACCTTCATTCATCAGACAATGTTAAATGAACCTCATTTTCACTAAAGACCGGTTTCATGAGCCCATTACGGCTGCACTGCAAATAGTCCTTTCTGTCTAAGTATTTGCACTACAATATTACAATATGAATTACATACTCATTACAATGTACAGACCTGTGACAAAGGGTTACACAGGTTACCTTAAATAGCGGGAAATACCCTTTATTATTGATCATCTGAAATATGTAAATAAAGTACAAAAAGTTAGTTAAAAAGAGAAACTGTAACCTGAAAATTGCAGAAAAAAATGCAAGTCACACCTATCCATTACTACATCAACAAATAAAGCGAGAGATTAGTTAAACATTATTAAAAAAAAATCAGGCACATGGCTTAAAGTTGTAACACTGGTCTATAATTTCTAAGAATGATACAAGTGTTATCAGTACATGGCATGAAGTCTGCAAATACATGCCTAGCAGGAGGAACAAAGCCTGCCCTGTGACTTATAGGAGGAACAATTGCTTTTCTATTACAGCCTCCAACACCATTCTTTATGTTCTAGGAAAGCTTCAAGAACTGTCAAGAAACAATATAAAAATACCCGTTGCTTAAAGGATTAAAATCTCTCTGCACATTCAGCGCTTATAAAAACTGTAAAAGGTAGATAGTCATCAACTCGTCATAAATGCGAGGTGAGGATTCACACTGCACCCAGTGACCTATATTATTGCACCTAGTCCTTCACTGTTCTGGTAGCAGAAGGTCCCAGGAAAGAAGGTTGAGGACAGTCTGGTGAGGCAGTGGAGCCATATTGCTAGTCAATAAATGAAAAGGCTGAATGCAGGTTAGATCATATAGTCAATCACATTGGAAAAATAAGGAGATACTGGAAACTTGCCAACATGGCTTACACCTCTTTTGGTCGCATTTCAGTTATACACAATACAACTGCCATTACTCATGTGTTAGAGGGCAGTCGCAATGCTCATAAATGACCATGATGACTGAGCTGCTCCTGGACCTCTAAAGCTGCCACATGTCCAGGAGCAGCTCAGAAATGAGCAGTAAAATCACAAGTGTTAACAGCAGCTGATAATTCTCATGTAATTGCACCATATATGTGCACATGTATAGGTCAGTAATTCAGAACCAATAGCAGTGTGCGAGCATAAGCAAAACTAAAAGGGAGGATTCCCACTGAGAATGTTACTTGTTGATAAGACTTTATGCTTTTAGATAACATATACTGAAAATGTAGATAAGACGCCTGCCTCAACCAACCATTTTCTAAACGCTAGGTCAACGATATGTGAACCTATGGGGTAGACTTACAATACCATCAACAACGGGACACTAGTTTCTTCTGCAGGATAGTACAAGCAGCCAAAGAACAAAAGTAGTACTGCACTGCCATGTGGACTAAAAGAACCCTCACATATTTATCCAACCCATCCAATTGTAGCAATGGGGATGAAAGATCACCTTTAACCGATGTAATCACTGGTAGGGGCTAGAACTGTAGATCAAACATGACATTTCAGATTCAAGTTACTCCAGAATTCTGGAAAGATTTGTTAATATTCACAGTAGGAGATTTACAAGTGAACAATGTGTATTATAATATCAGCATAAGAATTATTTTTCCCGATAAGTCAATTCAAAAGGGTAATTACAGAGTTAACTTTTTCAAGTGCTTATTTACCATATATGTGTAAGCCGACCCAAGTATAAGTGGCGACCCCTAATTTCACCACCAAAAACTGGGAAAACCTATTGACTTAAAGGGGTATTCTCGTCTGGGCACTCACAGTCAGTTTCATTAATCTGCCATATGTAAACATTTCTTCAATTAGATGTCATTAAAAAAAAAGTTCTTGTGTGAAGATAATTTCTCATATACATAGTGATATGGTCCCTTAGAAACGAGATAGCTTCCTCGGATACGGCCACCAATGCTGAAGTGATTGCACAAAGAAACAAAAGGTTATTGTATATAAAATGTCCGGGAGTTACTACATGTCGCACAGCCGTCCTGTGGTAATGATTGCTGAATCTGAATGGTCCTGCAGGACTCTATAGCGCAAGTCTGGCCACCACTGCCAGAGTGTGACGTGGTCATATCCGTGGAAGCTATCTGGTTTCTAAGGGACAACATGACTACATTTATGAGAAATTATCTTCACACAGGAACAATTTTTTTATTAACATCCAATTGAAGAAATGTTTACATATGGCAAATGAATTTAATTAAATGTAAATGCCCTGATGGGAATACCCCTTTAAGTATAAGCCAAGGGTGGGAAATGCATTGGTCACCTCCTCCCTTCACCTGCCAGGGAGCGGGAGGCAGCTAATGAAGCCAGAAGGGGCTTCTGTGACACACAGGAGCCCCTGAGCCTCATTTTAATAGTTTTAAAGGTCCCTTTTTCGCAAAAAAATTTCATTAACAGTTAAATGACAAATGGATCTGGTTTTGGGGGGGCACCAGCTGTCCCACAAGTATTCTTGGGTTAAAACCACTAAAGCCATGTGGTTTATTTCAAATTAGAAATGCTAAAACAAATTCTTGAATTTTAAAAAGGAGACATCCAATATGCTACAAAGGAGAACCAACTCGTAACTCACACAGGAACACCGAGTATAAGAGTTTCTCAGGAAGGTACACAAGCTCCATCCTTCCTTACATGCATCAGTGAGTGCTCAATGAAACCTGTGGATCTGTTACACAATGGAAGAAGCCAGGGCTCCAGACTGGCAAACTAGGTCCGCAGCCAAAAGTGATCCATCTCCATTACTTCCAAATGGTTCAAGAGTTATAAGGGTAGTGCTTGGGAAACCAGCTTAGGATCTACACAATTTGTACTGGATGTTTAAATTGTGGGGAACCCGGAAGATTATTTTTCATGAAAAAAGAAAAAAAATCCATGGCCTGAACACAGAGAAACTTCAGGTCAAAAAGCTCACAGGTGAGAAGTAAAAACAGACCCAGCATCTTCATCATAGAGACAGAGTCTGGAAGAGTGGTCTTTTGGCCTTTGTTAGGACTCGTATTTGTTGTTCTGTAAAACAAAAATTAAACTGCACTATAGAAGTATCAGACACTGTGGAGTCAGTCTCATGTCATTAGGTGAAAGAAACCCATTTCATGTGGGTAAGGAAGGAATTCCTCAGAAAATAAGGTTAGGTGTCAATAAGAAGATGGTGGGAAACATGGGTACCTACCCGAGCTCTGGCCAGTACAGCATTACATGGACTAAGCCTGCCGTAAGTGCCTAGATGGCACTGTATCCGCTCAGCCTTATTCCTATGCCTGGGGAGGGGGTGGGGAATTAAACAATGGTAGATAAGAAACTTGCTCCTCACTACTATACATGGATTCAATATCACGTATGAGATATTATTCCATAAAAAAAATCACATCTTAGAAATGAAAAATAACAAATGACTTGTACTTCCTAAATCAGATGCAATGTAAAGAAGGCTTGTAGGCAGCCAGACACAATAGCCTTACCCAGACAGTACGTACCACTAATGGCATTAAATGAAGGTGACCCAGACGCAGTGCATTACATTAGGCCAAGAACAGGGGCATCTGCCACATCAGGTTATATCACAAATGCCCTATAGACACAGCCCATCCTATATACCTTGCAGATGGCACCGCTTAGATGTCTGCTTATAGCATGGCACAATACAAATGCCTAGGGCTGAAAACCCCAAACCATGACATCTGATATTACACACATTTAAAGGGATATTACCTACAGGCCTTCGGTTTACTGGTAAAGACCTGTGCTTATTGCTTACATCTCCCTAATGGTGTATTAGGGGGCTCTCAGGACCAGAGATTTGGCAGATAAAGTTGAGATGATGGGAGCAGACATTTTGTTGGACTTTTAACCCCTACACTCCTTCCCTCCAGGTGGGTTATATATGATAACAGGGACCTATAGACTGTATAGAAAAAGAGAGGAGGTAGTTTAGGCTTTGTGTCCCTTTAATGACATGATGGGGAGAGAGATGACGTCATAATCAGATCTGCATATATGTAGATGTAGCAGGTATGGGCCAGTACCTCGCATCCATAGAGCTCGCTGAGCTGCTCCACGATCCACTCCTCCAGCATCAGCCGCTTCCTCAGCTCCTTCCTGTCGTATTTCACAGTCACTTTGCCCTGCTGCTGCCTCCGCTGCTGCTGCTGCTTGTGCTGCTGAGCCGACACCTGCGGGGGGTCATCCCGGGGTGCGGGGGCATTCAGTGGGGTCTGGAAGAAGACCCTTCCCGCGGCGGCAGCAGGGCTGGGCTCCGTGCCACTTACTGCCGACATCTCCCTGAGTAGAGCCGGGCGCTGGGATGCGAGCGGCGCGCAGTGATGCGGGGAGCCGGCAGGAGTGTGAGTGCGCGCTCCGGTGTGTGCTGAGCCCGCGGCGTCTACCTTTTCATCACCAGCACAGCCCGGGATCACTCCGCAGCCGTCCCTGTCATCCGCCGTCTGCTCACCTCGCACCTGCGCTCCCTTCTCCGCCGCCGCTTCTGGTTCGCTGTTATTATAGGGGGAGGGGCCAACTTTCCCAAAAAAATTGCAACCGGGGAGGAGACTGCGACCTGGAGGCGCTTTAATGTGATCCATAGAGGAGCATTGACATTACACACCGAGGGGGCACTGGCATCACGTGACTGGTACAGCTCCCTGGTGAATGTGTCGCCCCCCACATTAGCTTCTTAGGGGGCAGCTATGGTTCTCATGTAATCTAATACATATGATATAACGGGGCTTGAATCTACATATGACTTTCTTCAAATAACATCATATGTCCATGTGTATTATTTTCTATTGATGTCCTAGTCCAGGACAGGTGATTAGAGGTGCTCGGACACCTAGCCCCACACTGATCAGCCCCTATGAAAGGGAATTGGAGCCACAGTTATAGCTTCTGTCTCAATGTCATTGCCGCACTGTGATGACCTACGTGAGGGTAGCCCCAAATAAAATGTCCTACTTCACCTTTATAAAGAAAATCAACCATTAAAAAAAAACTTTGCTCCTCTTGATGTTGATCCCGGTGCTTCCTCCGCTAGTCTTCACACGAAGGGGTCACCTAGAAAAGTAATTAGCAGCAAGGAGCGCGGGGGCAAGATGCTTATCATGCATGCTGGGAGAGGGAGGCGAATACTTGCATGATGTCACAGTGTTCTCCCTGAAAGGGAGTTGCAGGGATGTGCATAATTAGCAGCCCGGAGCACTGGACATCTTGTCCCCGGGCCCCATGCTGCTAATTTTAAGTTTCCTTTCTAGGTGATCCCGGAGTGTTAAGCCTATCGAAGAACAAACTGAAGAGGAGCGGAGGTGAGTATTTCTGGGGGGGGGGGGGGGGGTAATTATTGATTTCCTTTACAGAGATTTTTATGCAAAGCCAAAAAGTGGATCCAGCAAGAAGAGTACAAGCCCTATTTCCTATTTCATTTATAGAGAATCTGTCACGCTGATTTGGAACCCTAAACCAACTAGTGTTTAGGTTCCCAAATTGGCCTGTGTGGGCCGCATGTAACAAAAACAAAAATGATACTTATCTAGATGAGAGTCCGCCATGAGCCTCTTCTCGCAATGCTCTATGATCCTAGCTTCAATGCGCAATAGCCACAGAATATGCTAGGTGGAAGTTGAGTATAAACTTTTTTTTTTTTTAATTGCGCCCACATAGGAACCTTATAAAGGGCAAATAAGGCCACTAAACCACTGATCCATAAGGACCTGTGGGTGGTGTAGAGCCCTGAATCACCCTGACAGGATTAAATTAGTTTTTTTACTTTGGCTCAAAAACTGGCATAATAGCTGCATTTTTTTCCTCAAAATCTCTTTTCCTTGCTATATTTTCAGTAATTTTGGGGGGTATATTGGTTACTGTGCGACTTTTTCACCTGCCGGGCAATGTTTCCAGTGTTGTGCCTGATTTTTTTCTGGAATCTACCTAAAAAGTCACTATTTTATCGCAGGGGATAACAAAAAAAAAGCAATTTTTTGCACAAATACTTCACTCGTCTTCTTGCATAGGAAATAAATAGAAATTGGTTGTACAAAAAAATTGCCGCTTTTTCTTTACTGCTTTGGTAACTTCTTGGCTGAAGTGTAGTGGCAGTACTTGATGTGGAAGATTAAAGCAGGCTCACAGTTATTAAAGTGTATGCACTAGTTTTATGCCTGACTGTACATATATTTATAAAGTATCTGCGCCAGTTTTATGTCGCCGCTGCATGGTGTCCACCGTGACAGAAAAATGTGCATCAAAAAGACATGTTAGTGCCCAGAGTTTGCAACACATATTAGAACAATGTTTAGATAGATGTAAAATGTCAATGTAACATCGAGATTAATACAAGGACCTACTGTATGGTTTCCAAGCAGAATATTTCCCACAGCATCATACTATTGTGGGAAAGTATTGTGGGTAGGGGGGAGTATCACAACTGGAAAAAGTATCAATAAGGACCAAAAACTCCATTTATTAGGACCTCTTGTGCAAGATTGTGTTATGCACATAAATACCAAATGAGGGAAAGAGGGATAGAAAAAGTATCACAACTGAGGCACGATGCATCTAGGTGTGATAACTTCCCCCTGTGTGATAATAGTGGTAAAGGAATGATAACTTATACTTGGAGAGTCGATTGTCCTCCACAACATTTCTATTGGGACTATCAGGAGAATGCAGGACAATATGGTTAACTATGATCTAGGAAAAACAGATTCCTTCATTGTAAAAATGAATCGAAAGAAATCATTGTTTTTAGGAATAATTTAAAGCACTCTTTCTCATCCTGATTTTCTTGCCATGTGCAGTGGTAATTAATGGTATAACAGGGACACTTTCCCAGCAGATAGAATCCAGATGGTAGAAAGGACAACACTATTAAAAGATGTCTTCTTCTCTAGTCTCCGGTAGCACAGCTGTCACAGCCATAGTAGTTACTGGGGCACAACAACAATGATCACATCATAACTGTTAATGAGCAATCTCAAATATACTTATAATATACTCATGTCATTTCAGGCTATTTCCAGTTAAACAGAGACAAATTGTCATATAATGCAGATGTTTTTCCTGGAAATGCACCACTTTATTTCAGAATCTTTGACATAGATGAATAGTGAATAAATGCAAACTGTAGAACTTTGTAACCATAACGTTCAAGAAACACTTCAATGGAGGTCACATAAAAGCTTTAGAAGAAGCAGCATAAGACCTTGTACTGTACAATAGCTTATTACAATCAGGGCCTGATTAAGGTTGGTGGGGGCCCCTGGGCGCAAAATATGGTGGAGGCCCCCATTGAATGTAGTCCAGACAGGGAAAAGCAATCGCTATATACCATTCCCCAGCAATAACCGTATACAGCCTCCCCAGCAATCACTATATACAGTCCCCTATAACAACTATATACAGACCCCTATGATAACTATATAGAGTCCCCTGTAATAACTATATACACCCCCCTATAATAACTATATACACCCCCTATAATAAATATATATAGCCCCCTATAATAACTATATACACCCCCTATAACAACTATGTACAGATTCCTATTATTGTTATACATCCCCCACATAATAAATATATACAACCCCCAATAATAACTATATATACCCCCCTATAATAACTATATACAGTTCCCCTATTAATATATACACCCCATATAATAACTATATACAGTCCCTCTATAATAACTATATACAGACCCCTATAATAACTACAGTTAGGGCCAGAAATATTTGGACAGTGACACAATTTTCGCGAGTTGGGCTCTGAATGCCACCACATTGGATTTGAAATGAAACCTCTACAACAGAATTCAAGTGCAGATTGTAATGTTTAATTTGAAGGGTTGAACAAAAATATCTGATAGAAAATGTAGGAATTGTACACATTTCTTTACAAACACTCCACATTTTAGGAGCTCAAAAGTAATTGGACAAATAAATATAACCCAAACAAAATATTTTTATTTTCAATATTTTGTTCCAAATCCTTTGGAGGCAATCACTGCCTTAAGTCTGGAACCCATGGACATCACCAAACGCTGGGTTTCCTCCTTCTTAACGCTTTGCCAGGCCTTTACAGCCGCAGCCTTCAGGTCTTGCTTGTTTGTGGGTCTTTCCGTCTTAAGTCTGGATTTGAGCAAGTGAAATGCATGCTCAATTGGGTTAAGATCTGGTGATTGACTTGGCCATTGCAGAATGTTCCACTTTTTTGCACTCATGAACTCCTGGGTAGCTTTCGCTGTATGCTTGGGGTCATTGTCTATCTGTACTATGAAGCGCCGTCCGATCAACTTTGCAGCATTTGGCTGAATCTGGGCTGAAAGTATATCCTGGTACACTTCAGAATTCATCCGGCTACTCTTGTCTGCTGTTATGTCATCAATAAACACAAGTGACCCAGTACCATTGAAATCCATGCATGCCCATGCCATCACGTTGCCTCCACCATGTTTTACAGAGGATGTGGTGTGCCTTGGATCATGTGCCGTTCCCTTTCTTCTCCAAACTTTTTTCTTCCCATCATTCTGGTACAGTTTGATCTTTGTCTCATCTGTCCATAGAATACTATTTTTGGAATTGATGAATGGTTTGCATCTAGATGTGAACCCTTTGTATTTTCTTTCATGGAGTCTTCTCTTTACTGTTGGCTTAGAGACAGATACACCTACTTCACTGAGAGTGTTCTGGACTTCAGTTGATGTTGTGAATGGGTTCCTCTTCACCAAAGAAAGTATGCGGCGATCATCCACCACTGTTGTCATCCGTGGAAGCCCAGGCCTTTTTGAGTTCCCAAGCTCACCAGTCAATTCCTTTTTTCTCAGAATGTACCCGACTGTTGATTTTGCTACTCCAAGCATGTCTGCTATCTCTCTGATAGATTTTTTTCTTTTTTTTCAGCCTCAGGATGTTCTGCTTCACCTCAATTGAGAGTTCCTGCATGTTGTCTGGTCACAGCAACAGCTTCCAAATGCAAAACTACACACCTGGAATCAATCCCAGACCTTTTAACGAGGGAGCCGCCTTCAGAGTTAATTGCAGCCCTTAGAGTCCATTGTCCAATTACTTTTGGTCCCTTGAAAAAGAGGAGGCTATGCATTACAGAGCTATGATTCCTAAACCCTTTCTCCGATTTGGATGTGGAAACTCTCATATTGCAGCTAGGAGTGTGCACTTTCAGCCCATATTATATATATATAATTGTATTTCTGAACATGTTTTTGTAAACAGCTAAAATAACAAAACTTGTGTCACTGTCCAAATATTTCTGGCCCTATCTGTATATACGGTACACCCCCTATAATAAATATATACAGTCCCCCCTATAATAACTATATACAACCCCCTATAACAACTATATACTGAATCCTATTATTGCTATACACCCCCCCACATAATAAATATATACACCCCCCAATAATAACTATATACAGTCCCTCTATAATAACTATATACAGACCGCTATAATAACTATATACACCCCCCTATAATAAATATATACAGCCCTCCTATAATAACTATATACACCCCCCTATAACAACTTTATACAGATTCCTATTATTGCTATACACCCCCCTCACATAATAAATATATACAACCCCCCAATAATAAATATATACAGTCCTAGATAAAATACTTAAAATTTTACTCAACCTCCATCGTTCCCACGATGCGCGTCTTTATCCTCCCTCGCGGTGTCAGGGTGGAGATCGGATGTAAACAAAACCATATAATACCATCACCACTGCTAAACTGTATAGTGACCCCAAACTGCTTTTTAAATGAGTGCATAATATAATAATATTGCATCTGTGTAATACCGCCTGTGACAAACCCCCACTCTCAAGTGCCGGGGGACACTTGCACTAGAGAGTCTCACTATTTAGTACATACATCCCCGCTCACCTATGCAAGCTGGTGTCTTTACACAAAATTCTACTCCCCTAGCACCAAGCACCCAATTCTGTCAGGAATACCACTCATCAGACTCCCTGATACAACACACCACTCACGCACAGCCAACAACCACGCTTACCACTTACGTGCCTATGGATTGCTACTGCAAAGAGCCACCCTGCTTACCAATACAGTCACACACTTATTCCCTTCACTTCCTAGCTGCCTACAACAAGACTGTACATATACACCCAGACACACACTCCTCTAGGTGCCGCACAGTTCACCTTATTAAAGCAGTGTCCCCCATTCACCGGTCCACGGCCCAAGATGGGGCCTCGGGGCACCTGGTTGCGGGTGCGGCCTTTATCAGTACAAAAAAAACATACTCACGTTCCCCATTTCCCTTCAGCAGTCTTCTCTTCCTTTACTTCATTTCCACATTAATGAGCTGTTCTTTTGCCAGCGCGCATGATGATGTTATCACATAAGGGGAGATTTATCAAGCTGTCTGAAAGTCAGAATATTTTTAGCTGCCCATGGCAACCAATTACAGCTCCCCTTTAAAATTTTCATGAGCACTGGTAAAATGAAAGCTGAGCTGTGATTGGTTGCCATGTGCAACTAATAGTATTCAGGCAGCTTGATAAATCTGCCCAATTGGGTCTCCTGACAGTAGAGCCATGCATTAATACGGAAGATAAGTGAAGGAAGAGAAGACTGCTGCAGGGGAACGAGGAAGGTGAGTATTGGATTTATTTTCTTGACAGAGTTTGGCTGGGAAAGGGGACATTGAAAGGAGAGGGTGGAAGTAGCAAAAGGCAGACAGGGAGTTATGGTGGGGCATGTAAACAAACATTTTTGGATATGAAACTATGACACCAGACAACATCCCCCCACCCACCTGTCCCTGGAGAAAATTTATGTTAACAGCCAGTCCCTGGGCAAAAAAAGGTTGGGGACCACTGCTTTAAAGGACAATTTAATATGCAAAGGCAAAATGCTTGTAAGTTACAAAAATGATAAACAGACATACATAAAGGCAAAACAGATGAAATCCTGGACAGCTCTGTTAAGCTTGTTTGCATCTCCTGAAACTGACCCCTAGCGAATTCCTAATGATGTCATCTCTTCTTCCATTAAGAATTCCCAGCACATTCCCCAGCATAAATGTACTAATCTAGCAACACCAAACATCACTATGAAATATTTACCCAATTGCCTAATACTTTTATTGTTGGTTTCCTAACTCTGAAATCCATGGCACTTGACCCTAGAAAATCAGAAAATGCTGATTGTAGATTCAATGACAAGAAATTGAAATCTACGAATTATGACAATGTTGGCTTTGAAGTATAGTTATGCATAATCTAAGCAGCCATTTTACAGATGTAATACACACATTCGGATTTGGTGACTGAGCATCTACATCCATTAACATTTGCTATTCATGGGACAGAGCACACACAGAGGGGGTAGAGGACACGTTCGGCCTTGGCATTATGCACTAATTACGATGTCTAAGAAGGCAGAGGTGATTTCCTCTCAACATTTAGCTGGGGCAAAGGGGGCATCATAACCCATCACACCGCCATACTATGAGCACTAGTATTAACAGTTCCTAATGACAGCAGCTATGAAGACAGAACAACTATTGATCGCAATCTTCACAAATATGGCATTTATGGAATACTAGTAAGAAAAGCAGCCAATAACAAGTTCCGTTTTCAGTTTGCTAAGAGCTATGTAGGGAAGGCCCCCGTGCAGCGTTAATTTCTACGCCAGGTCTACCTGGCAAAGAAATATTTAGCAGCATGTAAACTCGCCTCAGGCGGCAGCGCCTCCTGCTGTACAGGGGGGGGGGGGCATTATGCTAGTCACTCACTGATTCGCTGGGCCTCTTCATTTGTGAAGGCCTCTTGATGTATTGCTCTGAAAAAATGTAGCAAGATCAACAAGAGCTGATTATCAGCAACAGCGCCAGCGTATGATAAATATCCCCCATAGTGGCTCATTTATCATATGCTGGCGCATAAATCACGGCTTGTATGGGTCAATAATAAATAATAATAAATCTGCCGCATTCTGCATATACATACAAATAACATATAGGAATCATACGCCACAGGTCCATCCCCGGCAGGCTGCACCCCCCTTCATGCCCCACTGGCAAATAAGTTAGCATTTGCAATTATTTCAGGGCTTCTACACCCCTGAGGACCTGATAAATATGCCCCAATGTATTTATTTTATGCTATATGGTGCAATGCTGCATTTAATTTATGTTAAAAGGTGGCAAGCTGTAGGTATTATGTAGTACATGGTGGCACGCTGTGTGTATTATATAGTATATGGAGGCACGCTGTATATATTATATGGTATATGGTAACACGCTGTATGTATTATATACTATATGGCGTCAGGCTGTATTGATTTTATATTATATGGCGGATTGTTGTATGTATTTTGTGCTTTTTGGTAGTTGGCTTTTATATAGTACATGGAGGCATGCTCTATGTATTTTGCATTGCTTTATTTTCACATCAAACCAATATGATTGGATCTGATCCTGACACTCCTTGATTTATTACATATATGGAGTGGGGAAGGGGCGTCTTTCTATAGCTTGCCTCAGGCAGCAGAAAGGCTAGGTTCACCACTGTCCATGCCCCTCTACGCCTCCTTGGAGGGGAGCTGGTGTAAAAGGGGGAAATAACAGCAAGTGTTGGCAGATCACCAGGCATTTGTAATTACCACACCCTCTTATGAATTTGTATAAAATGCCTGCCAATTTCATATTTTATGTACCAGATGAATTAACCCCTTAATGACTTGGCCCCTTTTCATTTTTGCGTTTTCATTTATCATTTCCCACCTTCAAAAATCCATTACTTTTTTTTTTAATCTGCGTAACAAATTGCACATAGTGGCGGTATCTAATATTCAATGCCTTGTACTGCGAAGCAGGAAAAGAATTTCAGATGCAGTGAAATTAGGGGGAAAATGCATTCACGGCAATTTCTAGTGAGATCACGGGGATAACAAGTTTATATAGGTTTTATAATGGTTACATACATTTGCAAAAATTAAAACCCCTTGTAGATAAAAAAAAGTTGACATCATTTTGCCGTCTTACAGAAACTTTTTAATACTTTAGTGTACTTTTTGAGGACTGTACAGACTTTTGATCACTTGTTATAAATTTTTTTTATACCTAACATGTTTATGATATTTACTGTTTATTTATAGCAGCTTTTGGAAAAGTTAGTGATTTGAATTTCTTGTATTAATTTTTAACAGGTTTTTTTTTTACTATTTTTCAGACCCCGTAAGTTACCTTAATTACCTTAGATTGTCTGATTGATCCTACCATATACTGCCACACTACAGTATTACAGTATATGTGGATTGTCCTCATCGTTCATTACAATGTGCAAATCGCACATTGTAATGAAATGGTTAAATTCAGACAGCCTCTGGTCTTTGCATGACCGGGGCTTTCATGTGACCAGATCACTGCTCCCTGATGATATAATCTTTTTTACGCCTGCGATCACAATGTAAACAACCGTGTTCGGTATTTGTGGGTGTTTGCTGTATTTTGCCGCAAATACCCTTCAGGTATGGAGAGCCCTCTTCAAACATTGCCAGACGGCGTGTGATGTACTAATATGTCACATGTCGTTAAATGTGGGGTTAAATGTATGTACAGTTATGCTCAGCTTTTGCTGAGATGTAGCAGTCTGTCTACACCAGAAAAAGGGTATAAATTGCACGTAAATTGCTTTGTGCAACATTTACTAAATGTTTTAGATGATTTTTGGGCCATTATCCGACTTGCCTGAAAAAGCGGACAAATTGTGCAACAGGATCATTCTGAGGACACAGAGTTTGAAAACATAGTCCAAGCTATGAAATGGTTTAAATATAAATATATTTATGTGTTAAATAGACCTAGGTCCAGACTTGGTCCAGGTCTAAATCCCATTGAAAATATATGGCTTGACTGTTGCTGTACACAGCAATCTCTAACTAACTGACTTTAGCTATTTTTCAAAGCAGAATGATAAATAATTCTGGCCTCTAAGTGTCTAAAGCTGGTAGAGACCATTGCAGCTAAAGATGTTCATACCAAGTATTGACACAGGGGTGCTGCTGAATACACATGTACAATTTTTTCATTTGCAACTGCGCATATTTTCTTTATAAAACACGGTGCTCAAACATTTAAAAATCTCTTGTAAAAAAAAAAAATGCTGAAAATGTCTTAGAAAAAAATTAAAATAGTTTAAATAAAGTAGTTTAAAAAAAACACAACATCCCTTACTAGACTGTATATGAAAGAGGGTTTCCAGGTCTTTAAAAATAATAAACAAGCAGCTAATACAGGCAATCCCCGGGTTACATACAAGATAGGGTCTGTAGGTTTGTTCTTAAGTTGAATTTGTATGTAAGTCGGAACTGTATATTTTATCATTGTAATCCCAGCGAGAACTTTTTTGGCCTCTTTGACAATTGGATTTTAAAAATGTTGGGTTGTCATAAGAAGCAATATTAACACTAAAGCTTCATTGCAGATACATTAGATAACTGTTATGGCTGTTTATTGTAGCCTAGGACTAAAGTACAATAAATTTCCAATATTCAGAGGTCCGTTTGTAACTAGGGGTCGTATGTAAGTCGAGTGTTCTTAAGTAGGGGACCGCCTGTACTCCTCTCTTTTCCTGCTCCCGTTCACTCATTGCCATCCTCAACACAGCCGTGTGCCTGCTACAGTAGTGGTTGGGACAGCAATGCCCGTCTCTTTAAACAAACAGAGATTTGGCAGTGATGGACCATGCAGCAGGAATGGGGAAAGAAGAGAGTATAAGCTGTTTATTATTTTTTAAGTCCCCACCCCCTAGCAATATAGAAAATATTTTAAATACCCTGGCAACCCCTTTAACCTACTGATACTTTTGGTATTTTAAATTTAAAGGGGTTTGCCCATGAAAGAAAATTCTGAAATTTCAATCCCCTGGTGATGTTTGCACAATAAAGATAATTTTTAAAGAAATTTTTTTTAATGTTCTGCTCCTTCTTTCTCCTGCAGTGAGCAGTCTATCTGAAGTCTTGTATACAGAATATAGATAAAATGGAGTTTAAAGGTTAACTCTTTGCCTAACTAGGAAATATTTCACTTGAAGCTTCAGCTCTGTAAGGTGATATCCAATCTGTAAAGAGTTAAGTGATTAGAGGGTATATCAGGTTCATTTATCTGAACAGTTGTCATTTTAGTTTGGGAATGTAGAAATGTATTTCTTGAAAAAAATTGTGCATTTATGAAGTTTTCTTACACTTAGAGGTCACAAGTGCCACAAGCCCTTATAGCTACACCACTGGTGGTCCTCTTTCTAAAAGAATAGAGCTTTGGGCAAGCATGAATACTGCTGCTCTGTTAATCTCTGTGGGACTACCAAAAATACCAAACATGCTTACATGCACTGTCTTTGGTACAATATTGTGTTGTTATCAGTGTTTCACATAATATTGAGTGTGGTGTTTAATAACCATTGCTCTCATCAGAAAGCAGCTCGTAGCCTTAATCTGCAGGTTATAAAGCGTTTACACCACATTCTTTAAAATATCATTCCGTTTATTAATGCTGTAAAATAAGCCTTGTAAAAATAGTCCAGTTCAGATTTGTATTGAATTTAATTGAAGCTGTAATATTGCAGCTGACATTTTCTTGTGAGAAAAAGGCACCGTCTGCTGGCTGGCACCATGTGATTTAAATCCACTGAAGTGACACTAACGTGACATAAAGGTCACTTGGCTGAGAGTCAAAATCACATATTAAAGGGATTATACACATAAACCCAATTTTAGCCTTTTAAGCACATGTAACCACAGACACTTCCAAAATATTGCACACACTCGATAGATATGCTAATTTCAAGAATTATTAAGAAATATAAATTTTTATAAAGAGTGTTATATAAGGGGTTAAACAGAGCCATGTAGTCAGACACCAAGAGTGGTGAGAATAAACAAATAACCTGAGTCTATGAGACTGACTGTCAAATCTGATGATTATAAAGTCCATTGATGCTCCATTTATGACTGTATGCCTGTTTCTAGGGGGATTTGATGGCGATGTTGTCACAGCCAGTAGTCAGAGTCTCGTTCTCTAATTGGCTAATTCGGGTGCACCGCTTATACAGCACCAGATATGGAAATCATATGTCTCACTAGATCTTTGTTGCCCATGTCACATCTACGAATACATCTGTTTTTATACAGTACGATACCTAAGAAGAGGAAAAGCCGATGATGATTTTGTCTATGACAATATGGGTTTTTTCATAGCACTTTCCATAACTATATGTAAAATACAGGTGACCAGTCCAGCTCTCCAGCACCTAGAAATAAAATCATTGGAGTCTTTGGATAGAGAAGTTACAGAGGAGTGCATAATGGGGAACTCAAATTGTAATGGGTCAAGAAGAGGGCTGACAGAGAATAAACCAGGCATTCTGGGGGTTTGGAAACATGGGGGGGGGGGGGGGGTTAGAGGCTGGTTTGTAGTTAATGGCACAGGGTAGTTCCAGGGAAGGTTATTTCTTTAGTAATTAGCAGTGTGTTTGAGAAAGAGAAGGGTGAAAAGAGAGGTTAAATATTTTAGTTAGAGGAGTAGTGATTGCTGAGGAGAGGGATTGTACATAGATGTGAGGGGAAAGGGTCATTGAAGCAAGCAGCATGTCGGGTGAGAAAGACTTTTTTATTTTTCAATGTAAAGAGCTGTGTGTCAGCTCCAAATGCAGTGAAATTGGTGAAAGCATTTATTTGCACCATATTCTTGTGAGCTTGGTTTTTACGACAAATGTATTCAGCTGTGTGGGGGGGACGGGGACATTTTTTGCAAGATGAGCTGCAGTTTTCTTTGCTACCTTTTTGGGGACTGTATGAGGTTTTAATAAAATTTTTATAGGTTGCAAAGTGGCCCCATTTTCCATTATGGGGCTCAATGCCAGGGATAAGTGTTACTATTTTTTGATGGATCAGACATTTTTGGATACGGGGATATCTAACATGTTTATGATTTTTGCTGTTTCTTTTTATAGCAGCCAAGATGTAGATACCCACATGCAGGCGACAATCAAAGAGTTAACACCCACAATCATGGGCCGAGCCCTCTTCTTATAAGCTAGGTATGTGCCGCGTATTGAAGCAAACACCCACCGGTTGTTAAACCTTTGACTGCTGCTGGCAAAGCAGCATTGCAGTTTATGGTAGAGTTAAAGTACTTTAGGTGGGGGGTCTAAAGAATATTTAAAAAAACAAATTAAAAAAATGTAAAAGTTCAAATCACCCCCCCCCCCTTTCTCTAGAATTGATATAAAATAAAGTCTTAGAGATATATAGAATCAGTTATTCCTGGAGTTGAACTGTAATGAAAAATAGAAACTACAGCCATGTGTGCTAGTTGCTGAAACAACTGCTAGGACATGTTAACTTAATAACAAACCTATAGAACCGATCTTGTACGTAACCCAGGGACTGTCTGTATATTGTTACTGTTTAAAATCACTATTGCTGATATGCTAATATTAAAAATGGATATATAACCTGTGAAAGAGGCAGAATACCTGCTGCAAGATTGTGCCTCATCTCTTTCTGTCGGAGGCATTTAAGAAAAGGAAAAAAGGAACGCTCTCCTAGTGTGATACTGTAATTTTGTGTGTTAACAATAATAAACAATTGTACAAAATGTATGAAACTGATCCTCTCCGTAGTGGAAACGGTTAAATGATCAGACGTGATGAAGGTCCATGTTCTGGACCGAAACACATTAGGGAACATATACTTACCTGTTACTGTCGCGATCCCCGATCCAGATGGTCCAACGAAGATGAAGTCCGGCGCGATTCACCAAGATCGATATCCTTCATGTGTCGCTTCCCCGCTGAGGTCCGCCGGAGTTCAGCTTCTTCTTCCTGGTGCGTGGCTTGCAACACAATTTTGGATTTTAAATCCTGCATGTTGTCTGAATCTGTCAGATCGTCCAAAGACCCGTCCCCCCTATTTGTGAGATGCGCCAAAATCCAATTGCATGCGCCAAAAAACCCTGTTTAATGCGGCGCTAACCTGAAATCGTCGGGAAACCCGACAAAAATGTGCTCCGAGGACACTTAGTAAATGAGCCCCATTGCTTTTAAAAATAAAGAACCCGAGGTATTGTTACTTGTACTGAGAGAAGCATAGAACAATTAACCGTTTCCACTACAGAGAGGATCAGTTCCATTAGTTTTGATCCTAAAAAGGCGAACCTTTGTGGCAGAGATGGTTTATTCTCGATTAAACCAACTATAACTGTAACTGCCTGGGAAATAGAGATAAGCTGATCCCCTGCTTGGACGTTATGCCTGTCTAGCTATCAAGAGTTTACAGGGAATATGTCTTCTGGATTATAGTTCTATTTCTCATGTTAATACTTAAGTACTTCTTTTTTTATGAGAGAATGTATTATACGGCTGCCTATTAACACAGACATTTCAAATGGTATTTGTAAATGTGGATGAGCACATTTTAGAGTGTCCCCATTACAGACCCCCAGCAATTTACTGAACTATGGGCAACAGATCCATTTCCCTGCAGGATGTTCTCAGAAAAACAAGGTATTGCTCACTGTCTGTTTTAGTAAATTATGGCATTTACCATGATATAATAATTCTGGAGCATCTTTCCTCATAATTATTTGGCTGATTTATCACTAGCTTTGAAGTAATTATTATACTTAGACTGATTGGCAAAGAACCTAAACTTAAAGGAGATCTACCACCAGGATGAAGGATTGTAAACCAAATACACTTACATGCTGGTGTGCGACCCTTCTGACCCTTTTAAAATTATGGTTTAATAGAGCCTGGATTTTAATTTGCATAATTATTTGTGCCTTTTATTCTTAAAAGGGCATCAGGAGCTAAAAGAAGAGCAGATCCTACCAGAGGGGGCACATACTAGTATGTCCGTGTGCTTGGTTTATAATAATTGATTCTGGTGGTAGATTTCCTTTAACAAAACGCTGTTACACCTTTTGTAGAATGTAACACACATTAAAAAATTACTCACAAAATAAGTTTTCCTAGCTTTGTGAAACGGAGTTTGTCAATCCAACTGTACAAAATAGTTTCAAAATGCCCAGCCAAAAGTGACATGATATTGCATAAAGAAATGCCTGGTTTTACAATCGAGGGTGTAGTAGGTGTTTGTAGGCTGTAATTTGCAAATCAACATTGGTAATGCTTTATAAAGGTCACCACAGAAAAACTGACCACTTTCCAAGGCACGCCTACCCTCCAAAAAGTCACACAAAACCCCTTAAAAGTTGTGTGTGTACAAGAATTTTACCTTGAAACACTCTGGGCAAATCTATTTTAAGTAAATTTACTACTGGTTGTTGGAGATTCACCTGGTAGTTTTGGTGAACATGATAAATCGAGGGGATTGGAAGAGGGTCAAGTTGAACTCTTGCACCATAGCCTATGAACCTCTTGCTACCTCCCTTAAAGCAACTTTGATGAAAGTTTTACATTTGAAAGGCGCACAGAGTCACTTGTGACTGTTTACATCCAAGGAACTACCAAACAGCACCTCATAGGAGGGGAAAGAATATGTAAAGGATGATCAGACTTATACACCACATAATAAAAGTCTCCCTTTAAACTACAAATGATGATGTTAAAACAAAAAAGTAATACAAAAGAGATTGAAAAGTTTCTGGTATGATGTCTCCATCTAGTGGCAAACTAGTCCCATTGTTTTCGAGGTGGTTATTCATGTGCCCATTCTGTTTCCATGGACGTGCTGACTGTGAGAAAAAAAAAATTGTAGAAGTCACTATTTTTTTCTCACCTACAAACCTTGGACTTCCATAGAAGTCAGTTAGTTGCAAACACTAAAACTGTACCCCAAACAATACAGGGAGGCACTACCCTTAAAACCCCATAAAGCCCATACCTCCACCAGAGTAAGCAAAGCGAAACGTGTCAGGGTTTTGCACATCTCCCACCCAATACTGGACTGTATTTTTATGGTTTTCTACTTGATGTATTTTCTTCACCTGACCTTATCTTGTCTCTATTATTTTTTGAGCTGTATAAACCTTATATTTTGGGTGATTATGGATGCATTGGGCTATGTACAATATATGTTATTGTGGTGTTTTAGGTCTCCTTATCCACAATTTGTATGTATTTTACTACATTGAATAAAGATTCCCATTTTATCTTTGTTTTTATAGATTTTACTTTGTGGGGTATCTGTCTGTTTTGTTTGGTGTAGCATTTAATTGTGTGGGATACCCACACAAAAAAAAAAACTGACAACACTGCATTAGCTTGGTGGTTAAGTATTTTTTTTAAAAGTTTTTATTTTTGCAATTTCTTCAAGAATTTAGTACAAGTACAATAAACAAGAACTAAACAACAAGACCGCCGGCTACATCTCATTTTTCACTACATCATAGTATCATAGTTTATACGGTTGAAAAGAGACACCTGTCCATCAAGTTCAACCAAGGAAGGGAAGGGATTGCATGAGGAAGGGATTTAGGAGAAACAACTCTATATAACATAACCATCAATGTTATTTAGGTGTAAAAAGGCATCTAGGCCCTTCTTGAAGCTCTCTGCCGTCCCTGCTGTGACCAGAGCCTGAGGCAGGCTATTCCACAGGTTGACAGTTCTCATAGTAAACAGCCCTGTCGCCTCTGGTGATTAAACCTTGTTTTCTCCAGACGGAGACAGTGCCCCCTCGTCTTTTGATTTGATTTAATCGGAAACAACTTAACACCATATTTTTTGTACGGACCATTCATATATTTATATAAATTAATCATGTCCCCTAGTAGTCGTCTCTTTCCAGACTAAATAAATCTAGTTGTTTTAATCTTTCCTCATAACTGAGACCCTCCATACCCCTTATCATTTTTGTGGCTCTATGTTGAACCCTCTCCAGCTCCAGGGCATCCTTTTTTTGGACCGGTGCCCAGAACTGGACAGCATATTCCAGGTGAGTAGGAAATGACATCAGGAAGCAATAGTCAGCATATTACAATTTCCATAAATAACATGTGGTATACTGTACAAGCCTCGAGAAAGAAAATCAGAATAATGTAGCCAGTCCACTTGCTGAAACACAAAGTAGCTTTGACGCTTAGACAAGCAGACACACACACACACACATACTAACACACTCATTCTCCTTTGATATAGGAATAAACAAAAACCGGAGAGATTTATGAGGCGGTATGGGGATTCACAGACTATCTGGACCAGATGTGCTCAAATTTCTGGGGGCACTTCCGGTTAACATATACCAAGCAATGAGGAATGACACTGTTGATGAGTAGTATCCAACTTTTCAGGGGGGATCCTGATCCTTCCATGACATCATCATAACTTTACTGGCGTAGTACAGGGTGAACCTACAGAAAATTTTATTGTAGTGGCCATTGATAACATCATTCATAATGCCAAGGAGACATACAGAAGGGGACATTAAGCTTGGGAACTCAAAATGTTGATTAAGGGATTCCAGAACCGCTGACCAGAAAACATGACTCTTAGGGCAGGCCCAGACACAGTGCAGGAAGGATCAAACTTCAGACTGACAGCAGAAACACAAATCATTGGGCATTACCCCCACGCAAAATAATTTTGCAGGTGTGAAATACACTTGGTGGAGAAATTTAGACTGGATCAGGAAGTCCCTTGCACTCACCACAAATGTAAAATAGGACAGCTCAACCTCCCTTCAGTCATCATCCAACAGGTCAGGGGTGTCACGCCTCCAGCATTCAAGGGACTTGACAAACGGTCTGGACTTTTGCTCTTTTAGCAGAGCATTTACCTGGGTGAATGGCTTAGGGAGGTCCAGGGTTCTCATCAGAGTCTCCAGCTTGGAAAATTTCAGGCTGAAGGAACCGAACTGGGCCCAAAAGGCATGGCGTAATTGTGTATAGTGGAAACTAGTAGTAGTAGGTACAGCAGGTCTTTCTCTTTAGTCATTAAAGCCAAGTCGCTTGGCATCTGCGGATAGAAGCTGACCAAAGAACTTCACACCTGCTGCTCCCCACATCAGCCAAGGAGGAAGCGGAAGTGGGAGAGCCAAGGATTGAACCACAGTGGAGTCTTATTCGAGAGAGGGGGGACTGTTCTCTCTCACCAAAATTTAAGCTCTGCACCAGCACACTGCTAAGTACGCAGAGGGAGTGGAACATCAGATGGGGATTTAGATCTGTAGAGCAAATTGGTAAGGGCTTCATAAGAACCCACTAAGGCCCCAGCCAGTGCAGTAGCGGCGTTGCCCCTGTCAATATCTATCCACCATTGGACATATACCATCTGGGCAGACAAGTGATATAAATACAAATCAGGAGTTGCTAACCCCGAGAGTTGGGAGCCTGGAATAGAGCTAAACTAAAGCGCAGGGCACCACCCAGCCAGTAAAAGGACCTGAGAATGCAGACTATGCATTTGAACAAACTCTTGGAAAGTAATATTGGGCAGGCACAGAAATTTGGGAAGGAAGACCATCTTTAAGATGTTTATACGTCTATACAAGGACAAAGGAAGTGTAGACCAGGCATTCAGGCGAGTCTCAATAGCAGTTATCGGGGGCTCAATATTTAACTCTGTGTAGGCCTGAATTCTGCGTGATATCTGGACCCCTAAGTATTTGAAGTTAGACACCACCAGCACCATGATGGGGAGGGTGCCTACTCCTTTGTTCAAGAGGGGAAATATGGCCGATTTGGCTCAATTAACTCAGAGACCCGAGAAACCCCCATAACAGTCAATCAAGGATAAAAGGAATACCAGAGAGGGGCCCACATCCCCAAGATAGACTAGTGTGACATCAGCATACATGGATACTTTTTCTATGATAGTGCCTCTAGTAATGCCTTGAATAGTATGAGAGGGGCAAATCGCCACATCAAGGGGTTCGATGGTGAGTGAGAAGAGGAGAGGTGATAGTGAGAACCCATGTCTAGTGCCCCTGGCCATAGGTAAGGGGGGGGGGGGGGGGGTTGTGTTGAGGTTGGTCCTAACCCTAGCTTTAGGATCATTGTATAGTAGTTTGACAAGTGCTGTGAAACGGGGCCTATACCCATTGTAGACAGGAGGGCCCATATATAGGGCCATTCGACAGAGTCAAAGGCCTTGCAATTATCTAAGGATAGTAGGAACCCAGGATCCGAGGAGCCCTCCATGATGTTCAGGTGCAATCTTTGTACGTTAATGTCAGTTCCCCTTCAAGGCATAAAGCCTGTTTGGTCCAGGTGAACCAAGGACAGCATTACCTTATTGAGTCTTGAGGATAGTATTTTTTCTAATATTTTAATATCAGAATTTAGAAGGGAAATTGGGCAGTATGAATCAGGAAGCAGAAGATCCTCGCCTGGCTTAGGTATAACTACAATGAGGGCCTCTCGCAAGGAGTCAGGGAGGGAGCCACTTTCCAGCGCAGTTTAGGAGACTGGGAACCAAGGTCTCGCAGTTATCCTTATACCATTCACCCCCCAGCCCATCAGGACCAAGTGTCTTACCAGAGGGAAGCGATTGCACAGCCAGTTCCACCTCCTCTGCCGAGATTCCGCCACTGTAAGCCTCCAGAGTGGAAGATTATCAAGGAATTGGGTCATCTCAGTGGAAGAGTTGGACAACCTGGAACTGTAAAGAGAAGAATAGAATTCATGGAACACCACGTTTATGGATTGGGGATCTTTGACCAAGGCTCCACCGCCATCAAGGATGGAAGGAACAGAGGCACAAGGTTGCTCAGCGCATGAGAGATATGCCAGCAGTTTCCCATTTTTATCTCCAAGCTCAAAAATGGATGCTTGCCTGGCTAGTAAGCGCTAACTGGTGTGTTCTTTTTCCACAGCCAGATGGATCCTCTGTGCCTGCGCCCAAGCATTTAATGTGCATTTAATGTCTTTCTATGCCCTGCAACACCTGAGATGAAAGCACCCCTAACTGAAGGCTTGTATGAGTCCCAAACCAGGAGAGGCTCAGGGCGTGCTGAGTGTGTGTCCCAGAACTCACTATGCGCTGCCTTAACTGTACTCTGAACTGCTGGGGATAGGAGCCAAGCTGGGTGCAGGCGCCACAGGCGGGAGTCGCTGGGAAGGCTTACAAGGAGACTGATGAGCAAGGCGGAATGGTCCAATGCGCTGCGGGGGCAGTGTGACGTTTGGTCAACGTGAGGCAACATATCTGAGGAGACAAACGCTAGGTCAATAAGAGAAAAACTTCTGTGTGCAGAGGAACAAAAGATGCATTCTCTCTCATGAGGGTGTTTACTGCGCCCTATGTCAGTTAGGTCCAGAGAAAGGAGCCATTCATTCAGACGGACCAAGGCAATATCTAATCCGCTAGTCTGATCCAAGGAAGGACTGTGGACCGCATTAAAGTCTCCAATGCAGATTACCGGACTTGGAGGCATAGTTGCCAGTTTACCGGATACTAGGTGAAGGGTAGCTGGGTCAAAGGGCGGGGGAACATAAATTGTGAAAGAGAAACCCCACAGGGCACAGTGCAGAACCACATACCGGCCAAAGTGGTCTGGTGCTACCTGTAGGACCTCTATAGGAAGTGCCTTGGTTATAAGTATGGATACTCCACTGGTGTGGACAGAATATGAGGAGTGATATCCTCCGGCCACCCATGCCTGCTTCAGGGAGAGGACAGACGGCCTGATGGGTTTCTTGGATACATACAATGTGGGGGCTTGATTTTGGATGTTTTCAAACAACAAGGCCCACTTAAATTGAGGCCCCTAACATTCCAGCTCATAATTTTGAGGGAAGTCATATTAGTGGAAGGGAAATGGATGCAGGGGAAGGAGATGTGAGCAACCAAACATTCATCCTCTCATACCACAGGGACATAGACAAACAGACAACAAAACACAGACAGATACAACCAGAACAAAAGTAAACAATCCCCTTGGTGGTTAAGTATACATAGACTTTATGGTCAGTTCTGGTAAATGTCATAATAACCAATAATTGACTCCCTATGACAGTGGTGGCAAACCTTTTAGCAGCCGAGTGCCCAAAAAGCAAACCAACCCCCCCCCCCCTTATTTATTGCGAGGTGCCAACCAAAAATTAAAGCAGTAACTTATTGCTCCCTGTTCTTCAACAACTTTCAATCATATTGGCCTCTAAGGACAGCAACACAGTAGAAAGATGGAAAATGTTAGCTTCTTTCTGAAAGCAGCATCTTTTAAGTTGCTTGGAACTGCAGGAAGATTCTTTGAGTCCTGTCTTATGTGCTGGGGCGAAGGCCCGGGTGCCCACAGAAAGGGCTCTAAGTGCCGCCTCTGGCACCAGTGCCATAGGTTCGACACCACTGCCCTATGACATCCTGGCAATGCCATTCAGCTCCATGAAGGTAGTGTTTGTATTTTAGACCATAGCATCTGAGTTGCTGTCACACAATTGCCACATAAC
Source organism: Engystomops pustulosus (assembly GCF_040894005.1). Taxonomy (NCBI): domain Eukaryota; kingdom Metazoa; phylum Chordata; class Amphibia; order Anura; family Leptodactylidae; genus Engystomops; species Engystomops pustulosus. Next base: position 59,927,256 of record NC_092413.1, read on the forward strand.
ACAGTCAACACTCCAATGTATGGAAAGGGCTAAGCAATGTATAATAGAAGAGAGGTCTTTGATTACAACATAAAAGTACAAGCCGATTCAATCTGTTGTGATGCATCAATGTCTATAAAGGTTGGTGTTTCGAAGAGGTTCATAGTACTAAAACTTTCAACTCAGGTCATATTCTGCCATTTCATCTAACAACAATTATACCTCAATTAGGAAGATATACATCTTAAGATGCTCAAAAGTAATTCCTTTGTACAAGGTCAAAGGAAGGAAATGTTTGATGGTTCTAGGAAAGTCAAACATAAAATGCAAGGACATAACTAGCTGATATCTTAAAGAGGATTTCCTACCCAAAATGTACATATGGCCAAATACTCCAAGTTAACACATGTTCCAACAGTATCCATAGTTTGGTAAAGATTAACTTATTAAATTAACATTTCACCATTATAGTGGCTATTTTGCAAATGTTCAAATAAGGACAAAGGCGTATTGTAAATCACAGCTGCTGTATGGACCATGTTTTAACAGCATAATACAGTTGAATGATTACAATCAACCAAAACTGCCAACCCTGTAGCAGATACTTAGTTTTTTATGTTTACTAGCCCAAAAAAAGCAAATTTGTTTTCACATTTTTTACAGTTTAAAACCTTACCTCATGGTTGTAAAAACTTAAAGGTTTCTGATATGCAAACTCAAGCTCCAAATCTTGCTGGACCCAGGAGTGATGTAGCTGAATAAAGAAGGGTGAGAGGGAGCCCTGAGGTGCTCTACTTACACCCCAAAGCACTTCAGTGTCATTTGGCATGGAAGTTGAAGCAAGAAAAATAAAGGTATAGAAAACATATGTGGCCATAGACCTATTTAAAAAGGTTAGTTCAGGTAGGCACATGCTGGGAGAGAAAGAGAGAGGGTAATTCACACCTCCTGCACAATAGATACTTCCCTCTCTCGTGTTCGAGCACCACACCTAACCACGAGTAGAGTGTGGTATCACAACTAAGTGCCATTTCTTTCCATACAACAGAGATGCAATACCTGCACAAACCATGGTCAGGTGCGGCACTGTTTGTGTAAGAAGGAAGTCATGTTTTTCGACCTTAGGAGAACCCCTTTAAAGCTCTGAGGACCAACAGTATATTTGCCAGATTTTGCACATTCATTGATAGATCATAATTATTGCCCGAAATTACCTTTTTTTTTTCTTTCCTTTTTTACATATTATTGCTCCTGTTCCACTTTTAATGTGTGCCTGCGCACCTCGGTAAGGGTTGGTACTCCGATTTCAGGTTTGCACCACTTTCAAGATAAATAGAGCATTCAAAGAATGATGAAATTCAGAAGAAATGTTTTATTTTGTCTCCAATATTCATCAATGTGATATTTCGACCACACTGGCCTTTGTCAAACAATAAAGCCAGGAGAAAACACAATTCCTTGAGTCTTATATTAACGTACCGATTTTCCTGAAGCTTCGTTACATGTCGATTCGAGCGCTCAATGATGTTCCAGACTCCCGATATAAATAGTTAATATGGGATTTTATTGATTAAAATATCACAACGCGTTGTGACGAAGGTCCGAGTACCGGACCGAAACGCGTTGTGATATTTTAATCAATAAAATCCGATATTAACTATTTGTATTGGGAGTCTGGAACATCATTGAGCGCTCGAATCGACGTGTAACGAAGCTTCAGGAAAATCGGTACGTTGAGAAACCTTCCCCGAGTGACCCTGGTACACGGAGGACGGGAAAATTATACACGCTGAGCAGCCAGATATCCGTGACTCAAACCCTATATCGCTGTATACTGATCATCGATCAGGTGAGAGTCCCATTGGACAAAGAATTTTCTTTTGTATTATTGCGTAATGCACTAGGAGAGCGCTCCTTCTGTTTTCTCTCTGTCTCTGCACTATTTACTTTGGAGGAAGTCTGCATACTGTGCATCACTCACTCCAATCCCAGGTTTCTATATATATATTGAGTCTTATATTTAGATCTTGAACGGTTCCATTTAATATTCAAATGTGAACCCTATTTCATGGTGACAGTATTTTATGTTACATGCCATGTACTGCGAAGCGAGAAAAAACCCCAAATGCAGTGAAATTGGTGAAAGAAAACAATTGGCACCATTTTATCTTGCTTGGTTTTTACAGCTTTCACTCTGTGCTCCAAATGGCCTATCTCCTTTATTAGGTACGATCGCAGGTAGCACCCACACGCCGACGATCAAATGTTAACACCCGTTATTGGTGCAAGCACGATCGCGGGTGTTAACTGAAATATGCAGGCGAGTCGTCTCCGAACACCTGCAGCAAACATATGACGTACTATTACGCCACATCAGTCTGGGGTTAATGGACGTGTGATGTTAAGGCGTTAAAAATGGGGAAAAAGGGTTGAAGAGTTCAATCTCCTTAGCAATGCCACCCAGGTATTAAAAGGACCAAAAGTAATTGGACTTTCTTCATTATATAAATTGCATTTGTTATATTTTGCGGTGAAGAAAACCTGCAGTCAAGTATTTTTATGCAGGTGATACAACCATCCTTATGCTGCGAAAACAGAAAAGCCTTTCAAAGAACTTCCTACAATATTAGGAGTGGCAAATCCAGTTTATATCCTGAGAAAGAAAGCATTATTATGAAAGAATGAAATTATTAATGCCTAAAACACTCTTGGAAGACAACGGTGGTGGAAGATCGCAAAATTATCTCCATGGTGAAGAGAAACCACTTCACAATAGTGAACAACACGCCCCAGGATGTAAGTATCAATATCCAAATGTACCATAATGGGAAGACTGCATGTAAAAAAGAATGTAAATACATTGGGTTCACTGCACGGTGAACATTCATAAGCCTCAGAAAGAAAATCACTAGATTGGACTTAACTAAAGAAAAGAAATATACCGTTTATACTCGAGTATAAGCCGAAACCCCTAATTTCAACACAAAAAAACTGGGAAAACCTATTGACTCGAGTATAAGCCGAGGGTGGGAAATGCATTGGTTACAGCCTCCCAGTATATAGTCTGCCCAGCCCCTGTAGCATATAGCCTGCCCAGCCCCTGTAGTAGGAAAAAAATAACACTGTACTCATCTTTCCGACGTCCCCCATAGGTCCTCTTCTGTCTCAGACTGTCCCAGACAGAAGAGGACCTACAGGTGATGTCAGAAAGGTGAGTTTTGACTTTATTTTTTTTAGTTGACTCGAATATAAGCCGAGTTAGTGTTTTTGAGCACAAATTTTGTGTTGAAAAACTAGGCTTATACTCGAGTATATAAGGTATGTATATTTATATATACAGGCAGTGACGTACAAGATAGGTTCTGTAGGTTTGTTCTTAAGTTGAATTTGTATGCAAGTCGGAAGTGTATATTTTATAATTGTAACCCCAGTCAAATATTTTTTGGTCTCTGTGACAACTGGATTATAAAAATGTGGGGATGTCATAAGAACCATGATTAACAATAAAGCTTAATTTCAGACATCTTTGATAACTATTATAGCGGTTTATTGTGTTCCTGGGACTAAAGTACAATAATTTAGCAACATCCAAAGGTCTATTTGTAACTAGGGGTTGTCTGCAAATTCGGATTTTCTTAAGTAGAGGACCGCCTGTACAGGAGAGAAAGGAGAGAAGCAGCTGGATTCAGAGACCTACCATGTGCTCAAATCCAGCAAAACTGATTGGTGAGTACTAATTTATTTCACTGGTTCTCATTTTGGGATGTACACAATTTAATTTTTCAATTAGATTACTTTCTAGTGTGAAAGAATGTGAAAAACAGAGCAATTCTGGTATTGTGCTTTTTTCAAATGACACAAGACATAACATTTTAATTGCTTGTACATTTCCAGATGTAGCTGTACTAAATATGTATTTATTAATTTAGTGTAGTTTTTTTTGTACAGTTGAACTTTTTCTTAAAATATTTTCTTAGAACCCAATATTACAACATTGCTAACTGGGCATCAGCATCATACAAGCCTAAAAAGCTAGAGGATTTGACAATTCATCCACATATTGTTATATTCTAAAAAAAAACATGATGCAGTTTAAGTCATGTACATAGCAGCAACAATCCATTCGTCCAAATAATCTTCCCTTTATTAATATTGAAAATAAAAATTACCATGGCCAGATGACTTTACCCAGCACTCGTCCATATTTATTTCAATTCACATAACCAATACTAATAGATTCAAAGTTGGTTTGGAACAAAAATGTGATTTCCCCGATTCCACATGGAATTGCAAATCTAATTTCAATGTTTTTCAAAAGTTTCTACAGTCCAAATATATCGTCTATATATATGTACACATTCACAAAATAATGATAGGACATGCAAAGTCTTAGACACTGCACGTTCTAGAATGGAGACAATGATGTGCATTTTACTCTTCAACTAAAATGAATGCTCTCACATGAATACACTTTTTGAAAATTCCAATTCCTTGTAAAAAAAAAAAAAAAAAAAAAATTGTGAACACTGGAACAAACGTATACAATTTGCACATGAGTTTTGATGACTTGTGTTGATTCTTAGTTTTGCGTATATGATCAGCAGATCATGACTTTTGCCATAAGGCTCTTTCTAGTAAAGGCACCTTCTATCCCCTTTAATTACTCCTATAGTTGAACTACAACAGATGGCAATGTTTTTTTTTTTCTTGCTTGAGTTTAAATAGCCATTTTATACTTACATTCAGGTTTTAATCAATTAAATGTTACAGTCAGTAAACAAGCATGCCAACTTAAGATGTATGTACATCAATTGAAACAGCTGTAAATTGTATATAGTATGTAACAGCAAAATACTCAATGTCATACCCATACCATTATCTTTGTGTACACTTAGAAGAACTCAATACAAAAAGATTAAAATGCACCCCTCGAGTCATCCCATACTCAACACATTTAATATATGTTTACAATATATATATATATATTTATATATAATATACATAGCTTTTTTTTAGAATTTCCAAATAAATCTTTGTAATTACTTAGTCTAAAAAGAAAGTAAGAAAAAAAAAATGAACAAAAAAAAAGTCAAATACACAAATAATCCACAATTTCAAAGTCTAAGTAAAAAGCCACATATATAGTTCTCTTCTTTGCTTTAAACAAACCTAAGATATTAAAATCATTGTGTTAAATCAGTGGCATCTGCGTTTGCTTTTTTTTCTTAGATTTGCAGCCATTTAAATGTATTTTTGCACAAATACCACTTTTACAAAAGGCTAACAGTTTTCCCAGGCCACTTTAAGAAAGACGTAGCAACAACCAAAGATCAGTGTATAAAGTCCAAGTGAATTATTGTCACCGGGCAACAGATACATTGTATCTGGTTCTGAAAGCATTACATCAATCTCTAAATAGTGCACGGCAGGATGCGGTTGTGGTACATACTGTAATGCAGGGATCCCGTAGGCAACACGTTTATGTAAAGATTTCACCTCTTTTTGAGCAGTGTCTCTTTCATGATCTTTGAGGGCACAATGTATTTATCTATGAAACTATTTAAGATAGAAAAGATTTTTGGAGACCGAATTAAAATAGTGTACTTAAAAAGGATTATAACAAAGTGTGTGTGTCCCAACTAAAGAAATAGAAACAACTATTTTTTATTCCCTGCTTTTGGTACTGCAGCTGAGACCTATTGGAAGGCTTGTCCCAAAATTCTGAAAGAATATCCAAAAGGGTAAAACAAAAGTAGCGTTATCGTGATATACATTGTACACTGAGCTAATGGCTCATGTCAGAATGAAACATATGTGACCACAGTAGCAGTCAACACGTTAACAATGTATCAGACATGAACCCTGGAAACAGGAGAGGCCCTTTGGGAACGGTAAGTATTTTTAAGTAAATTTTCAGAAAATTATTAAAGTCTTGGAAAATCCCTAAAAAGAGGGATCAGCTACAATACCAAATGCAGCCCATGGCAAGCATGATACTTTTTCCCAATCTTAAGCAGACAACACACATTAGATTAGTATACACAGGCATCTCTACCATAATGGGAGAGGTCAAGAGACAGGAAGGGGAATCGGTCAGATGAAAAGAGACAGCCATCTAATGTACATGGGCAGTCTTAGACAACACCTGTAAATGTCTTGGTGTAATCTTTGTCATTTCCACATTACATCATGGTAATGGTTAATGGCAGCAGCACATTTTCATGGTGTTTCTATTTGTTGCACAACTAATAACACACATACAATACAAAAGTGTCATGTGACAGATCCGTACATTTACACCACAAATTCCCAATAATGTGGATGGGGCAATTTATTTCTTATGTGCCTTTGGACACCCAGAGTTAGCAAAAATTATCTTTACATTTACTGCGTTATATTTCACTATAAGTATCATGTTAAAGAAACAAGTTAATGCTACATCTGAAATGAGATCAAATCAATTCATGGGATTCAACGCAAAGCTCCAGGGGAGTCTCTAGAATTGTACATTAAGTCATTATGTTGGGGAGAAGACTTCAATTCTAAGGTTGGCAGCTGGAACGCATTCAACACATTTTAGAAATTTATTTTGGTATTTTACCTAGAAGTACAATCAAAGAACACAATGTAACGGATACTCAATGCAGTTAAAATAGAAATTGTGTTCTTCAGTCTTGCTTTTGCACTGATATCGCTTGTTACTAGCAGCCCAGTGGGTTGGGAAATGCTTCCTTTCTCAGTCGACAGCTTCACTGTGAGAAGGATGCCCAATGAGAACTGGCAAGTAAAAGGTCCGTGGTTTCCATCAAAATACGCTTGCAGGAGCTGCAAGTGAGAAAGGGGAGTGGCAAGTGCTTTCCCGCTGTGTTTCCTATATCGTAGTTATCTGCCATTACACTGGCCTTGTTTAAATTTTTTTACATAGTCCCTTTTCCCACAACCGCAAAATACGCCGGATGTTGGAAACTAGTTTGATCCAGGCCTGCCTGGTCAAATGTGCACTCTTAAAAATAAAATGCTGCTACTGTAGCTCAGAGGTCATTTGAGAGACAAAATCCTGGCTCCGAACACAAGTCAAGTTCACAGCACCCTGAACAAACCATTAGTTTAGAAAACAGCACCCCGCAAAACTAAGCCCACATCATTGTTTTTTCTTATCTTATCCTGATTATTGAACACAAGAGGAAAAGAAGAGTCGTTAAATCAAATCTTCGGTCATTAGTAGAATTGTCTATGGATTCTTCTTGTGGCTGCTTCGGTAAATTAAAAACTACAGGTTAGCATGGTGTCATACAAAAACTTTGGCAAGTGCATCCGCGCCCGCACTGGCTATGTAGCATTTGGATGGGTGGAATGCCACATCGTGAATGGACTCATCTGATTTCTTGCGGTGGGCTGTGAATTCCTGTATGCAGGTCTTGCTTTCTAAGTTCCATAAACGTATTGAACAGTCATGACCTGTAAAAAAATTAAAATAACACATGTTAGGACTTCGTTTCAACCACCCTACCTACCGTCATGCCGCCAAGTCTTACAAACTGTAACTTTTTTTTTTTTTTTTTTTTTATTGTTCCATGTACTCTGTCAGGTCTGCCGATTTTGGCACAATATAACAAATACCTGGAGTGGTAAATCACACAGAACATACACCTGATCTCTGTGTATTCGCTGGAAAGACTTGCATCTGTTCTGCATGTTCAACCTCACCTGACTTTGGCATAATACAGCTGAAGGAAATAACCAGAGACCAAAGATAAGAACTAGCAGTTACCTTCGGGTGTGGTCACACGCACTGTGTTAAAAGCAGTGCTAGTTTACAGGGGCAGGCCCGGGTCCAATCACATATGGGTTTCTATGAAAACGCATGTAATCGGTAATCCCAATCGGGTGTTTTGCTTTGTTTTAAAGGGTTCTGGTTACCCATCGCTTGCATTTCCTTAAAAACGCATAAGCGATCGGGCCGAGGCCCAACCCCGTGAGCAAGCATTGCACAGTGCTAGCGGTTCATATGACTGCTCCCCCATTCTGCGAGGAACCTCTAGTACTATTCAGATGATAGAAATAAAACTCTATTCTTTAAAAAATCCTTAGTTTTGGCATTGCCATCTTTTTAAAATCATCAATAACTATTTTAATTTTTCCACTCACTGAGCTAGTGAAGGGCTTTTTTGTGTGATTTGCTATAATTTGCATAGGTACCCATTTAGGGGTATGACTTTTTGAAAAATTATATTTGGAAACAAGGTGACAAAACCACACAATTTCTAAGCAATTTCTTAAGTTTCTATAGCGCTCGTTGCAATGGTTAAATAATGTATTATCTTTATAGATAGGGGCATTACAAACAAATTCTGGGGGGTTTTAGTAAAACCATGTAGTAAGCTCCAGTGGGGTAAAGTTATAAATGACTGATTTCTTAGGACAGTACCCTAATTGATACAATGCACATAAGATTTGTCTGAATATATACCATTACATATACAATTTTATGTACCATACTAATTTAATGAGCTATTGGATAGTTCCGCAAGTCTGAATCGATGAATACAATACTTACTGCCAGACATCAGATACAATCCATTCGGATCAACAGCTAAACTTGTTACTGCATCTAAATGTGCAACCATTGAATGGATGAGTTTTCCTGTAGGGAAAAATATACTATAGTTAACATACATGGTTAATATTAAAGGGGTATTCCAGGAATAAGCACAATTCCTAATAAAATGGGTCATTAAAGTATAAGTGAATATACTTTAAAATAATGCCCCCTTAGAAGAAAAATGCTGTGGACATAAACTATAATGATGAATTAAAATGCTACTGGCCCCTTAATCAGTCCTTGGATTTTGTCCCTGTGGAGCAGACATAGGATAGAAGACTGCCACTGGTCTACACCACATGTCCTGTATCTGCTTGGGCAGGATGTTTGATAGTAACCATGTTTGGCTATAGTGGGTTGGTTGCAGAACATCTTGTATGCCCAGTGTGGTGGAGAGGTAATGTGCAGTGAATTATATACTCTTCCTCTTCAGTGTGCTGGGCGAGAATACGTTCAAGTGAAAGCACCCTTAAAAGGGGGTTTCCCGTTTTAGCAAATTGTTGTTTTTATGATGAAATGTTACACAATTTTCCCATATATTTTCTGTATCAACTCCTCACAGATCTCAGATTTCTGTCCACTAGTTGTAAAGACAGAAGCTTTCCATAGAATGACAGCAAGCCACACTGGAAATAGTAATAACAGTGGAAACAAAGAGGTGGCCAGAAAGTTAACAATGCAAAGGTGGCCTGCAGCTGAACGATCACTGCCCTGGCCCGCAAGAACTTCTGGAAGTAGCAGTGTGACTATGTTACACATATAATCTGCCACTCTAAGTATGAGCAGGTTACAGGTTGTAGTTATTATGTTCACACACAGCATTGTATCCATCATTTATCATTTATATCAGGTCATTTACAATGTAGCCGATGTCCCCGATAGTCTCAGACTTGGCTGGACTGTAAATGATCCCCATCTTACCCTTACCTGTATTGTTGTCATAAAACTTGATGTGCCGATCTTCATGAGCAGTGATGGTAATTGGGAGCGTCGGATGGCTAATTACTCGGTTTATCTGGCAGCTCGAAGCTACAGGGAACATGTCCAGCACATTAGTCTCCATAGATACACAGCATTTATATCCACTTTTACAAAATCTATTTAGCTTCCAATTAGAAACCTCATTTCCATCACCCTGGATGCTAGGAAGGCACATATGCAGAATAAAATCCAAAGAAAAACACATTTTTGTAATGTGACATGACTAGTATTGTAAATTTCAATAGATCTGCATTTATTGGTTTATAAGGATTGAACATTGAATCACAGGGAAGCCCCAGTCTAAAATTAGCTTTCTTCTGCCCAGTGGATGGTCTTTAAAACCTACGTACACGGCACACTCCGTAAGCAGAAACAGTACATATAGATCCGAAACATATATAGACATAAGTGACATGTGAACCAAGGCTCTACTTGGATCAGGCACACACACAAAGCCTCTACTAGCTACAGGCACACATACACAAATAAAGTATTTAAAGCCACACAATACATACCGGTTTCGATACAAGACTCTAATGTTAAAACCTTTTGCCGTGTTTCCATATTGAAAATGCTTGTGTGCCCACTATCAAAAGATGCAACCATGTGAGCTGGGTCACTGCTTACCAAGTCCACAGAGGAAGGTATTCCTAATTCTAAAGAAAATACAATGGAATTACTTTTCATCTCTAAAGATAGAAGTTTATGGTCAGTGAAAGTTGTCTAATTTTGATCACATTTTATTGCTATATGTGTAATGTGATTGTTGTGTCAGATTTTTCACAGCTCTAAGCTGCCTCTTCATTTTTCAGCATCTTATAGTAACACATGCATGAAAATCTGACCATGCTAGCATTACATCCAAGAGCTGTTTCTGGGAACACTTTCGTGGGCAAATTTCACACATGACTCTCAGCTAGAGTCAGATCAACGGACTGTGCAAACCGCAGACAATCTATCTAATGTAGACTTAATATGAGAAAATAGTTTATGGGCACAGGACCTAAAAGTCATATGTGGCTTCTGGGTAAAACATAACACATATAATTCTCGCTGCTTGTATGTGACGCTATGAATGAGCCTGATTTAACCACTTACCACATCCCTGTGTTCTCATAAGTGTTCCAAGTTTCTGGTTAGATTTGGTTCTTGTGGTGCAGTTACTGTGATATATCACATACAATTACAGTAGTATTTCTCCATTAGGGTGAACAACAATTACACTGCAGTTTGGAATATTCACTAAAAATATTAATTTCTAGGTTATTCTGATATCTTTCAAATCATGATGTTTTACACTTTGCAAAGGATTATGTAGGTTCTATGCTGACCTGTCAGGGAGATTTGGGAAACAAAACCACTCACAGGTCCTTATGGACCAGTGGTTTAGACCAGCCGGAAAAAAAAACAAACTTTATACTCCAGAGAGGAGTCAGATGAGACACATCAGACCCATCTCTTGTGCTCCCCATGCCTGCGCAGTTCTTCAATGAAGCCGAAGCAGAGAACACTACACCTTGGATTCATTGTGCAAGTGCCGTAACAATGGCGCATACTCATTGGAGCCAGGATGTAGTATGTCGGCTTTACTGTGACACTACGTGGGAAGCACTGGAACAAGGTAGGCATCAATGTTTGTTTTTTCACTTTAATAGCCCTGCCATGTTTTGTTGTTAAAGAGGATATGCTAGGGAGATTTGGGACACTAAATAAGTCCATATGGACCCATGAGTGGCTTAGAGTTCCAAATTACTCGATGAAGTCGTGGTGTAGTGCTCTGGCGATTTGGGACACTAAACCACCTGTCCATAAGGACCTGTGGGTGGTTTAGTGTCCCATATTGCCGGACAAACCATCTTTAACAACAAAGCACAGGAACACAGTAAAATTCACTGAATCTGGTTATACTAGATGAAGAATATTATGCAATATAGACATGATACACATAAATCTTAAATGGAATTAAGTGGGAAAAACTATACTAAAAATGCAAACTTTATGCCTGGATTTCACACTGTGCACATATACAAACACAAGAAATACAGAAAATGCAGATTTACCAATTTATTAATAATATGATAATTTTATTACCTTGGTTATCGTTAAATATGGTTAACGCAGGGGCAGCTTCTAATGCATTCCATAGTCTAATGGTGCCATCTGCTGAGGCAGACAACAAACGCTGGTGTGCTGTGCTGTACACCAAGCCCCATATAGAATCCGTATGGCCTTCAAACGCTCCTCGCAGAACTGAAGGATCTATATAGGGAGAGGAGAGAAAGCTTAATGCATGTTGGTATGAAATGTAGTTCTTAAAATATAGCGTACATTTAACATGTCGTGTGCCAATGCAAATCTGGTATTAATCCGCAATTACCACACCAATGAAATGACAAGTGGGAGGTCTCATTACACATTGCATGGTATTCAATACAGTTCAATGGACTGCATTATTTCTATAGGAGTTTTCCCAGGACAAATCAATTTGTGAATCGATTGCTTCAGTGAACTTGGAAGGATCTGGATTGCCATATAGAACTGTCATATAGAAATCACAATTTGCAGAGATATAATATACTAGCACTAGAGGACTGGTTACAATGTCTTATGGTGATCTGCCTTATGGGACATGTAGTATAGAAACCAGGCTCTGTATCATTAACCACTATAGAATAGAAAAACCTTGCCACACAAAGTATTACAGAGGCAACAAAGAACTCACATCGCCTCCATATTGAAATAAAATAAGAGCAGCTTTTGTATAAACCAAAACAAGAGTAAAGCTGTACCTATCCAGCACTGGTTCCCCAGTCTCCCAGGATTTTGTTTATTTTGTTAATATTGGGAAATTACCTAATCTACTGTAGTACTAACTGGCATTTGTCAGTAATTATGTCCCTTTCTACATTAAAATAATGTTCATAATTATTTTGACTGTGAGACACACCTCATTTATATATATTTGACACCAATTAAAAATTCCTTGCTGGTCACACACAATCACAGCAAACATAGTCCTGCTACAACCATTCATTCACTCACATGATCATACACCGTTGTTCTTCATTCCCAGCTCAAGTTCACTGGCCCCATCCCCTGACCAGGATCAAGGATTGTAAACCAAACACACTTACCGTACTTTTTGGACTATAAGACACACTTTTTTCCCCCCAGAAACAGTGGTAGACGGCATCTCAGCCCTCCACTGTTGGAGGGAATGGAGGACAGCACCCCGCTGCTCTCTGCTAGCTAAAGCTGGGAGGAAGCACAGCGCTTTGTAGCGCTTATATATATCGGCGTCCTCAGGGCACCAATATAAATGAGCTTTACGGCAGCACAGCAGCAGTGGAGAGAGAGAGGGAGAGGAGAAATCCCCGCTCGGCTTGTAAGTAGAAGCCGGAGGCTCAGAGTGAAGACAGAAGATGAAGGCTGCCGCACTGTGTCAGCGCTGCTGCAGTGTCTGACCTGTAACTTCTCTCCCAGCACAGGATCAGATAAGTGCCCCCTTCCCCAGCGTCTCTTCTCTAACACTCTTAACCACTTGTTGCCTGGTATGTAGTGGCTGCTGCCTTGTAAATGTGCCTTATTTTATTTTGGCAGCATTTCCTTTTGAAAACTTGTGTACTTGAGTAAAACCCACCCTGTGTACCCCTCCATAGACCCCTTAAATGCTTCTCCCCCACAGACCAGCACACACAGACAGGACCTGTGCCTTTAAGGCATTAGGACGTACATGCACACTATAATGCGTTAAGAATGAATGTAGGGGGCTCACGGCAGCCAAAATCCACCACTGGCAATGATTGTGTGTATTAACCTGGCAGCAGGTAAATTCCACCATTTTGGGTTGGATCGTCGCCCTCTGTGATGTCATTGAGGAGCTACAATCTGTTCCCTTGGCAGTTGTCATTGGGCAGGATCTATAACACTGTGCCGGAGCAAAGTGTTATAGATCAACTTTACAATCACTGTCACCTCCTGTTTCATCCCCCTCAGATTGTAAGCTCTTGTGACCATTGTACAAGAACTGTCACCTCCTGTGTCGTCGTCCTCATAGATTGTAAGCTCTTGTACCAGTGTACAAGCACTGCCACCTCCGGCGTCTCCCCCCTCCTCATAGATTGCAAGCTCTCGTGAGCATTACACGAGCATTGCCACCGCCTTTGTCCTCCTCCTCATAGATTGTAAACTCTTGTGACCATTGTCACGTATACTCATACCTATACAGTCCTGGTAACTCTTGAGACCCCCTGAGTACGTGCCAGTATAAATCTAAAGAGCCGTAATTCTCATCACTAATTCTGCCGCCAACACTAGTTGGCTGCTGCTAGCCAAGCCCTAGCCAATCAGTGTTGGGTCAAAGGAACAACACTCCACCCCCCCCCCCCACCAACCAACCACCAAATGTTCTGTATAGAGCCGAATCTGACAGAACACTTGTGTCGGCACGGGAGTCATCCTTCAGCACCAGGTTCCATAAAATGTCCCCTAATAAAGTCTCCCCATTAATTCTCCCCACACAAAGTATAATATTAAAACTTCACCAAATGTCACACAATGACCCGTAATAAAAGTATCCCCTACACAGTCCTCTTAGGCTACAATCACACAAACGTGTGCCTGCCGTACCGCCGCTTGCCCCTTCCCCTCTCCAAAGAGAAGCACGCGCACATGATTCCCAACTCTTTCTATTTAAAACCCTCACAGAGCCGGCGCGGACACGCTACACAGCGCCCCTGCCGGCTCGCAATCCTAATATTGTAAGTACTAAACCAATACAACTACCACTATCCCTTCTTGGGCCATAATACTAAATCACTTAATCTAAATAACTTTTGCTATTTCAGACCTCTTTATATTCATCGCTGACCATACCACAGGTACATCTATGTCTAAGTTCATTCATAGCAGCATAATCACCAATTTACTAATTATTCTCTCTCCTGCAAACAATACAGTGTATAAGACAGCTTTAGTATCCCTACCATATCCACCTGGGGCAGACCACCTGAAAGAGGACTATAGGGTAGGGGTCCCCCTTTTTATTTATTTATTTATTTATTCTATTTATCAATTTCCACAATCCATCTATTCCTTTATTACCTACTCATCTACTAATTTATTTATTAAGCCATTTACTTATTTATGCTATTAATGCAATTTTATCATACCTATTATACACTTATTCTTTTTGTATATGTTAAAATGTGTGTTTTTTATAAAAATCTTTATAATTATGATGATTTTATGTGGTTCTACCCATATGTGCCTAATTGGCTATTATCTATTATGTATTACTATTTATTGTCACACATCTATTGTTATTATATATCAAAAAATCTTTTGTACTTGTTTTAGAAATTATCTTTTGGACCTGATGAAGGAGGCGTTCCGCTTCCGAAACGCGTAGTCCACTCTGTTTCCGAAATTAAATGTGAAAAATTGAGCAGCGCGGCTACAGCCTGTTTTTTACTTTTCTAAACTACTCGTCCACATCCGCTACAACTACAAGTACTGGATGACAGGTTACCTGCAGCAGCTCTTACCGTCTTACCTCTGTGATTTAGTCATCATCCTATTGGTGTGCCTATAATCCATATAGTCCATATCCGTGGAGGTGGGACTTCTATCACTGAGGCGTCATTATATTATCTCTGTCACCATTGTATATATGTAAATCCATTTGTGTTTTACCCGAATTTTTCCATACCACTTGCGCTGTGTACAAATTTTACTCCCTCTTATACAAAGAGAAACATGGCTGCACTGCACCGCCCAGTTACTTTACTGTTACTCTGTTAAATATTTTAGCACACCATTTGGGGGGGAAAAAATTTCTTATTTTTCCTCCTCTAAAACCTAGGTGCGTCTTATGGTCCAGTGCGTCTTATAGTCCGAAAAATACGGTACACTGGTGAGTGCCCCCTCTGTTAGTATATTCTCTTCTTGTGGCATCTTATGCACAATGTTTTTTTTTTTTAATTAAAAAAAGGCTTTAAAATTATGCAAATTAATCCAAGGCTCGCATAATTGTTAAACTTTTTTGGTAAAAACAAGGGCATGCAAAGCTAAAAGAGCAGAACCTGCCAGTCCAAGCTACAGAAGTCAGCAGACACTTCTAGCCATGCCCACTTCTCAGCATGGCACACTGTATCACGATACAGCAATCTGTCAGTATTTCACGTATGCAAGAAGAATATTCTAATAATTCCTACCTAAAATGATTAGCATTTATCAGAGTTTAACATACCATAAGAATCATATGGATCCACATTAGGGTTTGGGGTATTCCAGCTCTGGATTAACCCATCTGTTCCTCCACTGTAACACTGTTCTCCGTTATTACTCATTACTACACATAGTACTGGGCCCCTGAGAAAAAAAAAAAGGAAAGAGTTTTACTACAGCTTAGTTTCATTTACTTGTCTGCATCAGAAATGCAATACTACATAGCTGTGGGCAGATGTGGTGCTATACATTTCTCATCCTGGAAAACCCAATGAGTCCATAGAAGTTAACTAAGATAAAACAAGGTTAATATGTAATACAGAGTATAGACATAAAACCCAGCAGTGACCGGAGTAGTTCTGTTACCTGTGTGCTCTGAATGTGTATATTGGTTCCACATCAAGAGAAGTGCTCCTAAAATGGAATAAAAAAAGATGAATGACAAACTCCTATTTATGATTGTAACAACAGATAACACAGGAAGACCAGACTATATAAGTAGGATTAATAATGCTTCATA
This sequence comes from Engystomops pustulosus, assembly GCF_040894005.1. NCBI lineage: Eukaryota > Metazoa > Chordata > Amphibia > Anura > Leptodactylidae > Engystomops > Engystomops pustulosus. The sequence goes on from NC_092413.1 coordinate 59,943,566, forward strand.
CATTTTAGTCTATTGCTGACCAGGGAAGTAACAATATTAATAATCAGCTGGCTCAGAGATAAACATAAGAGAGCCGTAGAGGGGCTGCTGGACCCAATAACCAGCTGCTATGGCAATAAGCCAATTGAAAAAAGTTTTAATCCAATATCTACAGATTTATAGTGAAAACATTAATGTTTAATAAAGGATAAAGTCCCTTTAAAGGGAATCTGTCACCAGACACCCTTTTGAGACCCCCTCAGCATATGTCCAGCCTGACAATAAACAGCAAATCCCCAAACAGCGGTTATAAAAATTCTGGCATTTTTAGGTCCATCGATAACTTCCAGGACTCTGATCCCGTGCTGCCTGACCTCCTGCCTGTCCCGGACTATGATTCTCCTATACAACTTTGTATTTTGCCTCGGCCACCACCGCAGACAAATTAGAACTTGAAAAATCTACTGCCCCAGGTGATAAACCTCAGACGTTATGTTTGCGCGGGTTGAGAGCAGAAAATATAGATATCCTATACATCCTTTTACCAAACGAGAACAGTGGCTTAGTTATTGATACCTGACCCCAATGTCTCAACCTAGCAACATGCTAACTGGGGAAAGATTGATCTATGCAAATCTGTACTAACATTTGGAAATCCTATGCTTACTAAATAACACCTATAGTGAAATAAGATGCGCCGAAGATCAGCATAATCAATGTCTGGAAGCAGTGCACAGGACTTGCTGCTTGTACTATCCATTAACATCCATTAAGACTATTTTAGTCAATTCTATTGACTTTGGAATCAAACCTAAGTGACAATGTACAGCACGCTGTCAGATACCGCCGCCAAATAGAGACGAAGCCTTTAACTTTACTATAAACTGAGGACTACCAGTAATCCATAGCTACTTAAAGTAATGACTGATAATGGATGGAGACATTATAAAGGCAGACAAAGCCCATGTCTAGGCTACGATAAATTAGCCGAATGCGATTTGTGAGACTTGCATCCTATTGTTTAAATGCTTCAGACTTTTGTTTTCTAATCATATGATAGGGCAGGAAAGTTTAATATCAGTAAATGTCAGTTGTCTTATACAAGCCAGTGCCAGCTGCCCCAAAGAGCTATGCCGTTTCTCATCCATTAGTAAAGGTTTACCTGAATATTACAGTGAACTTATTATGTTTGTTGGCCATGTGAATAGTGAATTGCCATGTACCTGGTTTCTGTTTCAGCTGCAAAATCAGTGTCTGGCTGTATATTGACTGAAACATCAGGGCCTGCCAGCACAAGACTCTATAGGAGGTTCCCCTCTGTGAGCCATATCAACCTTCATAAAGTCAGACCTCACCAGACAGGTTTCTACTTCCTGCTATTTTTGTTTAAAGGGACTTTCTATGACAGTGATGGATAACCTATGGCACTGGTGCCAGACGTGGCACTCAGAGCCCTTTCAGTGGGCACTCAGGCCATCACCAGAGATGACTCCAGGTATCTTCCTGCAATCACAGAAAGCCCAGGACTTGCTTTGCACAGAGGTATTTTAAAGTGACAGCTCTACCTGGGACTATTTTCTGCTTTATTGGTGTCCTCAGGGGGCTGGTATCAATGAAAACTGTGACAGAGAAGGGAGTATAAATCACAAATTAGATTTCTGTGTTGGCACTTTGCGATAAATAAGCGGGTCTTTGTTGTAGTTTGGGCACTCTGTCTCTAAAAGGTTCGCCATCACTGTTCTATGATGAGCTATCTTCAGACTGCAATACATATTACAACCACTAGATGTCCATCATAAAACTTCAAAACCACAAAGCTTTATATTAAGAAAGTTTTCTCCCCAGTTTGAGAGAGATTTAGCCGAAGAGTCCAGCTTTCATTTTATAAGTAGCTGTGGGAAAAATAAAAGCTGAGCTCTGATTGGTTTTCATGAGCATCTATAACAGTTCTGCTCTCAGACACTTCTGATAAAACTTCCCCAATATGTCTGGTATTCAAGATTAAAGCGTTTTGTTTTTTTTTTCATTATGAAAATATCACTAAAAAGTTGTATTAATCTGATAAATCACATATCATATATCATAATCTCCTTCGGTATGGTCTACCCTGATAGGTCTAGACAATAGTTTCCTGTATGAGAAACAGGGGACACAGTAATGTTCTCAAGTAAACAGCAAATGCAAATTAGCAAAGTAGATGCTGTGCTAGAAGACAGCTCATGACCAGAGGTGGGTTGCCCTGAGGGTCCTCAGACCCCAAAGGCAGCTTCACAGGCATCAATAGTAAAAAAGTCATCAAGCCATCAAGTTTAGTGTTAAATGAGATGCTTTAAAACATCATAGTCATACTTTTTTGCAGGAGCAGTCTTTTGTAGATTCCACATCTTTAATGTATGATCTTCTGATGCAGTTATCAAGACAGGCTCTGTTGGGTGGAATGCAAGCCCCCTTATTCCATCAAAATGACTTCGTAGAGTGAATTTAGGGTTCCATGTTTTCCTAAGGGCATCCTTGTTGTTTGCAATCTGTGAAGGTAATAGCATCAAGTAAAATGTGCAAGCAATTTTAAGGGGCATTGTAACCAACTTTTACTATTCTATAGTAAAAGCCCCCTCACATATGGTATGAAATACAGTCCTCGTGTATACCCAGTTATGTAAAAACTTGCCTATTCACCTATAAAAGTCATTTGCAAAGTCATGTAAAAATGAGGTGAGAAGAGCCACTTCAGATGCCCATATCTTGGGTATTATTGTACAAAAACATGGTACCTTCATAAAAAAAAAAAAGACTATTTCTGTAGTTCACAGAACCTCAAACAAGCCTGATGAAGATAAGGTGCATATGACAGTGGCTTTCTCATCCTCTCTCATCCATCTCTGTGGTTGGAGATATCCAATGATGGTGTCTGGGTTACATCCAATGGTCTTGTTGGCATGTGAAGCAGCGAACATCACAAACCAGGAGGCTCCTGGGAGGGGCCCATGAATGTATCTATTCTACTAACATTTCATTCTTCTGTTTCTGCATATTAATCACGAAAGCAAATCTATAGCCAATAAAACCATGTTTAGCCCCTGGAAAGACTATTCCTTCTTAAGAATAATAGATATCCTGTTGTAAGCTGAAAAATAAACTAGAGAATCTTTTCTGTGTGTCTGATTCTTCCTATGCATACATAGGTGATAACTACCTAATTTTGGGCAGATATCAATAAATTGAGTAACACAGATTTTAGTGTGCAATCCACCACTCAGGTTCTTATCTTTAAAGGGAACCTGTCATTGGGAAGGTAATTTTTACATGATAACAGGTAACCTCTCAATAGCATCTGGAATGAGGATTTTGTCATGCAACTGAATAATTCCAGTGCTTTTTATTAGCTTCTTTGACATTACCTGGTTCCCTGCCAGATTAATGGGGTAAAGTCTGCTCCTTTAAGAAAATATACAAAAAATAATATAAAAAAAAAAAAGAAAGAAAGAAGAAAAGAGGCGTTTTTGAAGAAAGCCTTTGTTTTGGACCTTTGCAATAACCAAAGGCCTAAGGGTAGCACGGTTTAACCCCTTAGCGCTCTGCGACGTAGCTGTAGTGCGCTGAGTCCCCCGAATAGCGCTCAGCGCAGTACAGCTACTGCGCAGAGACGATGCCGGTTCAGCACTGCACAGCAGCTGAACCGGCATCGGGGGTCGCGGGATTTCAGCGGTAATCTACTGCTGACATCCCGGGCTAACACCCGCGGTCGGAGTGGGCTCCGATCGCGGGTGTTTAACCCGTTAAATGCCGTGGTCAACGCGACCGCGGCATTTAACATGCCTTCCGGGGGTCTTTACCCCACGATCGGCGCCCCCACGCCGTTTTCGGAGGCGCCGATAGCTGCTATGGCACCTCTGGGGTCCGATTGGGACCCCAGAGAAGCCTGAAGGCAGTGCCTTTAAGATGGCATCTGTGACGTCATCTTAAAGGCAAAGTGGCAGCCTATGCATCTGCATAGCTGGCAATGCTAATACCCTGCAATACATGAGTATTGAATAGTATTATCATGAAAAAGCAATCAGATGATTGCTTGTTCATGTCCCATGGTGGATCAAGTAAAAAAAAATGAAAAAAAAAAATGTTTTTCAATAAAAAATTACTTTGTAAATCGCTAAAAATGCCCATAAGCCCCAAAACATATAAAGAGACATATAACGCTCAAAAAAGTCTAAATCATAACACAAACCCCACATATATAGTATCACCGCGTCCGCAACAATCCATAGAATAAAACTAAATAACTATTGAACCCATATGATGAACGCCGTAAAAAAAAAATTATGATTTTTACCTATTATATCCCACTAAAAATACAATAAAAAGTGATCAACAAAACATATGTACTCCAGACTGATACTGTTGCAAAGAACAACATGTCCCGCAAAAAAACAAGCCATCAACCAGCTCTGTAGCCAAAAACGTAACAATGTTATGCCACTTGGAAGACGGCGATGCAAAAATGATAGATTTTTCCCCACATTAGGGTTTTATTTGGCAAATTTAGTAAAACATAAGAAAAAATATTCATGTCTGGTATCCCCGTAATCGTATCGACCCATAGAATAAAGATAACATGATTATTAGGCTATACGGTGAACACGAAAAAAAAAAAGTAACGGAAAAGCGAAAATTTTATAGCCTTCAAAAGAGGGCAACGAGAAAACTAAAATCCTGTCAGCTGCAGGACGCACCTTCCCTTCTGCGCCTCGCTATCTTTTTGAAATGTGTAAATTTTAGGGCTAAATGAACGTATAACCGACAAAATATGACCATTCTAAATTTCACTGCCATTTTGATTCAATTACTATGAAGATCTCAAGGGGTTAACAATCTTCGTAAATGCGGTTTCTGATAGCTTGAGGGGTGCAGATTTGAAAATGGGTTGGTTATATAGGGGGTTTTAATGCTAAATATGTAAAATCTAATTTCAAACATTATTTATCCCCAAAATAGTCAATTCTGAAAATACGGAAAATCGCTATTCGATTTGTAAGCCGTGTAACGGCAAAATAAATTATCCAGACATTTCAAAAATTATGAAAAAGTAAAGTAGACATATGGGAAATGTTATTCGGCAAGTTATTTAGGTGGTAAACCGATCTGCCTGAAAACGCGGTGATTTCGAATTACGAAAATGGCAAATTTTTCTAAAAATTCATCATTTTTTTTTTCTTTTTTTGGTAAATAAACGCAAAACTTATCAGCCAAAATTTACCACTAAAATGAAGTACAAGATGTGGGGAAAAAACTATCGCTTTAATAAGTAACAGTGTTCAAAAGTTATAACCATATAAAGAGACGCAGGTCAGAATCCAAAAAATGGGACTGAGCCTTAAGCTACAAAATGGCTGCATCCTTAAGGGGTTAAAGAATATTAGCAGACATGTTTTGTCATCTCATACATGTAATAGATACGTAGATGAGTGATGTATCCAATATTAACATTTCATAATAAACTGCACTTTGCTCAATATAAAGAAGGACTGTACGAATATTTTAACACAAGTTATTTATCAGCAAGAACCTGAAACTTACATCATACGTCAATGAGTCTGCCTCATTGGCCACTGTGAGTCCAGCCAATTCTCCTAGTCCTAGGTCATTCTCTAATGCCTCATCCGCTCCCATGATGAAAGATTTTCCAGACGATGGTGGAAATGTTAATGCTTCAACTGCAGAAAACATACAAAGACGTTTTTTAATATACAAATACAGAACAGGCCATGTAGCTTTATAAGCATTTATTCATTTATAGTATTTCAATAAGACAATCCAAAACAGATCAATAACAATTCGGTTTCAACACAGCAGGATTATACACAAAACAACATAAAAGTCAGCGTATACACAAGACAGGTAGAATGTAAAAATAAATATGACATAATGATGTATAGAGAACCAATGCATCTTCCATTATATAATGGAAAAATATGCAAAATAGCTTGATAATAGAAATTAAATTATGGTTTATAGTAACATAACAGTATAAATGAACCTGTCACCACCGCACAAATATAGCAAAGCAAATCCATCTGTTTTGCCTTGCTATATGCAGTGTTGACTGGATCATTTATACTATTATGTTACTATCACTCGTCATTTTGTTATGTATAACAAGTATACTGCATCGTTCCCCCAGAATCCTGCAGTGTCTGAGGAAGGTCCCTAGGCTGAGAGAAACGTTATTGACCGTTTTGCCTTATCAAAATATTCCCATGAATGAATGAAAAAAATAAGCACTTTAATGATCATCTAGCAATGTTTGTGCCAAATTTTTCTTTGCTCCCAAGGAGTGGTATCCTATAAGTGTACCCTGTACCCCATGTAGTGATGTGTAAGAATAGAAAATAATGTAAAAAATCATTAAAAAAAAATTGTGGTAAAATTTAACGCAGCTAAATACTCACTTCTGCCTGAACATCAAGGAGAAACTTTTTACGACCACCACACTACTTCATATCTCTTGCACATGATTCTGGTGTGCTCTTAGACCACAAACAACGGGCCCAAGGGGAATTTGCTCAAGCTGCAAAAACAGAGGTCCCAGTTTTTGTGCCCTGTGCAGTGGAAATGCACACAGGATGTGTGCTTGAGCCTATAGAAATACTCATACTTACGCATAGATAAAGGCACTGATATTTATTATCCATGGCCTCCTTCCTTCTAAAATCAACTTTTTAAATTATACCAATGAGATTAAGGGGCTCGGTTGTGTGTTTTCAGAGCCCCTCAGTAATATCTTTTCACTTTTTAAGAGAGGAAAACAGCAATCTAAATGCTATTAGGTGTTTGTGGAACCCAAAGTTGGTGCTTGCAGCTGATGGTCCAGGTGCACAAAGCCAATACCGATACATTCAATGGAGGAAGCCACAGGACTCGTGGAATTAAAATCTTGTAGTATTTATTTCATCCAAGCCTATAAACACAACGTTTCACCAAGAATCTTCATCAAGCATAAAAACATATATATACACATCCCTTAAGTGACAAAACTTCCCATTGTGACACACTATATTTTATATGAGAAATTCATTAATGTAATATAAAATATACACACACACAGTGCATAGCATTCTCACAAGACCAATAACCCATTTAAAAAAATGTATATTTTTTTGTGAATATTCTCAAAATCCAGTAACATGTGCTACTCATTATTGCGCCTGTCTGCAAAACGCCTCCTCGGATGGCTGGTCTTCACTGCGCATGAGTAGTTGTTCATGTTGTCACAGCAACTCATGTGATCTCGGCAATGTTTGTTATAATCACATGATCGGAATGTAGATAATGTCACAATGTCTCCGGATGTATGTACCCATAATCAATATCTATTTTTCTCATGCACCAAGTAAGTGAATAGTCATCTCTCCGTCTTTCCAGCGTCTCCAATCACTCCTATTATAGTATTTTATTTATTGTGGAAAAAGGAAGACACATGTATTATATAGCTATCTGCTCAAAGTCAAGACCATTGGCCAAGTAATCACTTGCATTCTCCTACATATAAAGATGGCTATAGGTAAAGTATAAATACATAAATGTTGGAGCATGCGAGTGATTACTTGACTTTGTGCAGATAGGAATACACATATTCACAATACAGGCAGTCCCCGGGTTACATACAAGATAGGGTCTGGAGGTTTGTTCTTAAGTTGAATTTGTATGTAAGTCGAAACTGTATATTTTATAATGGAAGTTCTAGACAATTTCTTTTCTTTTGCCCCAGTGACATTTGGAGTTTCAAAATTTTTGGTGTAATTGGACCAAGAATTATCAATAAAGCTTCATTACAGACACCTTACAGCTGATTATTGCAGTCTGGGATTATAGTAACATCCAGAGAGATTCACCAGAGGTCACATGGGGCAGAGGGGTCCGTCTGTAACTATGGGTTGTCTGTAAGTCGGGTGTCCTTAAGTAGGGGACCGCCTGTAATCACTTGCATACTCCAACATTTATGTATTTATACTTTACCGATAGCCATCTTTATATCAGGTGATACCTAAATATTAGGAATGTTTTATGAAGCGGAATATATATCTCACGGTAGCGGATCTATTATGGGGACACATGCTACTGTGAGATATATATTCTGCTTCATAAAACGTTCCTTCTATTTTGTATTCCATGACATGTATTTATACTTTACCTATAGCCATCTTTATATGTAGGAGAATGCAAGTGATTACTTGGCCAATGCTCTTGACTTTAAGCAGATAGCTATATAATACAAGTGTCTTCCTTTCTACACAAATAAAATACTATAATAGGAGTGATTGGAGATGCTGGAAAGACGGAGAGATGACTATTCACTTACCTGGTACATATGGAAAAACAGATATTGATTATGGGGCACATATAACCAGAGACATTGTTATAATCACATGATCAGAATGTAGATGATGTCACAAACATTGCCGAGATCACATGGGTTGCCGTGACAACATGAACAACTACTCATGCGCAGTGAAGACCAGCCATCCGAGGAGGCGTTTTGCGGACAGGTGCACTAATGAGTAGCAAGTTTCTAAATTTTGAGAATATTTTCTATAAAAAAGTAATTTTGTTATTAAATTGGTTATTGGTCTTGTGAGAATACCATGCAGTGTGTGTGTGTGTGTGCCTACGCCATGTTTTTATGCATGTTTTTCGATGAATCAAAATGTCGTGTTAATAGGATTGGATAAAATAAATACTACAATATTTTAATTCCACAAGTGCAGTGGCTTCCTCCTTTAAATCTTTTCATTGTTACAATGAGCATAGCAGGTCTGCCCTCCTTCTGCACTTTCTGTTGCTGCTGGATAACACATGCAGGGGGAGGGAGAGACATGTTCTGCTCAATGTAACAATGAGTGAAAAGACATCACTAAGGGGCTCTGGAAACTGCCCCCACAGCCCTTCTAGCTCAGAAGCATCATTTTAAATGTTGATTTTAAAAGGAGGGAAGCCATGAATAAGAAACATAAGATTACCACAGTCACAGTGTTTGGATCTATGAGTTACGCTACATTCACACGAACGTTTGGGTGACTTGTATACGGCCGACGTACACTCACCGGCCACTTTATTAGGTACACCATGCTAGTAACGGGTTGGACCCCCTTTTGCCTTCAGAACTGCCTCAATTCTTCGTGGCATAGATTCAACAAGGTGCTGGAAGCATTCCTCAGAGATTTTGGTCCATATTGACATGATGGCATCACACAGTTGCCGCAGATTTGTCGGCTGCACATCCATGATGCGAATCTCCCGTTCCACCACATCCCAAAGATGCTCTATTGGATTGAGATCTGGTGACTGTGGAGGCCATTTGAGTACAGTGACCTCATTGTCATGTTCAAGAAACCAGTCTGAGATGATTCCAGCTTTATGACATGGCGCATTATCCTGCTGAAAGTAGCCATCAGATGTTGGGTACATTGTGGTCATAAAGGGATGGACATGGTCAGCAACAATACCCAGGTAGGCTGTGGCGTTGCAACGATGCTCAATTGGTACCAAGGGGCCCAAAGAGTGCCAAGAAAATATTCCACACACCATGACACCACCACCACCAGCCTGAACCGTTGATACAAGGCAGGATGGATCCTTGCTTTCATGTTGTTGACGCCAAATTCTGACCCTACCATCCGAATGTCGCAGCAGAAATCGACACTCATCAGACCAGGCAACATTTTTTCCAATCTTCTACTGTCCAATTTCGATGAGCTTGTGCAAATTGTAGCCTCAGTTTCCTGTTCGTAGCTGAAAGGAATGGCACCCGGTGTGGTCTTCTGCTGCTGTAGCCCATCTGCCTCAAAGTTCGACATACTGTGCGTTCAGAGATGCTCTTCTGCCTACCTTGGTTGTAACGGGTGGCGATTTGAGTCACTGTTGCCTTTCTATCAGCTCGAACCAGTCTGCCCATTCTCCTCTGACCTCTGGCATCAACAAGGCATTTCCGCCCACAGAACTGCCGCTCACTGGATGTTTTTTTCTTTTTTGGACCATTCTCTGTAAATCCTAGAGATGGTTGTGCGTGAAAATCCCAGTAGATCAGCAGTTTCTGAAATACTCAGACCAGCCCTTCTGGCACCAACAACCATGCCACGTTCAAAGGCACTCAAATCACCTTTCTTCCCCATACTGATGCTCGGTTTGAACTGCAGGAGATTGTCTTGACCAGGTCTACATGCCTAAATGCACTGAGTTGCCGCCATGTGATTGGCTGATTAGAAATTAAGTGTTAACGAGCAGTTGGACAGGTGTACCTAATAAAGTGGCCGGTGGGTGTATATACGGTGTATATACGTCCCCCATAGCCAACAATAGGCGCACAGTGCCAAGCAGGATGGGTACGGTGCACCGGAACGTAGCCGGGAGAAAGACAGGACATGTCCCATCTTTCCCTGTAATATGGGGCCGTGCGCCATGTATCGCTATGGAGAGGGGCGAGGGTGAGCAGCGCTTACCCCCCCCCCTCTCCCGGGTGCCGCCGTGTGAATGTAGCCTAAGTGTTTATCATGCTGGATATTCAGTGTAGATTTCTTTTAAAGAACATCATGTCAACAACTTTGCCAATTTTCCAAACCCTGAATTTCATGCTGTTAAAGGGCACCTACCACCACAAATCTACCTATAAAGGTAGATCGGGTGGTAGGTGGATCAATGGGACGTGAGGATAGCCCTTTTAAGGGCTAATCCTCGCGTCCCCGCACTTTTTTGGAAACTTTTATTACCCTAATATGTAAATTTTGTTATGCGGCTACTGGGGCGTGAAGTAGCCGCATCCGAGGTTACACGAGGCGGCTACTCCACGCCCCGGTAGCCACTTTACCCCTCCTACTCACCATCTTCGGCGCGCAGCTGCTCGTAGCTGCGCGCCCTCGTCCGACGATCCTGCCGTCAGCGCATGCGCAGAACAGCAGGCCCTCGCCTGTGCAGCCCTGGCTTCGGAGCAGTGACCGCGCAGGCGCGGGCCTGCTGTTCAGCGCATGCGCAGACGGCAGGATCGTCGGACGAGGGCGCGCAGCTACGAGCAGCTGCGCGCCGAAGATGGTGAGTAGGAGGGGTAAAGTGGCTACCAGGGCGTGGAGTAGCCGCCTCGTGTAACCTCAGATGCGGCTACTCCACGCCCCAGTAGCCGAATAACAAAATTTACATATTAGGGTAATAAAAGTTTCCAAAAAAGTGCAGAGACGCAAGGATTAGCCCTTAAAAGGGCTATCCTCACGTCCCATTGATTCACCTACCACCTGATATACCTTTATAGGTAGATTTGTGGTGGTAAGTTTCCTTTAAATATCAATATAAATATTTATTTTTTGCAATTCCTAATTTGAGAATTAGGAACCACGATGATGAGCAATGTTTCAGAAAATCAGAAGCAATCCTTCGTTCCAGATGAAAAGTAAAAAAAATTTAATGGACTTCAATAAAAATAAAGTAACAATATACAATTCAGATGAAATATATAAATAAAAATAAATTTACAAAAAGTAAAATAAAATTAAAGAAACATGGTGTGGAGCAAAGCTTGAGAGAGTGAAGAGTCTTTGTGTGGAGACAAAGAGACAAAAGACTGATGGTGGTGTCCAATGATGTTTCTCTCCTACTCACTCTCCCACACACAGTCTCCCACCTAGTCATTAGTATAGTATCTGAGGACCAAAGATGATCCCATTCTACTTCATAAATATGCAAACTTAACTAATTAACTTATATATGCATATGCTATTAACATATAGATGTGCTATTATAAAGGTTGACTCGCCTAGCAGATACCAGTATTCCAAGGGAACTATGAAACCATAATGTACCATGACAAGCCAAGATAAATGACAGTATTCATGGATTGTCTTATTTTTGGGAAAATGGGGTACAGGGAGCCTGAGCTTGCATAGGCTCAAATCACATCTGCATTGCAAATTCTGCAATCCCTGTACAATAACTGAAGTACAGAAGCACTTTTTCTCCTATAAGCACAAGCTTAGTCCTGACAGTAACTTAGAGGTCTGCTAAATATGAACTGCCAAAGGATACCAGAGCCCAAGCTTTCAAATGACTACAAAAGGCTACTGCCCATTTAAGGGGATACACCTTCTTTCCAGCATGTGATTGGTTTCCTCTCACAATTTCTTTTGCCAAATATATAAATAGATCAACTGCAGAACAGACTTGGAGAAGACGACTGATACAACAGGGTCATTGATGCGAGTTTCTTGTCTCTTACAACAAGCTGCCAGTGTTCTTTACAATAAGCTTGTCACAATCTGCAGTGTATCAAGCCGCTAGCAGGGTCCATATGAGCAATTTCTCCTATAATATCTCTTTTTCAAGCAGCTCCACAAAGAAGCAATATAGTGACAGCCACAACAAAATGTGACAGATGCTTAGTTTAAGATTAGGAGACAGGGAAAATGTATGGTAGGTTGTTGCTTGGAGACCGGCTTCATGCAACATATGTGGAGGAGTCTGATGAATCACAAGAGCAGATCTACCACAAGCACCAACATCTCATCCCTCCTACTATCCAAATCCTCCAAGCCCAAAGTACTCAATTCATACAGTGTAGGATTCTGATCTATCAACGGGATTTGCACTGTGTTAGGAACTTTTTTGGATCCATTTCAGAGATTCACACCTACATAAGTCATCCAGCTATAGGGCCAAGAAAGGACTCCGATACCCATGAAATGTGTGCTGCCGCCACATATTGTCCATAATGCCGTTCCTCAATTAAATAATTGCAGGGAGCTCCAATGTAACTTTTTCTTAAATGACTTATATCACTACCCATACAAACTACCGTACTATGCACCATTTGGCCCACAGATGCTGCCCATACCTTTGTTTATTTTTACTTCTTCAGTGCCTATGGAAATATGAAAATTGGGCTCAAGTACTTTGGAAGGCATTATCAGAGTCTCAGGGTTCTGGCTCCACAGCAACAACAACAACCACTGCCCCACCACCAAATGTCATTTCATGCTCCAGCCTTCAGCCATGTCCCTCCTCGGATCAGAGAAATGTACAGCTTGGGCCCTGACGTGCTCTGCCAAAGAACTTCAGCATAAATGGTATATTTCTTAAGTGAAGTTCTGGGCTAGACAATAAAAACAAAAGGTACAGGTGGCATGCGTTGACATAGCACTACATATCAAAGCAATTGTTTGGGCTTATCATTCGTGGTGATGGATTCTGTTTAAAAAGATATCAACCAGTTGTAAAAACACAAAATCCACCTAGAAATACTCACCTCCGCTCCGTTTCATCTTGATCCCAGTGGTTTTCTTCGCTAGTCTTGACACGCCAAGACTTATAATTAGTAGGCAGGAACGCGGGGACAAGATGTCCGACACTCTGGGCTCCCGATTATGCACGCCCTTGTACCTCCATCTCCCTTGCTGGGAACAATGGAGAGTGAGGTGCCATCACATGCTGCCGCCTGCTAATTATAAAAGTTTCTTTTCTAGGTGATCCTAGCAAAGAACAACACAGAGATCAAGATGAAGAAGAGCGCAGGTGAGTATTTCTAGGTGCTTTTTCAACTGGTTGATTTTCTTTCAGAAGTACTGTTACTGTTTTGTAACGACTAATAAATCATTAGTAAAATCTAACCTTCATCTGTTCGGTTAACTTCTGTTTCGCTGAGTCGGGAGCTTGCAGGTCTTGAAGAAGACACCACAGAGGGCTGTAATGATGGAAGCTCATCAACATCTCGAAGATTTGCCAACATATCCTGAAGCTTCGATCTATTTGGCCCTAATGACAAGAGAGAAAAAAAGAAAAGAAAAAGAAAAGAAAAACAGGGATCATAAAATATCTACAGCCATACACTCCTACTTCACCATTACATCAAGAAAGCTAGTGTCAAGTCAAAGCCAAGACTTTCGCTGAGCAAAATAATTCTAAGCTTGTGGAGCTTTGAAATTTAACAGAAAAAAAAGGAAAGAAAAAATGAAATGTATCCATTCCAAGGCAAAATTTTAGGGGGTCAATAATATAGAAGCGAAAGTAAACACAACTTCATGTCATACATAATGAAAAACATTAACGGCAGCCAATCAGAATGGAGGCATGTCTATCATCTAAGTCCTCGGATCCCACTGACACTTACCTGTGCTCTTCTCCAACATGCTCCCACATCCCTGTTTTGATTGTTTTATGTGGGACACAGGCTGAGACATTTCTTCTGAGGTTTTTCCTGTTATAAGTTTAGGGACAAAATGCTCTTTAAGAAATAGGAAGGTCTGACCAGCAGTCCAAGACATTTCCTGAATCAGCAAATGTGCTTTACTCTAAAGCCATTAAATACTAAATACCTCATTTAATATTATGACATCACTAGTATAGATTTATTTACAGATTTAGGAAATGTGCAAGAGGTGAGAAATAGTATTTACCTGTTTGATAAACCCATGCAGAGTTTCAGATAGATTTAGTAGACTGTTAACAGCGAACTGACTGTGCACTGCACCAAAGTTTCAGTTGTTTTTCAACCTAAACAAACTGGTCCGGTTTTAACCCCTTATCGCCGACACTAGTTTTCAGCTCAATGACCAGACTCGATTTTTCAAATCTGACAAGTCTCACGATAATTGGTTATAACTTCGGAACGCTTTAATATATCCCGGTGATTTTGAGAATGTTTTCTCGTGACACATTGTACTTCATGTTAGTTATAAAATTTAAGTGATAAGTTTTGCGTTTCGTTCTGAAAAAAAGTGAAAATTTGGCAAAAGTTTGTAAAAATTCTTCATTTTCCAAGTTTGAAATGTTCTGGTTTCCAGACAAGATGTAAAACTACCCAAAAAGTTTGATAATTAACATTTACAGAATGTCTGCTTTATGTTGGGATGATAATTTATGCTTCCGGTCATTTTTCTAGGATGTTCTGAGGCGCAGAACTTTAGGTGCAATTTTTCTTATTTTCATGAAAATTGCCAAAACTCACATTTTGAGGGACAACTCAGCTTCCAAGTGACTTTGAGAGGCCTAAATAATAGTAAAACCCCATAAATTACCCCACTATAGAAACTTCACCCCTCAACGTATGTAAAACAACTTCTATTAAGTCTATTAACCCTTTAAGTGTTTCACATGGGTTAAAAAATATGGACTTGCAATTTAGAAACTATAGAATTTTCTTGGAAAATACATACATTTAGGCCAAAACTGAAATTTTCTGAATAAATTAAATGATGAAACGCACTGCAACGCTTGATGCCCATTTCCTCCCGAGTTTACTGATACCCCATATGTGGTGGTAAACTGCTGTACGGGCGCACGGCCGAGTATAGAATGACTGGAGGAGCCATTCACAGCAGATTTGTATTGTCACATTGTACGACCTATAAATTTTAAATTTTTTTGGTAATACTAAACAAATGAGGGCTTATTTTTTATGGGATGAGATACAATGTATAGATAATTTATTTTGGGAGTCTAAAGCTTATTCATGAGATTATATTAACCATTTCACGGGGGACAAAAACAAAATCATCAATTTTTATTTTGGATTGTTAGCATTTTTTCCCCCCGCTCACCGTAATGTAAAAATAATATTTTATCTTTATTCTCTGGTTCACTACGATTGCGGTGATACCTCATTTATATAGTTTTTCTTATTTTTGCTTAATTTTCCTGAGCAAAACCAATATTGGAGAAAATCGCATTGTTTTTACTATTGACAACTTTTCAGGGCCATAACTTCTGTATTTTTCTGTTGTCAGATCCGGTTGAGGGCTTATTTTTTGCGAAAACAGTTCTTTTCAGTCGTATCATATTAGGGAACGTAACTTTTTTTGATCACTTTTTAGAACATTTTTTGTGATGGTGTTTGATGAAAAATTGTATATTATGGGAAGTTTTCCGAGTTTTTTTTTACGTAGTTCACCGAGCGGGTTCAATATTGGTTTAGATTTATTGTACAGATTGATACAGACGCGGTGATACCAAATATGTATGTTTTTGTGTTTTATTTACTGTATTTGCATTTTATGTGTTACTGGGGAGATTATGGGACTTTTATTTTATTTAATTATATTATAAAAAGATTTTTTTTTTTTTTTTTTTAACTTTTTTACATTTTCTACTTCTTGGCTTGAATAAGCGATCATCCGATCGCTTATTCAAGCCTTTACACTGCAATACACTTGCATGCTCAGTTACTTACAGCCGGGTCCTGCCAGGAGGCGGAACCCGGCACAGAGAGGAGCCGACAGCCCCGGGTGGGGGGTGGGGGGGTGCATCGCGGCGTGTAAGGGGTTAAACACCCGGGATCCGAGTTTTTCCAATCCCGGGTGTTAGTGCCGGGTCTGGGCTGTGATATCAACGCCCGACATCGGCACTATACTGACCCGATGTCCCGAAATCTTCTTCTGACACGGCGCCGTAGAAAGGCGTACGCGTCAGAAGAAGTACCCTTAATGACCGCCGTAAAAACCCGATAGGGCGGTCATTAAGGGGTTAAACAAACCAGAACCAATAATGGGCCCCCAAAATAAAACTATTTTATCAACAGTCAAATTCAGTAGGAGGCTTCCTTTAGCCCTGCACAATAATAAAACTTTGTAGTTTACAAACAGTAGTATAGTAAGGCAACCTGTAATATGGGACTGCAGGAGAATTTTATAGGAGATAGATAGGTGATAGGTAGATTGAAGATGAATCTGAAAGATAGTATAGATTTATAAATAGTTGATAGATTTATAGATGCAGAAATGTAAGGTAGATAATGTATAGATAGCACCTGAGTGAAGTTGGCCCTCCCACCTTGTGTCAAACATTAGTGCTACGTTTGTGCCACTATCATTTTTAATATATTCACTTTTTTGCAGAGGTCAGAAGAGTTAATTTCTTCCAAAGTACAATGTGTTTGCTAGCTCCCCCTGGTGATCAAGCCAGGGAAGTGTCACTAGGTTTGTTTTTTACCAGTTCATCCTAAACACCTGAACATACCTTAAAAGTGATAGCGGCACAAACGAAAATTTTTGCTGCACAAACCAGCACAAACGTAGCACTAACGTTTGACACCAGTTTTGTTTGATTCGGTTAATGTGGGGGGGGAGGGCAGGTTGAACTTTTGAACTTTAATTTTTTTGTTCATATATTCAAAACATAACCAGCACAAACGTAGCAGAATTGTTTAGTCCCAGTTTTGTTTGAAAATTTTGGGAAATGTGGGAGGCGGGGGGGGGGCTGGTTGACCTCTGGAAACTTTCATTAAAATCTTAAAAACTATAGCGGCACAAACAAAAATTTCTGCTACACAAACCAGCACAAACGTGTGATACCAATTTTGTTTGATTTGAACAAGGCGGGGGGGGGGGGCAACTTCACTGAGGTATAGATAGCTAGGTAGATGATAAAAGATATATAGATAATATACAACAGAAGAGTGATAGAAGATTGCTCAATTGATAGATAGCTAAATAGTAGATAGATATGGCGGATAATAGATCGGAGATAGGTAACTAGACAAAAAGCTAGATATAGATATAGCTAGATATATATAGGAAATAGATAAATGATAGGAGATTGATAACTAGATGGACAGATGATAGATATATAGACAGGAGATAAATCATAAGTATTTTAACCGGGGCATTCAAGGAACAATACATCCTCTGCGAACAAAAGTTCAAAGGCAGTGGGGTCCCTTTAAGACAGGGGGCCCTAGGCAAATGCCCAGTTTACCACCCCCGAACGCCGGCCCTGACTATGGATAACCTGTAGCCTGCTTATAAAAGCCAGGCAACATAACATGTATTTATTTTTCTATCCCTAGTGAACATTTAGGCCACATTAAACCGTATTTTATAGCATATGACACAATGTAAAGACTGACATATACTGCAGAAGGAGTGCAAATGTTCACTCCCACTTCTGAGGGAAGGAAACTGGACCATGTATCCCACTGCAAGTGATTCAGTTTTCAACTCGTACGCTCCAGCTCGGGCCCCTCCTACTCGTACGCTCCAGCTCGGGCCCCTCCTACTCGTACGCTCCAGCTCGGGCCCCTCCTACTCGTACGCTCCAGCTCGGGCCCCTCCTACTCGTACGCTCCAGCTCGGGCCCCTCCTACTCGTACGCTCCAGCTCGGGCCCCTCCTACTCGTACGCTCCAGCTCGGGCCCCTCCTACTCGTACGCTCCAGCTCGGGCCCCTCCTTCTCGTACGCTCCAGCTCGGGCCCCTCCTTCTCGTACGCTCCAGCTCGGGCCCCTCCTACTCGTACGCTCCAGCTCGGGCCCCTCCTACTCGTACGCTCCAGCTCGGGCCCCTCCTACTCGTACGCTCCAGCTCGGGCCCCTCCTACTCGTACGCTCCAGCTCGGGCCCCTCCTACTCGTACGCTCCAGCTCGGGCCCCTCCTACTCGTACGCTCCAGCTCGGGCCCCTCCTACTCGTACGCTCCAGCTCGGGCCCCTCCTTCTCGTACGCTCCAGCTCGGGCCCCTCCTACTCGTACGCTCCAGCTCGGGCCCCTCCTACTCGTACGCTCCAGCTCGGGCCCCTCCTACTCGTACGCTCCAGCTCGGGCCCCTCCTACTCGTACGCTCCAGCTCGGGCCCCTCCTACTCGTACGCTTTGATTCGGTTAATGTGGGGGGGGAGGGCAGGTTGAACTTTTGAACTTTAATTTTTTTGTTCATATATTCAAAACATAACCAGCACAAACGTAGCAGAATTGTTTAGTCCCAGTTTTGTTTGAAAATTTTGGGAAATGTGGGAGGCGGGGGGGGGGCTGGTTGACCTCTGGAAACTTTCATTAAAATCTTAAAAACTATAGCGGCACAAACAAAAATTTCTGCTACACAAACCAGCACAAACGTGTGATACCAATTTTGTTTGATTTGAACAAGGCGGGGGGGGGGGGCAACTTCACTGAGGTATAGATAGCTAGGTAGATGATAAAAGATATATAGATAATATACAACAGAAGAGTGATAGAAGATTGCTCAATTGATAGATAGCTAAATAGTAGATAGATATGGCGGATAATAGATCGGAGATAGGTAACTAGACAAAAAGCTAGATATAGATATAGCTAGATATATATAGGAAATAGATAAATGATAGGAGATTGATAACTAGATGGACAGATGATAGATATATAGACAGGAGATAAATCATAAGTATTTTAACCGGGGCATTCAAGGAACAATACATCCTCTGCGAACAAAAGTTCAAAGGCAGTGGGGTCCCTTTAAGACAGGGGGCCCTAGGCAAATGCCCAGTTTACCACCCCCGAACGCCGGCCCTGACTATGGATAACCTGTAGCCTGCTTATAAAAGCCAGGCAACATAACATGTATTTATTTTTCTATCCCTAGTGAACATTTAGGCCACATTAAACCGTATTTTATAGCATATGACACAATGTAAAGACTGACATATACTGCAGAAGGAGTGCAAATGTTCACTCCCACTTCTGAGGGAAGGAAACTGGACCATGTATCCCACTGCAAGTGATTCAGTTTTCAACTCGTACGCTCCAGCTCGGGCCCCTCCTACTCGTACGCTCCAGCTCGGGCCCCTCCTACTCGTACGCTCCAGCTCGGGCCCCTCCTACTCGTACGCTCCAGCTCGGGCCCCTCCTACTCGTACGCTCCAGCTCGGGCCCCTCCTACTCGTACGCTCCAGCTCGGGCCCCTCCTACTCGTACGCTCCAGCTCGGGCCCCTCCTACTCGTACGCTCCAGCTCGGGCCCCTCCTTCTCGTACGCTCCAGCTCGGGCCCCTCCTTCTCGTACGCTCCAGCTCGGGCCCCTCCTACTCGTACGCTCCAGCTCGGGCCCCTCCTACTCGTACGCTCCAGCTCGGGCCCCTCCTACTCGTACGCTCCAGCTCGGGCCCCTCCTACTCGTACGCTCCAGCTCGGGCCCCTCCTACTCGTACGCTCCAGCTCGGGCCCCTCCTACTCGTACGCTCCAGCTCGGGCCCCTCCTTCTCGTACGCTCCAGCTCGGGCCCCTCCTACTCGTACGCTCCAGCTCGGGCCCCTCCTACTCGTACGCTCCAGCTCGGGCCCCTCCTACTCGTACGCTCCAGCTCGGGCCCCTCCTACTCGTACGCTCCAGCTCGGGCCCCTCCTACTCGTACGCTCCAGCTCGGGCCCCTCCTACTCGTACGCTCCAGCTCGGGCCCCTCCTACTCGTACGCTCCAGCTCGGGCCCCTCCTACTCGTACGCTCCAGCTCGGGCCCCTCCTACTCGTACGCTCCAGCTCGGGCCCCTCCTACTCGTACGCTCCAGCTCGGGCCCCTCCTACTCGTACGCTCCAGCTCGGGCCCCTCCTACTCGTACGCTCCAGCTCGGGCCCCTCCTACTCGTACGCTCCAGCTCGGGCCCCTCCTACTCGTACGCTCCAGCTCGGGCCCCTCCTACTCGTACGCTCCAGCTCGGGCCCCTCCTACTCGTACGCTCCAGCTCGGGCCCCTCCTACTCGTACGCTCCAGCTCGGGCCCCTCCTACTCGTACGCTCCAGCTCGGGCCCCTCCTACTCGTACGCTCCAGCTCGGGCCCCTCCTACTCGTACGCTCCAGCTCGGGCCCCTCCTACTCGTACGCTCCAGCTCGGGCCCCTCCTACTCGTACGCTCCAGCTCGGGCCCCTCCTACTCGTACGCTCCAGCTCGGGCCCCTCCTACTCGTACGCTCCAGCTCGGGCCCCTCCTACTCGTACGCTCCAGCTCGGGCCCCTCCTACTCGTACGCTCCAGCTCGGGCCCCTCCTACTCGTACGCTCCAGCTCGGGCCCCTCCTACTCGTACGCTCCAGCTCGGGCCCCTCCTACTCGTACGCTCCAGCTCGGGCCCCTCCTACTCGTACGCTCCAGCTCGGGCCCCTCCTACTCGTACGCTCCAGCTCGGGCCCCTCCTACTCGTACGCTCCAGCTCGGGCCCCTCCTACTCGTACGCTCCAGCTCGGGCCCCTCCTACTCGTACGCTCCAGCTCGGGCCCCTCCTACTCGTACGCTCCAGCTCGGGCCCCTCCTACTCGTACGCTCCAGCTCGGGCCCCTCCTACTCGTACGCTCCAGCTCGGGCCCCTCCTACTCGTACGCTCCAGCTCGGGCCCCTCCTACTCGTACGCTCCAGCTCGGGCCCCTCCTACTCGTACGCTCCAGCTCGGGCCCCTCCTACTCGTACGCTCCAGCTCGGGCCCCTCCTACTCGTACGCTCCAGCTCGGGCCCCTCCTACTCGTACGCTCCAGCTCGGGCCCCTCCTACTCGTACGCTCCAGCTCGGGCCCCTCCTACTCGTACGCTCCAGCTCGGGCCCCTCCTACTCGTACGCTCCAGCTCGGGCCCCTCCTACTCGTACGCTCCAGCTCGGGCCCCTCCTACTCGTACGCTCCAGCTCGGGCCCCTCCTACTCGTACGCTCCAGCTCGGGCCCCTCCTACTCGTACGCTCCAGCTCGGGCCCCTCCTACTCGTACGCTCCAGCTCGGGCCCCTCCTACTCGTACGCTCCAGCTCGGGCCCCTCCTACTCGTACGCTCCAGCTCGGGCCCCTCCTACTCGTACGCTCCAGCTCGGGCCCCTCCTACTCGTACGCTCCAGCTCGGGCCCCTCCTACTCGTACGCTCCAGCTCGGGCCCCTCCTACTCGTACGCTCCAGCTCGGGCCCCTCCTACTCGTACGCTCCAGCTCGGGCCCCTCCTACTCGTACGCTCCAGCTCGGGCCCCTCCTACTCGTACGCTCCAGCTCGGGCCCCTCCTACTCGTACGCTCCAGCTCGGGCCCCTCCTACTCGTACGCTTCAGCTCGGGCCCCTCCTACTCGTACGCTTCAGCTCGGGCCCCTCCTACTCGTACGCTTCAGCTCGGGCCCCTCCTACTCGTACGCTTCAGCTCGGGCCCCTCCTACTCGTACGCTTCAGCTCGGGCCCCTCCTACTCGTACGCTTCAGCTCGGGCCCCTCCTACTCGTACGCTTCAGCTCGGGCCCCTCCTACTCGTACGCTTCAGCTCGGGCCCCTCCTACTCGTACGCTTCAGCTCGGGCCCCTCCTACTCGTACGCTTCAGCTCGGGCCCCTCCTACTCGTACGCTTCAGCTCGGGCCCCTCCTACTCGTACGCTTCAGCTCGGGCCCCTCCTACTCGTACGCTTCAGCTCGAGCCCCTCCTACTCGTACGCTTCAGCTCGGGCCCCTCCTACTCGTACGCTTCAGCTCGGGCCCCTCCTACTCGTACGCTTCAGCTAGGGCCCCTCCTACTCGTACGCTTCAGCTAGGGCCCCTCCTACTCGTACGTTTCAGCTAGGGCCCCTCCTACTCGTACGTTTCAGCTAGGGCCCCTCCTACTCGTACAATTCAAAAAACAAAACTTTCAATTTTCTAAAAGAAAAAATACATCCCTGAACTGTTTTACAGTATGTCAGATGTCCAGCTGACAGAGGCCACTACAGTTGGGAATTCATTACTAAAAAGAGGAGACCATGGTCTAGAACAGTGGTGGCGAACCTATGGCACGCGGGCCATCACCCCATCATGAAGTTCACCAGGCAGAACTCAAAGAATCTTCCTGCAGAACCTTCCTACAATGATAGGCGAATGTGTCCTCCTCCTTTCAGCTGCGTTGGTGTCCTTGGGAGGCTGAACGTTTGAAAGTTGCCAAAGAACAAGGAGAAATACATTACTGCTTACACTGCTGCGCTGGCACTTTGCAATAAACAAGTGGATTTTGGTTGTAGTTTGGGCACTCAGGCTCTAAAAGGTTCGCCATCACTGGTCTAGAAGAATGTTATGAAAATCAGGAAAAGGTTTTCCAGAGCAGCACACAGTCATTGATATTCTCATAGTGAATCGTGGGGCCATCTGTCAGATGAAAACGGCACATGTAACCGCTCATACTTTCTAAATGTGATCAAACAGGCCAGGGCACCTTCAGTCATTGTTTAGGGGCCACTTCTGAAAACATGCCCACTGAAGCCACTATTTTGTGTTCTACAGTGGTCAGGAAAGAAAGTCTGAGTGGTCTCCAGCTAGACATTACTCTGTCCTACCCAGTGTGCTCTGAAAGTCTTTTATTAGTAGAGAGCATTAGAATGGAAGCCCACAACCATGGGGGATCCATACAGCAGATTTTCTTTGGACCGACCAGAGTGCTGAGGAGGGGACTCATCGCATCCTCCCCACTGTGGGACAGCAGTGCTGAATAGTTATCATGATTTTCTGTTTGACACAGTTTTTTATGGGGAATCAGTGACTCATTACATCTTATTACTACAATAACGTTCTTGGCACCGTGGTTACTCTGTGAAATTAGATCAGTGCGCAGTCTGTCATTCACAACCAATGGTCATGCGTCTCTATCTGTACATCGCAGCTCTTCTGCATCATTGGACCAGATGGTCTAGCTTTGCTTCTAATGAGTCTTCCACATCCATAACAAGGGTTGCCCTTTCCTGGACCACTAGGGTAAGTGGCAACCAGTGCTACGGGCAACGACCCACTCTAAACCATAATATAGCTATAAAAATGTCACCCATTCGCGTATGGCGGAGGTCCTTATGACTGCCCATAATGAGGTCTCAAATGCATTAACATGAAAAACATACTGTTCTCTGTTGCTGCTTAATATTTAGCACACATTGTCACAAGTCATTGTCAAAAAATAATTTAGGACAGTACCTTTAGTGACATTAATGATGCTATAGCTTACCCTGTGTTTTAACAGACCCTGTAAAGCTCAGCAGGCTTCCAGTTCCTGTAACTGAAGCTCTTGTAGATGCCTATTGTGTATTCCCACAAACACACGATTCTTTCTTAAATATAGTCAGGATAACAAAACAACACATTCTCTAATTCAATGTTAACAAAGATACAGCATTTCACAAATATAATTCCAACAATATCAGTCCTGGTGTAGACAATTTTGGTTGTCCCTGGACCGGACCCCGAATCTTTAGGGTCAGTTAGACAGTTCTCCTGTCCGACACTGCACTGAGCTCCTCTCTGCCACTAGCCCCCATCCTTACATTCCAGGATGAGGTCACACAGACTCCCTGCCAGCGAGTAACACATCGTGAGGAGAGTATAACTACAAGATGATAAGGTCTTTATCCAGGGGAGGGAGGCATATAGCAGTTATGGCTGTAAGAGCGAAGAATGTTGTGTGTTATATTCATCTCATGGATCTTATCTCTGATCCGTCTCATATCACTTTTCTGTGTGTCAGATACTAATGAGTGTTCAGAAGCTAAATGAAAGTGTATATAAACCTGGACCCTCATAATCTAAAATTGTCAGCACACAGCATCACAACGCACTAGAAGGATTATAATGTGTCTGCTTAGAGAGTCCCCGCCCACACTCTGGAATTTTGCACTGACCATCACTGAGTGATAGGCGCTAAAACAGCAATAAAACTTAAATTGTAAGTTAAGGGGTTAAAAATTAACTTTACTGTGTAAACATCACTTGAGGATTAAAATTTGAGAATTTTCTTTCATGGGAAACCCCTTTATGCTACTGTGGAAAACTGCAAAATAAAAATAGATTAACAGAAAAAGTCCCCCAATGCATAGTACTAATTACTATGAACTGAAAATATTTATTTACGGTGAATGTTACACAACTCAAAAATCCTGGATAAAATAAGTAAATATCACTTATAGGAAAAGAAAAACAAACATTTTTTGGTAGCCAATCAAATACAAATAGTTAGGTCCATTAAATTATAACATCCACAAAAACATTAAAAAGTGTTTAACCCCTTAAAGCTCTGCGCCGTAGTTCTACGGCACAGAGGTATAAGGAGTGTATGAAGAGGGCTCACGGGCTGAGTCCTCTTCATACAAAGGTGGGAGTTTTTGCATTTTGCAGAAACCCCCCACCGCTAATAACTATTAGCTATTAATAACTAATAGAAATTAACCCTCTAAACGCCGCCGGCAAAGTCTCCGGCGGCGTTTAAAAGGCGGCGGCGCGCGATGGGTTGCCATGGTAGCCTCGGGTCTTCTTTTGACACGAGGCTACATGGCTTCTGCAGATTCGTTACAATGAGCCAGTGGCTCATTGTAATGAATGACCTGCAAAAATGCCATATATTGCAATACT
The DNA here is from genome assembly GCF_040894005.1 of Engystomops pustulosus. Classification (NCBI taxonomy): domain Eukaryota; kingdom Metazoa; phylum Chordata; class Amphibia; order Anura; family Leptodactylidae; genus Engystomops; species Engystomops pustulosus. Next base: position 59,968,620 of record NC_092413.1, read on the forward strand.
GTAGTATTGCAGTATATGGTAGGAGCGATCTGACTATCTAGGGTTAATGTACCCTAGATGGTCTAAGAAATAGTGGGGGGGAAGAAAAAAAAAAAAAAAAAAAGGTTAAAAAATAAAAAAAAAATTAATAAAATATTAAAAACACCCCCCTTTCCCTAGAACTGATATAAAACATAATAAACAGTAAAAATCACAAACATATTAGGTACCACCACGTCCCAAAATGCCCGATCAAAATATAAAAACGGTTACGGCCGGCGGTGACTTCCGAGAATGGCGCCCAAATGTCAGAAATGCGACTTTTACACCTTTTTACATCACATAAAAAATGAAATTAAAAAAATGATCAAAATGTCGCACAGACCTGAAAATGGTAGCAATGAAAACGTCGGCTCATTTCGCAAAAAATTACCCCTCACACATCTCTGTGCGCCAAAGTATGAAAAAGTTATTAGCTTCAGAAAATGACAACAAATTTTTTTCTTTTTTGTACACATTCGTTTAATTTTTGAAAATGTATTAAAACACAATAAAACCTATATAAATTTGGTATCACCACGATCGCACCGAACCAAAGAATAAAGTAGGTGTGTTATTTGGAGCGAAGAGTGAGTCGTAAAAACTGAGCCCACAAGAATTTTTCCACATTTGGAATTTTTTTTCAGCTTCGCAGTACACGGCATGTTAAAATAAATAACATTACGGGAAAGTTAATTTTGTTACGCACAAAATAAGCCCTCACACAGGTCTGTACACGTAAAAATGAAAAAGTTATGGATTTTTGAAGTTGGAGAGCGAGAAATGAGCCGAAAAACCCTGCGTCCTTAAGGGGTTAAAGTCATTGAGGCCATTACAGGGATAAAACAAAGTATATGTCAATTAAGACAGGTACATAGAGTGTGCTCAGCTTTGGAAATATGATTGAATGTTTTAATAAAGCAGAAAAACATTATTTTAAGTAAAGGGGGACTTTCCCTAGCAATAGGCTCTGCAGATTATCCCAGAGTACAGATCAGATACCGCAGCCAATACAGTTTACAGTTCTAGGCCAATGGCATATACTACCTGTGGAGGACAAAGATGTTCACATAACATATCAAAGTACTGTACAATAGGTACACTCTGTAGTATCGTTTTATGATGCAATGTAATGCTTGTGGCTGGATGATAATACAAATTCATTGGGCATGGTAAACTAGGTCTCTGTGCAGCATGAAGACTGCAATGGTCTTAATCAATGCACAATGCAAAATTCACTCGTCTTTTCCCGGGCAGAAAGAGCTCTAAAGCTGAGAGCAGAAACTAAATTCCTGGCAGCATTTGGGAATCTGTGAGCACTTTTGACCAGATAAAACGTCAGATTGTGTTAGACAGTGGTTTCTTCATACCTTTGGGAGTCTTCAAAATGCTGTGATGTGCCATTTCTATTGCACCATAGCAACTCACCGAGCTTCTGGTTAGATAATACAGCAATCACCACCAGAGCAGAGGGGAGGAGCTGTGAAGCAGCTTAGTAGAGAGATCTTACAGTAAGCCCAAATACAACCTTTGATATAAATGCACCTTTCACAATTCAGTTGCTACTCCCGTTACACAAAAGGTATGAGGAGACATATCCCCATGGCTACTATCTAAGGCCCCATGCAGAAGAGCATATGCGATGCCCAGACTGGGACCAAAGGGTCGGCTGTAGAAGTGGTGAATCGCTTCTGACCACTCTACGTTCCTTAGGGAGCTGTGCCGCTCCAGCTTATTCCCAGCAATGACATGTTGACACACATGTGCCACTGTATAGGTTTGTGTGCATGGGGCCTAACAATGTCTGAAGCTTTGTATGGTCAAAACTGCTGAAAGACTCCCTTTTATGCATCCTTTATTATAGATTTATTAGAAATACATTGAACATTGGTTCAAAAACAAAACCTATAAAACCCTATATATTATGGTTGACCGAGTATAAGTTCAACAAGGTTCACACCTATAAGCTAAGCAGGACCATGTGGCTCTTAGAGTGGAACTAAACTCACTAAAAGCACATGGCAGAAACCATGCTCACACAGCAATGCAGTTTCTTTAATGTAGCTATTCCGAGACTAAAGAGATCTATTTTTTTTTTTATAAAAACCACCAATACTCTGCAACCCTCAGCAACATCCATTCTGCTGAATCACGAGTCCACAGCCACTATTCTCCCCTCTGATCACACAGTAAATGACAGCATCCAGCGACCTTTATCTGCCAATGGCTAGTTATACGTCATTTCTTATAGGTTGAGATGTGGCATCGTGGTGACCTTAAATTAAGCAATTGCCTAAACCACTAGTAGCCCATGTTCCCAGGAATGATGTAGGCAGCATTAGACCCACCAATTACACTTAATATTTGTTACCCCATTCTAAGAGAAGAATACTCATTAGGTAAAAAAGGGAGTTTAGTTCCACTTCAAAAGAGACAGATGGCACACCAATAACTATGTAACTACCATATAGGTCTGACTCGCCTTATAGACGACAGAGCTCTAATGCCCGTTAAAAGGTGAACAGAAGAAAAAAGAGGAGGAGCAGCAAAGTAAAAGAGTAAGTGGTTCAGGAAAACATTGAAAAGAAAAATAATGAAAAATAGCTTTGGAGGGAAGGGAAGATATGAAAGAGGTGGGATTGATGATTTGGAAGTGCAATGTTTTCCACTTACTCTTCACCCCTTTTTTCCCCTTGCGTTCCTTTTTGTATTGTTCCTTGAGTTTGGTTATAACTCCCTGATCGATATTCCAGGATTCCGGTATGGGACACTGGTCTTCCTTTTCTAAACAGTGAAAGAAATCAAACACATTCCTCTTCAATAAAAACGTCTAAAATTTGTGACTGAAGGATACTCCTGCAATATTCTTTTTGCCAGATAAAAAGGGGCAAGAACTTACTATATTATTACAAACATTAGATATGTGCACTGTACTTTTCTCAGGCTACTACATTTACACATTTACATTTAAAGCTGAGTAAGAAATCTATTCTGTGTGTTCAAGGCACTCAGCCATGCCCCCTTCTATTCTCGGTGCAAGACAACTGGCTGGTACAGGCGAATCAAGCCGGAACTAGACAGAACTAAATGAGGACAGATAAACCCAAGTTCTTTGCAAGAGTTCAACAGGACTTGTAATGTTCATGTATAAAAAAAAAAGTTTTGGCTTATTATAACCACTAATTTATAGGTTTAGCGTCTTGTCTAATTGACAAAATAATGGGTAAGAATTACCAATTGTCGGGGACTAAATTTTGTCACAATTTGCGTCAAAGTCTGAAATTCCTAACACCAAAAAAGTTTTAAACCATTTCAAATACTTTGACAAATGGGGTGTGACCTCAGTATGGGGGCATGGCCAAGCAAAATCAGTGTCCAAAAATTAGGTAAACGTGCCAACTAAAAGATGGTGCAATTGGATTTAATAGTCAAACTTTGCTATTTTTCATCCAACACCAGAGTGGTAAATCTGTTGCGACACTTTAGATAAACCTTTCCATTTATAAGCAAGAGTATAACTGTATTACAAACATAAGGTTTTCATATTCATATTCTGTATGGCTTGTTAAGGGGAATATGGCTGTGAAACAAACTGTGCTTCTCCTGGTCTGTGCCTACAGCACAGAGATCTGTGATGAGTATAGATCTTATAAAATCTCAACTTATTCCCTAATGAACACAGCTTACACTGCCAGTGGCTGAATGTCTGCTGCTTACCAATGTTAGTAATCATGCAAAATCTAAACAGGTTTAGGTAGATTCAGTAAGGTGACCTTCATACACCAAGGCAGTCACAAGTACCGGGTCATAAAAGCTTGCCATTAAGAGAGATTTTAGAGGCTTTGCAACCTCATTGGTTAGCACTATCCAACACAAATTTAACACTTCATGTTTCTTTTTATAATATTTAAAATATAAAATTATTTGATGGTTAAAAAAAACAAAACAAAAAAAAAAAAAAAAACCTGTGGTATAAATGTGGCTTCTGCTTGTTAAAAAAACTTGAAAAAAATTCAGCAAGAAGAATGCTGTAGCTACACTGATGCAGAATCATATCCCTGTGCTGAGTGGTTTTGCTGAAAAAACAATTATAAATTACGATAATGAAGCTCTGTTGCTTCTATGCCTGGCTCCGCGCTTACAACAAGCATGCACTGCTCCAGAGAATGATGTAATCACTGTGTTGTGCTTGACAGGCAGAATTACTCAATCGCTCCATCATCCCCCAGCTGCTATTTATGAGCGATCCAGCTCAGGTTTATTAGTCTTGTCTTGACAGTTCAGGAAGCTCCATGTGTAATGTGTTTATGTAAAGCAGTCAGCAAAACCACTCAGCACAGGGATTAAACAAGAAATATGCCTGCATCAGTGTAGCTACAGCATTCTCAAGGTATGTTTGGATCATAATGCTTGAAATCAAATGGTAAATTTCCTTTAAATGGGTTGGCCACTTTACATCATGTTTTTTGTAAAGTTTGTAAGTGTGGGGGAAGGAATATTAGGCAATTTAACAATATACACTGCTTTCTTGCTATGTGAAACAAAGCTCCTGGTTCAGAAATGTCTTACCTCATCTGCCATTATTGTACATAAAGTGGCAGCAAATAGAGGGCCATGAGATCAGAACTGTCCATGACCAACCTGGAAGATAAACATAGATCTGCCTTCCAGGACCTTATGACCGTATTCATGAAACCAAGCTTAAGGGTCTAGAAGGTCAATAGGTCATTGACAGTCCTGATCATATGACCCTGCTTCTGCTGCCACTTTATGGACAGGAATGGCAGCTGGTAAAAGAAACTACAGCGGGAGCTTTACATTACATATTAAGAAAGCAGTGCAGGACATTTTATAGATGTATTGGTAAGGGGTATGGGTAAATTACCTTATTTTATACCCTTCAAATCCATTTCAAAATACATGAAGCGACCAACCTCTCTATAACTGAAAGCCGTTCTTTACAACACGGTTGTGGTTCCATTAAGGCAGCGTTCATATGAAAGAGTTAAAATGCACTTGAAATACGTTTCAAGCTAATCGGGTTTACAGAGCGGCAAATACCGCTTTTGTTTATTACATATTAAGATATTTTAAAATGGTCATATTTTAAAATCTTATGGCTTCCATAAAATGGAAATGCATGGAAGCAATGTTAGCTGGGAATTAACATTTAGAGAATGTGGACAAAATAAACCCAAGGTTCAATCGGTAATGCATTTTTTCTGCCAATATCCGCATTCCAAGTAAAGCATTCTGCAGAAAAAGTATCAAAGTGCATGAGGGCATTCTATAAATGACTTTTACTGTGTTCTGTGATTTGATTGTAAAAACAATTGCTAAATAGCAGACGTGTCTCATGCAAGTCACAGATACGTTAAACAGCCATTGAAGTCTGTGTAACTTGCTCTCAAAAAAGACCTCTCTAACTGGGATGTGGCTGACACAGCAGGGGATGGCCACATTGGAACAGATGCAATATTCCAATGTGACCATCCCCTGCTGTGTCAGCCACATCAGTCAGCAAAATGTCACTTCTCAACTGGGAGTAGGTGCACTATTTATTATGGGACAGTATAAGTGATGCTACCGGGCAGACCAAAGAGGATAGAATATATATGGGTACAGAGACACTAAGCAGCACACATACTACCAGGAGAAAAGGCAAATATGAAAATGTCAAAATGTTCATTCATTCATTCATTTTTGCTTCTCTGCCTTCTGGTGGTCTGAACACCACGGCTGTATTCTGTAGTCCATGTAGGTTCTTCTTTGATAAAATATAATACTAAATGAACATGTTATTAAAAAAATTGCAACACACCATTCATGCTATGATGATGCTATAAATTGAATGTACAGTTGTGACACGGCCAAATATATCTGTGCAGCTTCATATTTTGGAATCTAAATGAAGTTTTGGTTTCTGCATTTTACTTCTTTCCCAACTATATTTTTCATTACTTTCTTCATTTCCCTTTTTATATATTTTTAAATATAATTATTAAACTGTATAGCATTAACTTACTGCAGGTGTGATGTAACAACTGTGGACAGGTGTGGGACAGTATTGAGTGTTTAAAAGTACCCAGTTTTGTCTGTTCAAGTAAAAAGACAGTAAAAAGAATCTTTGAACTTTGGAGGCAATGTGAAGAATATATATACAAGCATTGGACTAGGTCCTTTAAAATTTAACTTTTACTCAATCACTCTAAAAACAACAACAAACACTAAATGGAATAAACAAATATTAAAAATCGAGCATTCTTACCAGGTGGAGTATCGGGCTGCAGGATAGGTATCCTTGAGAGACCTAAAGGGGAATCGTTTCTCTCCCTATATACTTAGTTGTCCCTATTGCCCCAATTGCTCCCGTCCTGACAAGGACAGTACCCAAGTCGTCCCTAGACCGGTGTACTATTATGCCCTAAAGGTATAGCCAAACAAGTGTGCTCCCCGTCCCCGTCCAAGGTATACCACTTAATGAAGGTGGACCCGACCCCTCTTCTGGGGAATTTTCCAGGAAGGCCTGTGTGTGACCTATATCCAGGATTCCTGGAATCCCAGATTTGATTGTTATCTTCTCCCCCTCCTGGACTTTTTTGTCAGTCCTCAGCAATCCCCCTGATGATTCACCGCGAACGGTGATGAAACGCGTAGGGTAGGGAGGGACGGGGAGCACACTTGTTTGGCTATACCTTTAGGGCATAATAGTACACCGGTCTAGGGACGACTTGGGTACTGTCCTTGTCAGGACGGGAGCAATTGGGGCAATAGGGACAACTAAGTATATAGGGAGAGAAACGATTCCCCTTTAGGTCTCTCAAGGATACCTATCCTGCAGCCCGATACTCCACCTGGTAAGAATGCTCGATTTTTAATATTTGTTTATTCCATTTAGTGTTTGTTGTTGTTTTTAGAGTGATTGAGTAAAAGTTAAATTTTAAAGGACCTAGTCCAATGCTTGTATATATATGTTACTGTGGTCCGGACAGCATTAGTGCATAGTGCCAGAGGGATTTGGCTTTTTTGTGGCAATGTGAAGAACCAAACTGGCTCATAAAGAAATATAACATACCACAATGAGCCAGAAAGCATGTTCACAACCTTACCCCATTCAGTGCCATCACCAGCACTCCTGGATTCTCCACCATCAGTATCATCAGACACCAAGAAGTCAAACTCTTTCAGCGCCTCCTCTGTGTCCCGGTCTTCATTGGGATCAGGCACAACTCGTCTTCTCACAATCTTTACATCATAGAAGGAAATTTAAATACAAAAGATTAAGATGGCACAGGTATTGAATGTGAAAAACACACACAAACCCTTCAAAGTAGAAAGTGTATGTGTGCCAGAGGGGGGGGGGGAGGGGGGGGGCACAATATTCATGTTCACAAAAATGTAACACAACAAACATAGGAAAAACTATAAGAGGTGCTCAACATGATGTGGGTGAGCCGTATAACCAGTTATTGGCTGAGCAGCCCCCAGGTGCTTCCCAGATATTTACCAGAGAACTGGCCTTATTCTTGTAATGAAAGCCATAACATTACCATAATGTTCTATGGAAAAAATGGATTTGGTAAGCAGTTTTTGCAGTAAACAAAACTTGCTGAACTGGCTACTCGATAGAACTACATAGACTGTAGCTAAGAAAGAAGCTTGAACCCGTCAGTAAAACAGCCCAGTGTGGTGGCATTATCTAGAAAATTAACTTTGAATTGAGATACAAATTGCTTGTTCTCCTCACCTAAGAACACCTACGTGCTGTAAATGACAGTCCTGTATTCAAGAACATAACAGGCTCTGGTCTGGTAAATGATGAAAATTATAACAGAGGGGAGAGCTTGACTGATATTGCCACCTCAAAAACTTTATAAAAACAATTGACATCTCACTTCAATTTCTAGATTCCACCAGAATTTGTGTTGACAGGCGTTTTTAAAAGGAAAATCCAATAAATGCCGACATGTAGGTCCATTTACACAAGAAGATTATTGCTCCATGAGAACATGTCCAGTGATAGAATCTTGAATTACATTCAACAAGTGTCACATCATATTGTTTCCATCTAAGGCACTTATTAGCATTCAGGTGCCTTTAGTTTATTACCAAAGTGTTATTTTATTTAACATGTTCCTCAGATTCTGAAGATTTACCGTTGCAGCATCTATAATGGTCTTGTCTCTGCCATCATTGTCGTCATCATCCTCTTCATCACTGAACTCCGCTGCAGCATTTTCCAGAAATTTAAAGGTTTCCAGAACAGAGGCAGAGTCCGTCATATCTGGTTTCCTATAGTCAAATGAAGAATACACAGATCATCTATTTAAGCCGATTATATGAAAAGCAATAGACAGGACACTGACAGATACTGCAAATAAAAACACAAATCTTCTGGAATTTTTACAGGAGAGGGATGTCACAGTGCTGAAATGGTTTGTTGGAAAAATGAAATCCTGTAAAATGGGAATTTCTAGAGTGGGTTTCAAGCCTAAAAAGGCAGATGTCATTCCCACACTAGTAATTAGATCTTGTCACGTCTCCTACACAAAACACAGTGTGTGTCCCTTCTACAATACATCAACAGGGATGAAGATTTCACAAACTACACTAAGCAGCGTAAGTCCACGCACCACACAATAAAAAACAGAAAGCAACAGCAACATAAAGGAGATCTAGCACACTGGCGTTGTTTTCCATGTCCATGGTTCAGTGATTTTCATTGGTTCCATTAGTGAGCAGTTATTTTCTCTAGGTGTTTATACATCGGCCGGTCCTATTTTTCACAGATGCGGATCACAGAAGGCAATAGAAGTCTATGGGTCCAAAAAAAAAATAAAATGCAACACACATGCCAATGTGAATCTGCCCTTACTCCTAGATTCAGACACAGACTGTGGATATTTGTTATCCATCGCCTCCTTCCTTAAAAACAACTTTTAATTATGATAATTAAACATAAGGGCTCTGGAATAGCTACCAGAGCCCCTCTATGCTGTAGCTTCACAGTCTGTTACACTGTGTAGGAGCACTTCTCCTGTGCAAGATTACAGTAGGCAGAGGAGGGAGTGCCGACCGAGTGAGAGCCTGTAAAGCTGCAGCACAGAGGGGCTTTGGCAACACCACCTACAGCCCTTGGGGATCATTAGCATAGTAGTAAAGATGATTTCAGAAAGGAGGAGGCCACGGATAAACAATATCACAGGATTATGAGTTACAGTGCTTGGAACTATGACTGAGTGCACCTGGTTTATCATGATGGATTTTGATGATAGATTTCCTTAAAACGCGGTGCATTATTCTGACAATTGTTTGAGTGGTTTCCAAAAAAATTAAATGGATGTTATCTGCTACAAAGCCCTCAATGCATATATGAGCAAAACTTTAACTTGTACACCGAGCAAGGGCCAGAAAACGCATCATCCAGCATCCAAAATAGGAGTCATATTTTGCTTGAAATCCGATAAATGTTTTTGATTGCCTAGATCTCCAGTTTTGTAGATAACAAAAGAATAAACCAAATCATAATTTGGAAGATGATATTGTTATCTTTAATGTGACAGCAAAAGCATGGTTATAGGTGCAACAGAACGAAGATAGGGGTATCTGATTGGATTCTCCCGGAAGCCCCAAAACTTTATTTTTTTTTCTATTATTTAACAGGGCAAGATTCCACATAAAGGAGGGAATTCTAGAAAGGGCATTTCATTTTCACCTGTGGGTGAAAGTTTTGTGGGGTAATATGTACCCGTTATATTATTAAAAATATTATTGTATAAAGTATAATGCTATTAAAACACCGGTCAAGGATATATTGAAATAGGATGTAATAAACAGCCACTCGAGGTTAAAATATTAGAAAAAACTACATTGCATTGCTAAATTCTTATAACAATTAAGGGCAGCCCAAATTTTACTTTTTTTTTTTTACACTTTCACTGTGGTGAAACTCTCAGGGCACTGTGGTCAGGGACGTACCACGTTTCTTATCCTCACAGTGCAAAGGACAGGATTCCATGCATCATAATGTTGTATTGTGAAGAAGGGATTTCATGCATTATGTATCACTATGATGCACAGTGTTCCATCTTCTGCACTGTGGTCACTGATTCATGGTCCGGCCAGGCTCCTCTGTTTTACCCTATAGTTGACTGCACAGGCAAAACCGCTGCAAAATAGGGCAGGATTTTTTTTTTTTTTTTTATCTACACACATAATTAAGAGTCTATTTCAAACTTGCATTGAAAATAGGTGACAGATTTGAGGAGCATTTTTAGGTTCCCTTACTATGTCTAAAAGAAGCTCGTTATGGAAAATACATATTATTCATCTCAATAAAAATATTACTCACAGTCCAACCGGGGGTTTAAATAAACCTCGGAGAGACGCTCTGTTCTCTTTTTACAGGTTAGATTTCAGTGTGAAGAGAGCAACCTGGACTGGTGCTTTATCGCCACTGTTGCAGCAGAGAGGAATTGTCTGCAGTCACACTGACACTAGTCACCAAGACAACCATCGAGGTCTCAGAAGAGGCTAAAAGCAGCTTCTATGATCCTATTCAGAAAAGAGTTCAGCACTTCAAGAAGCGATTCAATTTCCATATCAGAAGAGACACCTTATTTAAATGAATGTTTGTTATAAAATATACACATTATTTTGAACACCTGACTACTTGCTTGTACTCAAAAATGTTTGAGTAGTTACATAGTAGTTACTAGTTACATGTGTCTGCCACAATAGCGCTGCATTAGCCTGTACATTTTTGCAATGGAAATTTTTGTAGCTATGCCTTTTTTTGCCGTATTAATGATACTTAGTTGTCCCTTCGGTGATTTGTGTAATGGTGCATGTCATCTACCACCCACTGCCACATTTCAATTCTCCCAAGAATACCATATTCATCACTAGAGTACAGATGTTGTCTGACATAACACTTAACCAAAAGTTGATAATTTTGACGGAGAAGGAAATGGGTCAGAGCTAATTGTGCCAATATTCAGATCTAAACAGCACATTTGCCAAATTTATAAAGTAGGCAAACGGCTACGATAAATTGGATGTGCAGAAGAGATCCAAAGACAGACTTTAAAGGACACCTGTCATCAAGTCTGTGTCACTAGTCACCTCTACCTGTTGGAGCAGCTCACAAGGATCCATCCCAGCCTTTATCTAGTTATTTCATACATTATTCATTGTAAAATCATCTATTTTTTATCATGTAAATGAGGCTGGTCACATGGTCAGAGGCAGTGATGTCACCCCTGTTACCACTCCCCTCTCCTCCCCCTGCTCATGTCTGTGTGTAATGTATAGTAAAGTATTGCTGGTATCTGTGCTGAATCTGCTGACATGCTGCATCCTCCTAATATACAGGTGAGAGACACAGACATCAGCTACACATGAATCTGACATGTTCTGCTGTAACATGGCTGCAGCCTGGAGCTGCTGTATCTCTCCTATACACACACACATGCACACACAGGCTGCAGGGGGTGTGGCCACCAGCACCAGGAAACACATCATTATACAGCCTCACATCATTATACAGGCTGTCAGACATGCACTGGGGGTGTTTCTGTGCCTCCCACTCATGAATAGAGTGGACAGCTTGAATATGCTAATGCTTCATTGGACATTTCACAGGTCATTTGCATACAGCTTTAGGACCTCATTGCTTAGGTTTACAGGCATGTAGAGGGACAATGCAGGGATAGAGGCAATGCTCTCTAATGGCAGTTTATGAAAATATATTTAGTTTAGGGGGGTTATTTTGCATGACGGGTTCTCTTTAAAGTGGCGCAGAAATCCTGCCTCATGATAAATTACCCTGCCAGTGGCTGAGGCAAGGTAAAAATTCTGCCACAGAAGAAACCAGCAATTAAGCAATTTCCAATAATTGCCAATTCCAAATACCTACAACTTAAATTGCATCAGGGTAATCCACTGACAATACAATAAGCTGCTAAACGGTGCACAAGTCACAAGCAGTTATCAGCTTTCAGAACAAATGGAAGAACATAAGAGGATAATCATGTGGACTAACTAGTTTGTCTGAGGAGTCATGTACTGTGTAACCACATTTTCTACGTCTGATTCAATACTATATAGACAGTGGAAGCCCAATGGGTTGCATTCAGATACAAGGACAATGATTAGCCATATAGAGGGTTAAAGAATAGCTGCCCAGGATCAGGGTATTTTAGAGTGTTCAAAGAACAAACTAATACTACTAGTACTCAGTCACCCTCTATGGTCATCCCAAGATTTTGTTTGTATATGCGCTTTACAGATGTAGTGGGAGAGTGCAGTCAATGCCGTCACCATACAAAGAATCCCTGATCCTGGAGAACCCCCTTTAGTAATGCTGAGTGAATTCAGATCAGAGTAAGTAGTCCGTGATCTTCTTGGTAGGCCACAGAACTGGATGATGGACTAGCCTATGAGGAAAACGTGGAGTATATATACTAGAATTGTTATGAAACTGAAGTTGAGGAAGAAGTGCATACTTCAAAACATTTGTTTTGCCATTCAGTGAGTGAGTGACGTTGGCCCCCCACCTTGTTCAAATCAAACAAAATTGGTGTCAAACGTTTGTGCAACAAAAATTTTCGTTTGTGCCGCTATCGTTTTTAAGATTTTAATGAAAGCTTCCAGAGGTCAACCAGCCCCCCACATTGCCCAAACCAAACAAAGCTGGTGCCAATCAATTCTGCTACGTTTGTGCTGCTCAAATTTTTGTTTGTGCTACTTTTGTTTTTAATATGTGAACAAAAAATGAAAGGTCAAAAGTTCAAGCAGCCCCCCCACATTAAGCGAATTGAACGTTAGTGCTACGTTTGTGCCGCTATCATTTTTGTATGCAGCGTTTAAGATTATTCCAGAGCCAGGAGAAAGAAAACAAAAGTGTTTCATGTGTCCATAGAGAGGAAAACTGGGTGATATTGTTCCACTTGTAAGGAAACAGTTTGCAAAGAACACTCTTCTGAAAAAATAGCATGTCAGAATTGTTTGGAAGACTAATATAATAGAAAAGAAAGTTAGAATAAAAATGTAGCTGCAGCTAGTTTGCTATACATTCTATGCATTTTTGTGTGTTTTCATGACTTTGCGTAAAATGTTGACCACTATTCATATTTTACTGAGCAATTTTGAAATAAACTTGTGAAAGTTATTTAAGTGTGTTTTTCTACATTATGTGCATGGGGGCCTAAAATGTATATTTTTAACGTCATGCGTTCTAGGATTAATTCACTCAGCAATAAGTAGCCAGTGATCTTATTGGTAGCAAGTGAAGAGGTGCTCAGGGAGTTATGAACATGTGCACGTCTTTCCATTATACCTTACACCTCTGAGAAGTCTCCATATCTGGCTTGATCAAGTGTGAATTAGCCCAATTACGATCATGAACTTTCACATCATATTCAAATGCAGGACACATTGTAGCACTTTTACAATAATTGGTAAATCAAATTATGTATTAGAGTATTCAGAAATGAAAAAAAGCCAAAACCTACCCGATGACCAGAGGGTTGGGAAGTTCAGTCTCTGTGCCATTTACCATGGAGTCCTGATTTGTGTCTGTGAGTCGATCTGAAGAATCTGCAGAAAGCCCCAACAATGCTCGCACCCGCTTTGACTTCACTTCTAATATGGTGTCTGTGTAGCCGACCTCTTGCAAATACCTAAAAGAAAAGTCACAGCATTATCAGAAAGAAAAATAAACAAACATGAGCATATACCCCCACAGGGCTTTTATACAATGGCACACAGTGCAGGACTAGGCTTCTAAATCATCTGGTACCAGCTGCAAGGGTCGTCTCCACCAGCCTCTGCAGTCACACGGGCACAATGCTCCATTCATTACACGGCAGAAATAGAATGGAACTACAGTAAATGGAAGCAGGGCAAAATGATCATAGAAAACCCAGGTTTTAGTAAAAGAACTCTGCATCTAACCTCTCCTGCCTCCAAAAACCACCTCAGACAAATTAACCCTTCATTGTAGCTTATAATAGGAACACTGATGCGTCACTTACTGCCTTAGTAGCTGCCGGCTCTGTTTCCATATAAACTGGCTATTCTGTGGTTGTGGCTGGATGTCCGTCTCGTTTGTTTCATCTAATGGGAAAAAGAACATGAATTATAAATGTTGAAAGCAGATAAAGAGTAAATAAATACAATTTAACAAGCCTATAGACTGCAAAATGCATAAAATCCAGCTAGATAATGGGCAGGCAATGGCAGAGCTATGCGCAGTTCATGCTTGCTACACTATGCTCCATCACCCAACAGAAGCACTTTTGCCCTCCATCATGCTTGTCTGCACCTGCAAGCCTTTTTTTACTTTAATAGTTTTTTTGCAGAAGACATTCTTTATATAGCAGTATACAAGGCTTTTTTTATATGGATAACACATTAAAATCAAACACACAACGTGCCTCTCTTTTACCCAAATGAATGTGAAATGTATACATAAATGTGAATGTGTAAAGTATACATAAAAAAAACTAAATTATATATTTTTACTGTCGCATATGATGAATTGATAGAAAGGAAGTGAATTATGAACAGAATATAAGGAAGTCATTGTGGGTCAAAATTAACCAGGACCTTACCAGAATCATAATTTGGCGGTTTCATATCTCCCTGATTTAACTCCGTGCCATATTTCAGCTTGTGATATTTTGCTCTAGTGGTCAAGAAGAGAACATCATGAGATATTTTTGGCATACACCACACCCACACACAGACATTATGATATGCTGTCATTACTACGGAGATGTCAGGAAAGGCTACCATTGTCCCCACAGGCACATTATAGCAGTGCGGATAACAATTGCATTGTCAGGTTGGAGGTCTTATCTCCATATACAGCCTGCAATCCAGCAGCAAATCGTCCCCACAAGGGAATAAAGACTTTTTTTTACCTCATTGATTTCCAAAGTAACCTGCACCATTTTAGAGCCAGGCAAGTATTATAAGGGTGATCCTATTAAATTGTTATACTTCCCCTTTTAAGTTTGCTTTAAGTGGCCAACACCTTTAAAGAAGAACAGTTGTACTTCTCATATTCTTTTTAAATACTTGCATCTGTGAAATTATTCTCGATTCCCTAGAATTCAGCAAGGTGTTCTGTTATTCCTACTGGAAACTCATTCATTAGAAGAAGTTGGTGGTGTGTACCAATAGTCTATCTCTATCTAATTAACGCTGCATCAGACACTTTATACAAACAACTGGTAATACCCAGGTGGAAGTTTTTCAATTCTTTAGGAAGGAAAATAGTTCCAACATTTCATAGGGGAAATGGATGTACCAAAAGTGGCGCATCAGGACACTGACATAAGGATGAGATGGAATTAATACAGGATTCTAACTAGTCCCTGCATCCCAAACTGTATCCTGCAATGATGCCACTGTAAACCAATAACTGTGCAGGTCTGCAAAAAAAATAAAACAAAATACTTACCTCTGTCAGAAGCTCTGGGCATCTTTCTGCACAATAGCTGAGCTAAGCAGGTGTAGTGCATCACAGTTTCAGTTCACTGCTTGCACTTCCAGATATGAAGAAAAACTAATTCAAACCAGCCAAACAGATGGCAAACATGCAAAATCTCCTGTGTTTTGTAAAAACGCACCGTGTGACCGCACCCATAGCACTCTTCTCTAGTATAAATGGTTTTTATAGCAGTCTCGGAAATATAAGACACAGAGCAATTAGAGAGACTAAACCACAGGTCCATAAAAAAGGCCTGTAGTTAGTTTATTGCCCCCATATTAACCCTTTAAATTGTAAAACATTAAATAGAAGTCACCATTGTCTTCTGATACTACAAATATGTCAGCTTTTTAAATTGCCCCTTTAACCCCTTAACGCTCTGCGCCGTAGCTCTACGGCGCAGAGGTATAAGGGATGTATGAAGAGGGCTCACGGGCTGTGTCCTCTTCATACAAAGGTGGGGGTTTTTGCATATTGCACAAAACCCCCACCGCTAATAACCGCGGTCGGTGCTTGCACCGATCGCGGCTATTAACCCCTTCAACGCCGCCGGCAAAGTCGCCGGCGGCGTTTAAAAGACGGCGGCGCGCGGGCGCCGCCATCTTTTTTCCGATCGCCACGCCCCCGAACGTCATCGGGGGGCGGCGATCGGTTGCCATGGTAGCCTCGTGTCTTCTTTTGACACGAGGCTATCTGGCAGCTGCAGATTCGTTACAATGAGCCAGTGGCTCATTGTAATGAATGTGCTGCAAAAATGCCATATATTGCAATACAGAAGTATTGCAGTATATGGTAGGAGCGATCTGACCATCTAGGGTTAATGTACCCTAGATGGTCTAAAAGATAGTGAAAAAAAAAAAGAAAAAAAAAAGTTTAAAAAATAAAAAAAATTAATAAAATATTAAAAGTTCAAATCACCCCCCTTTCCCTAGAACGGATATAAAACATAATAAACAGTAAAAATCACAAACATATTAGGTATCGCCGCGTCCCAAAATGCCCGATCTATCAAAATATAAAAACGGTTACAGGCGGCGGTGACCTCCGAGGCGGGAAATGGCGCCCAAATGTCCGAAATGCGACTTTTACACCTTTTTACATAACATAAAAAATGAAATAAAAAATGATCAAAATGTCGCACAGACCTCAAAATTGTAGCAATGAAAACGTCGCCTCATTTCGCAAAAAATGACCCCTCACACATCTCTGTGCGCCAAAGTATGAAAAAGTTATTAGCGTCAGAAGATGGCAAAATTTTTTTTTTCTTTTTTGTACACATTCGTTTAATTTTTGAAAATGTATTAAAACACAATAAAACCTATATAAATTTGGTATCACCGCGATCGCACCGAACCAAAGAATAAAGTAGGCATATTATTTGGAGCGAAGAGTGAAAGTCGTAAAAACTGAGCCCACAAGAACGTGACGCACGTGCGTTTTTTTTTCAATTTTTCCACATTTGGAATTTTTTTTCAGCTTCGCAGTACAAGGCATGTTAAAATAAATACCCTTACGGGAAAGTAAAATTTGTTACGCACAAAATAAGCCCTCACACAGGTCTGTACACGGAAAAATGAAAAAGTTATGGATTTTTGAAGTTGGAGAGCGAGAAATGAGCCGGAAAACCCTCCGTCCTTAAGGGGTACACCATTACAATGACAGCAATTCGTTGGCTATGTTCACAAGTATGCAATTAGCCTATAGCAAATGTGATATACATTTCAAAGACCATTTGCTGTAGAAATTCTGGGGTCCACACTCCGATTTTTGCGGTTGATGTTCAGGCAGATCTGCCACAGCCACAGAGAATTATCCACAAACTACTAACCTGCAACAATGACTCCCACAAGAACAGTGATTGGTGAACATATATAGGAGTCTGATTCATGAAAATGGGTATAAAAATAACCAACTCGCATCCTAGCCATGTTAACAGACTCTACAGCTCCACCCCAGTTACCATATCTAAGGGAATCACAGGTGAAAGAGGTAGCGTTTTGTTGTCTACAATAAACCAGTTGTTCAAGACAAAGACAAGTTTGACAACCACTGGCCTGATGATCACTGTACCAATGTCATGTATTCTGGAGCTACACCCAAGGATGGAGCATACCTTTCTTGCTTTAAAGCATATTCCAACATCTTTATTCTTCGGACTAGATCTTTCTTTAAATTCTCTTGCCCTTTTCTTTCACCCTGAAGGAAAGCTACTTGAGCCTGTAAGACATAAGAAATTTGGACATTAGAAAAGTTTAAAGTATACTGGTAAAATATACATTGAATTACTTTATTAATTCATTTAATTGAATTCACCCTTGAAGAGAGGTTATATACAGGAGAGAACTGATACCTACTCTCCCGGATCAGGGTAAGTACCAGGCCCTAATAGGGTCACCCATACTGTACTTTCCCAAGTGCGGGTCATGTGACTCTCAGACACCAGGATTCCGAGCTTCCTGTGTTGACAGGTGTCCTGCGGGTGCTTACAGCAACAGATAAACTTCACAGGTATAAGTACAATATGGATGACCCTATTGGGGTCCTATACTTACCCTAGTAAAGCTTCTTATTAGTCAACCCCTTAAATAAAATTTATGTTTTGTAATTTTCGAATATGCACGCAAAGCCATGAAACCAAATTTTAGGAGCACAGATGTACATACAATACAAGCTATGTTAAGTTGGGCACCCTCCAAAATACCCCCACGTGCAAGCAGTCATATTAAGAACACAATATATCAAAGATACAGATTAAGATCCACAATAAACTAAAGATACAGTTTATTAAAGGGAACCCGTGATCAAAAAATGGACTATTATACCATTACCAGTATGTGGTCAAGTACCAGAAAACTTTGAATTAGATGTAAACTGGTTGCATACAGTCAAGGAGGTGGAGACTTTAACACTAAAGTCAAACTTTCCCCACCTTTCCCAACTCTTTCCCTGTGAATATGATTTGTCAGACTTCAGGAGGAGATCTGATTAGTGATGTCCCTGGATGCCAGAACATTAGTTACACTGTAGGGGGTGTTCTGAGGAGAGGAGAGCTTGACTTCAGTGTTAAACTCTCCGCCTCCTTGACTTTTAATAACCAAATCTGCATCTCACTTCAAAGTCGATTTTCTGGATGATGCCATTACACGGGACCATGCAAGATGTAAAGAGACATCTAGAAGGTGTTTAGCTGCTTCATAACATACATGTAGTGGTTTATTAGACTAATATCTGATAACAGGTTCCCTTTAATGTATGTAGAGCATATGGCAGAAACACGTGCTATGTCCTGGGTTGTACTACAAAAAAAAAAATCTCATCTCTTGCCATCACAAACACCTTGCAATTTATTTAAAAAATGTAAATTGCAACACTAAAATCTTAGGCAAGGAACATCATCCAACTATGATTCACACGTAAGAAGGGCATTCTGCCAGGAAAATAATATAGCATGTGAAATTCATGGCATTACCTTATACACCTGAGCACTTATAGCACATCCTTCAGTTACACATTAAGACCACACCATAACAGAAACATTACCCTATGCACAACTCTAGCGACACACCCTGTTGTCAACATGTACATACAAATGCAAGAGGAATAGAAAGGGACTTTAAAGAGAATGTGTCAGCCATATTAACCATAAAACCTAAATATATTTTCATAAACTGTCATTAGAAAGCATTGCCCCCTATCCCTACAATATCCCTCTACATGCCTGTAAACTTAAATAATCAGGTCCTAAAGCTGTATGCAAATGACCTTAGATGTGTCCAATGAGTCATTATAATACTCAGCTGTCCAGCTTATTCATAAGAGTCAAGCACTGCCACACCCCCAGTGCTTGACTAACAGCCTGTATAATGATGTGACTCTCGTGATGCTGGCAGCCTCTGCAGCCTGTGTATAGGAGGTACTCCAATACACATGACTGACAGCCTGTACAATGATTTGTATAAGATAAGAGAGCATATCAGGTACTTGTATAGCTGATGTCTGTGTCTCTCACAGGCAGCAGATAAAGCAAACACTAGCAATGCTTTACTATACATTACACACATACATGAGCAGGGGGAGGAGAGAGGCTGTGCTCAGCCTCGTTTACATTGTAAGGAAAAAATGATTCTAGAATGATTAAGGCTGGGATGGACATCACTGTGAGCTGCTCCAACAGGTAGTGGTTACAGAATTAGTGAGAGACCTGATGACAGGTGTCCTTTAAGTAAAGATAATCCAGAAGGTGACAAGTCCCCTATACTTGTCACGACTACAGACACCGCTTTTTATAAATCACTGTATTCACCACAAAATAATTGCAAAACTTTAAGTACAGTACATTTCTTTTTATAAATCTGTATAATGTAGAGCCATTCCTCTTACAAATCAATTTAAAAAAAAAAAAAAAACTGGGTTTTATCATCTGGAAGTGTGTCCCAACATAGTACAATCAGTGCCGTCTGTGTAGGGCAACACCCCATTGACAAGAATGTAAACAAACAGTCAATTTCTAGGAACAGAGAATCCCCATAACACAGATCTTACATCGCCAATAATATTTGTGTTATCACTTAAAGAGGACCTGTCACCCTCAAAAACGGCACTATAAGCGGTTACTAAAGAAAGCAGCTCCTAGTGCTATAACAAATGCAGCAGTGTTATAGGAAACCTCTGATAACGCTAACAAACACTGCAGCGCTGTACACTAGAAACTCCGGACCTACCAGCACACGGCCACAATAACTGTAGTGTGCATGAAACCTAATATGAAAACATATCCGCTCAAGCACAAATAAAAGTCACCGAAAAGTGGCATGCCAACAGAAGAGGAAAAAGGGCACAAACTACACCAAACATGACTGAGCTGCTGATAAATGTGCTATTCACATACGCTAGAAAGGTCCTTCAGAAGTATTCAGTCCATAAATGACCACTCCCAGCTATATCAGTATTCCCTACATTCCTCACATAGCTTCACCCTCTAAAGGCTTATTACATGTTCGCACTTCACAGGCAAAAAAAAAAAAAAACCAAAACCTACAAGAGAGAACGGACAATTCCACAAACGTTACCAAAGACCTGCCCAGCAGGAAGTGCATGGCTGGCGAATGTGTGAACCTCATTACACTCATGTATCTGGCAAGAATAGAAAGCGTGATCTCATTTCCAGCGTGGATGCAAGACGCTTTGTGTGTTTACACAGGCCCCATTCAGGCCACATTCCTGGAATGGTTTGCCAAAGCAGTAGATAACTAATGAGATAGCGCTGAGGATGTGAGCAAAGCTACAGATCCTGAAGGGGATCCAATCACTATACAGAACACTAACAGTTCATTTACATTAAATAGGTTTTCCCCTTCAATTAAAGGGACTTGCCCACAAAAGAAAGTTCTCAAATATTAAACCCTGAGTGATGTTTGCACAACAAACATTTTTCACCGCCTTACATTACAATTTTACTCAGTTTTTATTCCAGAGTGTAGGGGTGGGGACTGTCTAAGCAGACACTACATGATCCTTGTGCGCTGACAGAGTACAGGTTTATATATACTTTAATTTACCTTCTTAACATTGTACTAGGATCTGACACCTAGAGAGAGATGAGACAGATCAGAGATGAGATGCATATAACACACAATGAAACTTTCCAGCTCTGCTACATTCGAGCTATAATAAACACGGTCAGCTCTGCTAACTTAGCTATATCACATACACAGTCAGCTCTGCTGTACCTCCTTACCCTGATATAAAGATCTTATCTTGCTTGTAGATTTACTCTCCTCACACTGTCGGAAGTGTGAGAGTCTTTGTGGGCCCGTCTTGGAAAGAGTTGGAGACGGCCAGGTGACTGGACACTTATTCCAAGCTCACTATGAAGTCTTGCCAATGGTGTTCTGCACCAAATGTTTGTGTGGGTTTCCTCCAGTTTCCTCCCACACTCCAAAACATACTGGTAGGTTGATTAGATTGTGAGCCCCAATTGGGACAGGCACCGATTTGCCAAACTCTGTGCAGCGCTGCGTAATCTGTTTGCGCTATATAAATTAGGCCACTTCTACACTCGCGAGTGTGATGCGACGAACTTGCATCACACTCGCAACGCGTGCTGCCCGGATCGTGCAGCCTGAACGCTGCAAACCAGAACTGAACCGACATGCTGAGTTCAGCTCCGGTTTGCAGCATCAGGGCCGTACGATTCAGGTAGCACGCGTTGCAAGTTCATTGCATCACACTCGCGAGTGTAGAAGGGGCCTAAAGGAATTGTTATTATTAAAACGGATGTCAATGTTAACTGCAGCAAGA
Organism: Engystomops pustulosus; assembly: GCF_040894005.1. NCBI lineage: Eukaryota > Metazoa > Chordata > Amphibia > Anura > Leptodactylidae > Engystomops > Engystomops pustulosus. The sequence goes on from NC_092413.1 coordinate 59,990,437, forward strand.
GACATCACTTCTGACTACAGTGGTTGTCTCTAGAGACAGCGGAGAGGATACATAAAAGAACACATTTCATTTTTATTATTTTAATAAATGCCTCTCCTACAGCTCCCTGTTCCGACAAACACGTTGCACTTGTTAGCCAGATTAACCGATCTGAACCCAAAACAATTGAAGAGACTTCAGGTCTTAGGTTCTTACAGTGCCATGTCCTTTTTCACACAACCCTTTACCATACAAATTGCTTAAAACTGTAAAATCCTTAAAGGGGTTATCCGACTGAAATAAAAAAAATTAGGTGCTGGGGAGACATACAAATAACAGACACAGAGCGCCAGGGCAGGTGAGTACACACTTATTTTCTCCTCACTGACGTCTACGGTGTCTGGTCACTATGCAGTGATCACACGCTGCCTGAACGCACTGTGACTGTGCATGGCAAAATATAGGACATGGTCTACACTCACCGGCCACTTTATTAGGTACACCTGTCCAACTGCTCGTTAACACTTAATTTCTAATCAGCCAATCACATGGCGGCATTTAGGCATGTAGACATGGTCAAGACAATCTCCTGCAGTTCAAACCGAGCATCAGTATGGGGAAGAAAGGCGATTTGAGTGCCTTTGAACGTGGCATGGTTGTTGGTGCCAGAAGGGCTGGTCTGAGTATTTCAGAAACTGCTGATCTACTGGGATTTTCACGCACAACCATCTCTAGGGTTTACAGAGAATGGTCCGAAAAAGAAAAAACATCCAGTGAGCGGCAGTTCTGTGGGCGGAAATGCTTTGTTGATGCCAGAGGTCAGAGGAGAATGGGCAGACTGGTTCGAGCTGATAGAAAGGCAACAGTGACTCAAATCGCCACCCGTTACAACCAAGGTAGGCAGAAGAGCATCTCTGAACGCACAGTACGTCAAACTTTGAGGCAGATGGGCTACAGCAGCAGCAGACCACACCGGGTGCCACTCCTTTCAGCTAAGAACAGGAAACTGAGGCTACAATTTGCACAAGCTACTGGACAGTAGAAGATTGGAAAAACGTTGCCTGGTCTGATGAGTCTCGATTTCTGCTGCGACATTCGGATGGTAGGGTCAGAATTTGGCGTCAACAACATGAAAGCATGGATCCATCCTGCCTTGTATCAACGGTTCAGGCTGGTGGTGGTGGTGTCATGGTGTGGGGAATATTTTCTTGGCCCCTTGGTACCAATTTAGCATCGTTGCAACGCCACAGCCTACCTGAGTATTGTTGCTGACCATGTCCATCCCTTTATGACCACAATGTACCCAACATCTGATGGCTACTTTCAGCAGGATAATGCGCAATGTCATAAAGCTGGAATCATCTCAGACTGGTTTCTTGAACATGACAATGAGGTGACTGTACTCAAATGGCCTCCACAGTCACCAGATCTCAATCTAATAGAGCATCTTTGGGATGTGGTGGAACGAGAGATTCGCATCATGGATGTGCAGCCGACAAATCTGCGGCAACTGTGTGATGCCATCATGTCAATATGGACCAAAATCTCTGAGGAATGCTTGCAGCACCTTGTTGAATCTATGCCACGAAGAATTGAGGCAGTTCTGAAGGCAAAAGGGGGTCCAACCCGTTACTAGCATGGTGTACCTAATAAAGTGGCCGGTGAGTGTATATCTCACCATGTTACAGCGACAACTGCTCGCAGGTCGTCCTCTCCAGCATGTGGTTTTACGTCCCCCGGACGCACCTATGTTGTACCCCAACTCAACGTTGGATGGTTTGAGTGATGAAACCCAAATGGAGAGCCAAGGTGAGCCTAATTGTCAATAGTCTGTTCTGTTCTGTCACTGCTTAGTATCCAAGTATATTGAGAAAAACTGAGTTTTAATTTCATGATATGAAATGACACTTAGGCTACATTCACACTGCCACAAAGGGGACGTATATACGACCGATATACGTCCCCCATAGACTGCAATGGGCGCACGGCGTTCACAGGAAAAAGATAGGACATGTCCTATCTTTTCCCGTATTACGGCGCCATACATCCCTGTGGAGGGGGGCGGGGGTGAGCAGCGCTCCTCCTCCTCTCCCCGCACGCTGCCGTTGCCCAGTGTGAATGTAGCCTAAGAGATTAAAAAAAATAATAATAATGACAGAGGCAGACAGCACTAAAAGAACACTGCAGAGCCCTGGGGTCCAGAACATTGATCTGAATGATAATTCAGAATGAAAATTAAATAATTACAGTTCATTCTCTCTATGACAAGGTTAATAATGCGACGAGCTACAGCTTCAAAAAGGTCTTCACATGTCTCAACACATAAAATATTCGGAAAACTTGATAGCATTAACAGTAATAGAGCAGGAAATGGTAATGAAACAGTAAAACAAGTCTGTGCACATGTAACAAATGACAATATCACATTCATGTTTTTTATTCAATAATTTTTCAATTCCGTTCCATCAGTATTATGGCATGTATGGCCTATATCCTCAATGCTTGAATAGAGCAAATCTGGAAAAATAATCAAGCATTTATGGACAGGACATTCAACATAGTGAACGTGGTGCACTTAGATTTGATCATCTAAAGATACACCCTATTTGTCCTCCACTGTTGTCCATAGATATTAGGGAGGATGTGTATGCACAGTATAGACCATTATAGTCTATAGGAAACTGATGCAAATGTATTGTATCCATACCCGGCCTCCACTGAGTGCACATTCAGAGTGTTCCTCAGTAATGTGAATATTCATGTAAGGGGAAACACCCTGAACAACCAGTGATTGGCTGCTGCCGATGTTCACTCTTCCTCCCGCTTTACATCATAAGCTGTGTTAAAGATCTGTTGACAACTAATAATTACATGAGCCCTTAATCAGGACTTCTCTTAGAAGGCGCTTTTAGGAGCTTGATCCTTATGGGTTTCCCAAGAAGACAGTCACTGAAGGGAACAAATATATTCTCAAAAAATTAAGAAGGGCTACCTTTGATTTAGGTATAAATTGCTCTCTTTTTCAAGAAGAATCAGATTCACAAAATTATCCTAAATTCCAATCAATTATTTTCAGGAACAAAGGAAAAAAGTGGAGGAACTTAATGCTTTGTTTATACAATATATTATAATATATTTAGAATAGATAGTATGCCGTGCACTGTTAGGGATACTCCGCTACTTTTGTTGGTTTCATAGATAGTGAATAGAACATTAACAAACATTCTTCACCTGCCATTCCATTCATTTGGAGGTGTAACCCCCCCCCCATTCCCACCACTGACGAGTTGTCCCCTATTTTGTACTTAGTGGTTAGAAACTGCGGGCTCCTCCGATCTCAACAATGAGAGAACAATGTGCAGAGTTGTTCCATACCACCACATGGGACATATTTTTCATGGAGAATGAGGCACTATTACTCCTTAGTATTTTGTGAAAAATTGATTAACTGTTCTTTATATTGGATTGTAAAATGCTGTATTTTGGTACAAACAGCTCTTTTACATATTTACACTTTCAAAATCGCTCACATCCCCTAAACACATTGTAAAAATAAATCAATTAGTCAATGCAGACTTTACATGTGCAAAAAAAGGTCAGGAGTATAATTTTAGGAGATTTGCAGAATAGATGCAGAGTACGGCACGTGTCAGCTTTTGGGCATTAAAAAGGGAAATTCCTCTCTGTAGTTAAACTACTTCATACTGCAGAAGATGACAGGTTGTGCATGAAAAAAGGGAAATAAATGCACATATTTCCATATAAACTTTCCTGGATGTTACATAGGCTGCCTATCCTTAAGAATAGACAGTCTTATCACTGCACCACCATATACCAGGCAGTATCTGGAATATATATAACATTTGTATACGAGTTCCTGGTGGATCAGCCGTGCATTAGTGCAAACATAACACGGATGGTATTTGTTTATCACTACATGCCCAACGTGTTACTGAACCCTAGTTGTGGCCTTCAGCTCATTTGCTAAAATTGAAAAACAAATCCATAGAACTGAAAAGAAAAATTAAAAACCTGGAAGCACAGACCACTCACCGCAGTAAAGGGGTTTACAAACGCTCTTTACCACATCACCATCATCCCGCTTTCCAACTCAGCCATTGTAACAACAAGGCCTAAGGATTTCTCCGTCCACTTACTTTACCCTAAGAAAACAAAAATATCCAACGCTCCATGAAACAAAGGCTAGGTTCAGACCGCGTTTTTATCCCTCCGTTGTAAAAATACGCCAGGAGGATTGCCAACATATCCTTTAAAGGAGGGCTAAGGGTTGTGGCACACGTGGCGTTTTGAACCCGTTTTTGCGCCGTTTTTAAGTCCGTTTAAAAACGCATTCGGTTTTTTGAAAACGCATCCGTTTTTGACAGGTTTTACCAATTATCTTAATTAAAACTTGTCAAAAACGCATGCGGTTTTTAACGGACTGCTTAAAAACGGCCCAAAAACGGGTTCAAAACGCCACTTGTGCCTCGGGCCTAAGACGCAAAGTGTGAGGCTGCTAAAGCAAATTTTTACGGCACAAACATGGCAAAACTGAGTAATAAATACACAACTGTCAGGGAAGTACAGCCAAGGGAGCAATCATACAGGCTGTATGAAGATTCATGCAGCTGCTTGCGTCCATGTTTACACAGGGAGACGTCCTGCAGACATTTAAACTCAATTAAAACTCAACGAGCTGATGAGTGAGAATATGTCCACGATGGCCTTTTCCCCTGATAACGATCAGGAACATAAGATCCTGCGAACAGTAAAGAAAATGACCCTTACATTTTGTGATTCTCATGAACAACTAGGAGTTAACCTTTGGTTCACCTGCAGGAAATCAGTAAACTGAACTGAGATAGACAAGCGCATACTTGTGGCCATATTAACACCCTAACCATGAGAAAGCTTCAGATGATCCATTTACAACCCTGAATGTTACACAACAGACTCCCACCCCACTGAATCACAGCTTGCTTATTGTGGTAACGTTGGTGAGATTAGGCTTTATGTCACAGGACATTTCACATCATTTTTTTTTATCTTCTATAGAAGTCAAAATTTCTGTTGTTTCAGTTGAATTAAACCTGAACCCAATATTGGCCTTGCACAGAACCATATGTAAATGGAGGGGTCAGAGGGAGGTTGAGTCTTGCAGAGGTAACACAGAATGCTAAACCAGACGGCTGCCTAAAACTGGTGACAGGAATATATAGGTTCCCATACAGACCTAATAATGAATAACATGGACTTACTACTCATATCTACAGAGGTCTTCCCTCTGATTAGGTCTATAATCCCAATTATGAAAAGAAGGGTTAATTAAAATAATAATACAAATAGGAGAGGGAGATCACAAATGATACGGTTGAATAAAAACTGAGGATCATAAGGGCAAAGCTATAATTCTACAGTCTGGTTCCAGAGGAAGGTGAGTAACCCCCATAAGCCAGAACCAATGACCCCATAGTAGGGAAAAAACTTCAAAAAAGGCATTCAGAATAAATAAATCAAGATGTCATCTTGCTAATCTACTTCCCCTTGATATCTGGGTTTTCAGAAAGACATCCATGCCCTTCTTGAACTTGTCCCATGTCTCAGAATTGCCATCAACGACCCAAAATAAGAGTATGTCCCTTCTTATTACAAACCTAGATATAAGATCTTTACAAAAATCTATGCATTATACATTCTATGTAATGTGAACATTGCAATTACATCTTACTATAAATGTCTTTCTCCCTAATCCAAAAAAAGGAAGAAAAGACGGTAGTCACCAACATAGGCTTCAGCATTCACTTTGTTGTAGGGAAGTTCACAAAGCAGAATGATGCACACCACGGATAGGCGATGGGCCGTTTCGCACTGTATGCGCTTTCTCAAACCTTCTTTACCCTAAACTGAAAATCCTTTGAACTTGAAGAGCACACATTCCCCTTATAGCCTTGGTTGCCCTCCATTGCACCACTCTAAAACAGTGTTCTTATGGCCTTTGCTGATGCCCAAAACTGGACACAATATTCCATGTGTGGTCTCACTTGAGATATATAAGAGCAAAACTTTGCCCTCCCCATAAGAATCTATTCCTGTTTTTCTTTGGCCTAGCAGCAGCTGCCAGGCTGCAAAATTAACTAAAATTAAGTTGACCATTAAGTTTTCCTAGTTAAGACAGAAGTACCTTTAGTTTCCTCAAGCCAAGAGCATTTATCTACATTTGACATCATTAGCCTTTCTCTTTGCAAAAGCGTCCAGCTTCCACAAATCCCTCAAATATTGTACTATCCACCACTCTATTAATTACTTATCAGAGCTTAGTAACATCTAAAAATATTCAAATACTGTGTAAACCCTTAGGCTACATTCACATTACAGTTACATGCCGTACCATAGCACAGCGGGCACACGGCAGTGCCGGGGAGAGGAGGAGGGGGAGAGCGCCTCTCACCCCCGACCTTCTCCATAGGAATATATGGAGCACGGCGCCATATTCCAGAGAAAGATAGGACATGTCCTATCTTTCTACGGGGTACAGAGCGATATGTTGCCGCATGTGTGCTGCACCGTGCGCTCATTGCCGACTATGATGGACATATTGGCCGTATATACGTCCCCCATACCGAAGTTTGAATGTAGCCTTAATGCGGACATTATTAAACAGTAGTTGGCCCCTGTAGCACCACACTGGCAACTGTGATCCAATGTGCCATTAAGGAACACCGTGATTTTCATTTCTAAACCATTTACAATTAATACTGAAGGGCAGACTATTTAAAATCAATCATAGTGAAACACATGAAAATAATCATCTGCAATCAGCTTAAGGCTACATTCAGACAATGTATGCCCGCCGTACCGTAGTACGGCGGGCATACATCGGCGCTGTGGAGAGGAGCAGCACACGGCGCCATATTACATAGAGAGATGAGAGATGTGAATGTAGCCTAAGATATACAAAAGTGGTTTCTTTGGATGACAATGGCAAAAGTCGAAATGACAAACCACCTGAAAAAGCCCCAATGGATAGAAGAATAACGTGTTAAAGAGGTCTTTTACCACTCGTGATCATCCAGCTTTAGTCCAGATTTTCCCATGCATATTTTTTTAAATTTAATTTATCCCCCCTCAACAACCATTGCCCAACTCTAAGGGGAAAAAACAGCAACCCAACTCTCTCTCTCTCTCTCACACCACTGTTCCCCACTAGGTCTTTCCCTTATTTCCCTTCTCTTAATCATCAATAAAGTCTGTCTCCTCTGCTGAAAAGTTATTTTCTATCCATTTATAAAGCTTACTTGAAACAGTCTTCAAATTGTACCATTCTCCTTGTAGAGACAGATTAGATATTCTAATCCACATATTGGTGGTTAAAGGACTTTTTGCAATCCATTTCTTAATAATGCAAAATCTTGCATATAGCAATAGTATAGTAATAGTGAGTCTGTATTGATGCATCATCCACCAACCCTAAAATACACACTTAAAATGAGTATAGCCCATGCGTACCTGTCAGTTTTTCTATTTTCCTAGTAACTTTAATCCAAAAAGCTGGGACAGTACCATAACAAGTGTATATCGTCTGCCTCCATCCCATTACACTTATAACCTTTCACATGCATACTTAGCAAGACAGTTATACTCCGATACCAAACTGATCATGGGGTCACGTACAGATATTAGTGCGGCATTGAGCACACAGATTTTTTCCATTCAATGGGACCTATGGACAAACTTTCTGGGTGTAATCTATAGGAATGAGTAGCAGGCTACCAGATTTATTTCAGTGCCGAAAACGGCCATTCAATGTGAATGAAGTTCCAGAAACCGAATTTCTGCATGGAATCCCATTTGTTTTAAATAACTGATGTAAAATACTCCAAAAACTCCAAATGTCACTAAAACTCCTAAAACACAAATCTTCTGCAAAAGCAAGGCAGCAGGCTTCTAAATACAGATGACTTAGTAATAAGCAGCATGCTTACAGTAGCCAGCAGGAAGCCCTACAGTGACACCAGGCGCTCCATAAACATTCAGAAACCAGAGAAAAGAAAATCCATCTAGAGTGACACAATAAATAGACAGGAAGGATCACAGGGGAGATGCAGCTGCCGCTCAGTACAGAGGCATGATGGCAAGACAATAGGGGTGACACAAGATTGACTAAGTATGTAGCCATTACATCAAGGGGAAAAAAAATGACAGTAACCAGGAGAGAAAAAAAAAAAATATGGAAAACATACAGGTTATACGCATTTCTGGTTACATAATTATTGTAAATTAAGTATCCTAAAAAACAAACATCTTTGAGGCTACTTTCCACATACTTTCCCGAACATGGGAACAAAGCCTAAAGCCCCATTCGCACGGACACAGGCTACGCAAGGGCCAGGACCCAGGTAACATACGGCAGGATGGGGAAAGGGAGAGGGGTACGCTACTCGCCCCTCCCCTCTCCGTAGGTGGGAGTCTAGCCATGCTATATTCTTAGCAAAAGATATAGAGCATGCTTTATCTTTATTCCAGCGGCACATCGTATGCTCACTGTACTGTGTTGTGCACAATGCACTTCTATGGAGCCCGTATGTTAGCAGCCGTTTTGTAGCCTTCCGGCGTTGCCATCCGTTGTGTTTTTGGACCGTTTAAAAACACATGCATTTTAGTATGTCTACCATGTGTTTGGCTTGTTTTAACCTGTTTAATAGGTGCCTAGACTTCGGACTGAAAACATGTTTTAAAACGGAACGTGTGGCATCGCCCTAATGCACCCTCAAGATTTCAGCCAGAAATGATAATTGTTGGCCTGTTAGGACCTTACACACCAACTAGCAGGTAATAAAATAATATTCAAAAAAGTAGTTGGCACTGAAATCCCTTTACGGGTAGAAAGATTAAAGTACAGGTAGTTCCTGTTCACTTTTATGGCTAACCACTTCAAAAGGCAGTATTGCAAAAATGTGCATGCATCCCTAAGAAATATATCGCTGCACTTTACATTCATATTAAAGAGAACCTGTCACCCATAATTTCGGCACTAGGAGCTGCTTACTAAGGTACAGTGTAATCGACGTACCGCTCGCAAAGCGGTCCGATGTATTCATGAGGAGGTGGTCCGAGGCGCTGCCTCTTCCCCCAGACCGCCCTACTCGCTCCATAGGCTGGAGGTGACTGCCGCGCGTCATGCAGCAGTCACCACCCCTAACCACGCCCAATCCCGCCCCTCAGGATTACATTGTACCGTACCCCGCCGCAGTGTTAGATGGCGTCATCGGAGCTTTACGGTAACGCTATCCTGCGGCATTTGTTCAAGCACTAGGAGCTGCTTACTTTAGTGTTGAAATTATGAGTGACAGGTCCTCTTTAAATTTCTTTTGTCAAGTGGCACAACTCAGCTAAGGGCTAAGAAATTTTGCAGAAAATTGTAAATCTTGATTTATTTTTACAAACTAATAGATTGATTTTAAACCAGATTGTATTTTTTTTTTTTTTGTACTTTAAAAGGAACAGTGCTCAGGTAATCCCAGCCCCCTCATTGACACGGGTGCGGTCACGGGTACGGTTTTCAACACAAGCCTTCCCTTTTGCGACTGCACTGCGTTTCAAAACAAATTGCGGACAGAACGGGTGACCGCAACCTAATACTTCCATACTGTGGGAGCTGCCGCACCCATTCTCTGCATTGCTGAGGGTAACATTCTCGTTATATGGGAGGGGGAGGTTGATACAGAGCCAACCCAAGATCTTTTTACTTTAGGGTCGGGGGAGACTATCTTGCTCTTCTGCATGTCTCAGACAAATAACATTTTTATTGGGGGAGGCACAGCAGATCTGACAGTATGTGTTATAAGAGAGATATAGCAGAGCGGTGTGTTATATGTGTATGTGATAGTAGTCATGTGTAATATGCATCTCATGGATCTCATCTCTGATCTGTCTTTTCCTGTATGAGAGCTACTAGTGTACGTTCAGAAGCTAAAGTGTATATAAACCTGCACCCTGATAATCTAACCACATAGCTCACAGAACTACAGGGATCATAATGTGTTTGCATAGAGAGTACACACCCACACTAGGGAATTTTGCACTGACCATCACTGAGTTACAGGAGAAAAAACAGCAATAAAATAGTAAAGTAAGGTGTTAAAAATTAATCTTAATTGTGTAAACATCTCTAGTGGATTAAAATTTGAGAATTTTCTTTCATGGACAAATCCCTTTAAGAGAAAACTGATGTGCTCTAACACTAGCATACAAAACCTCAGCTACATTGTATCTTTATTTTTTTTGAATAACAATTTTGAAACTATTTTCCTGCAGGTCATACATTATTAAAAATATAATTAAACGTGGAATGAAAAATGAGCAATATAATGTGAAGATTATTTATTTCCAGGGATGCCTGTATAACACATTGAGCCTCCAGGATTGCATTTGTTTCCATACTTAACAGGATTTCAATAGTTTGAGGTTATTGAGTAAATCATTCAAACATATAAAATCCAGAGAAATGACCGAGAAAACTTGAAATTTACAGTATTGGCCATTAGTGGATCTTTCCTACTGCACTATCCATGCTACTGTTGTTTTGAATAGTTTGAGGGGGGAAGTTAATAGAACGGGGTGATATGTAGGGGGTTTCTATTAACAGAACTTCCAAAACCGCTGAAATTTAATGGTCCCTAAAATAATTGATTCTAAAATTTCTTAAAAATATTGGAGAATGCTGTTCGATTTGTGATCTTTCTAGCATCATAATAAAATAAAAGGACACTTCTAAAATGACGCCAACACAAAGCTGAGATATGGTAAATGTTAGTTAGTAGCTAATTTGGGTAGTGAGACTTTCACTTTGAAAAAGTTTGAAAAAAGCAAAATTTTTCAAAATGTAAATGTTAAATATAATCAACCAAACATTCCCACTATATTGAAGTGCAAAATGTAACAGAAAAGACACTTGGGTCAGTTAAAGCCAAAAGTATAACCGGATAAAGTGACACATGGTGGTTTTTGAAAAATAGGCCTTAGTCATCAAAGCGCAAATGAGCTTTGGATTGTATTGGAAAGGATTGGAAGGTGGGGGACAGTATGATATGCTTTGGTAGGGAGTTACAGAATCTGGGGGATACACAGGAGAACATCGGAGAGTGACGTGGAAGGTCTTGTGAGTAACAGGGATTACACACAACATATATTTGTGGATAGCCTTCTAAAATTAAGGTCTTATTTTTCTTTATGGCAAGTACTTAACACTTTGTAGTAATATTTTCTGTACAATACAGCACAGGCAATGTCAACCATCCTGTCAGCCAAAAATAAGGATTGGGGGGGGGGGGGCGCAAATTAGAGGAAATAAATAGACAGTTTCTGTTCTTTGAAACAGCACAAGCTTTGTACTTATGTAAATGAGAGAACTACAGTCTAGCGGGATATGTGAACCATAATGAGGAAGGCTTTTACCATCTTAGACTTTGTTATAAGGCTCGGTCACAAGTTCTGCTTAAAATCAAACCATGAAAAAGTTCTGCATAAAGAGCATTCGCCCATTCCACCACCAGAAGCTATACTATCTACCACCAAGAGAGCTGTACTTCAGCTCATGACATGCTCGGAAGCAGGTGCCTTTCTCTTTAAACTTTGGTTTAATTACAGCAAATCCCAAAATAGCATATTTTTTTGTAGCCAACAGACAAAGCAGCCATTAGACAGTTATGCACACATACCATGGGCTACAAACTATGGACCTGTAGATTGTTGTTTGTGGCACGTGTCATTGCCGTGTGATTTGCACCCTGGATAATAGAAGGAAAGGACTGCCCTAGGCATAAACTCAACACAGACAAATAAAACCCTCTCAAGTGATTCCTTGTTTGCGCCCGGCTTTATCTTTAGTGGGCCGCACATTCGGTTGATGCTCAAGGTCGTGCAAACCATGGACATAAGCATGAGCTCAAGATGGCTTTTCTCAGGTCACGAACAATGCATCCACCTTCCCTTGTTTGTGGCATGTGTGTCATGCTGCTCCCATATAGCAGGTCCGATTAGAAGGCAGTGAGTTTTGCGACTCATGCAGTCAGTTCACACATGAGGTTGTGGAAACTAATACCATAGAAATGCAATTGTTTGTGTGTTATCTGCTGAACGAGAGGATAGCACACAGGCAACAGTAACATTTGTGTCCGGGAGCCTTAGACTAACATATAGAGTAACGGTAATGTAGAGACCATGAATCATTTTTAAGTGCTGTGTTGTGGGGAATATTGTGAACATTCTGCTTAGTTTGTTAAAAACAGGCTCAAGTCCCTCCTTAGTTACTCATTAAGAAAAGGGCAGATTGCATTATTTATACAGGGTATACACTGCTTTATAAACAGGAAGACTGAAAAAAAAAATTGGTACGCAGGCTGTATAGCATGTGTCTACGCAGGCTGTATAGCATGTGTCTACGCAGGCTGTATAGCATGTGTCTACGCAGGCTGTATAGCATGTGTCTACGCAGGCTGTATAGCATGTGTCTACGCAGGCTGTATGACAGTTTAGAGATAGACAGAATGTGTAACTAGCTGCTTTTTTAAATAAACAACTACAGTATAACGGTGCACTTGGATCAGCTACTTAAGAGTAACACGAAAAGAAAAGATCCCGACACTCTTAATATACCTTGGTTGCTTGAATCTTGTTTATTTCCACACAGCAGACATGGAAAATAGGATATGCTTTGGCTGGCAATGTTTGCCATGTGCAAATAAATCAAAATTCTAGCAACAAAATCTAAAATGAGTTGCAGATATAGTTGCGATTCTTTTTTATATCCAGGCTTCCTTCATGAAGGTCCTCTATCCTTCTCCAATACTTTTCCCAATGAAAATTAAATAGGTCTTGAAAGTACCTATCCCCACCCTGATTCTCAAAGCAAGCAGGATTGGCATTGTGAAAGGTAAGATATTTCCTCTATTTATTATGTTTCTATAGTAACATCAGATCCAGCTTAGCTATTCTTAGTTGTGAGACATTTTCACTCATTTCAATAACATATGGCCACATAAAGAGCAATATTGGAAATGAGAACAAATTAAGGAAATATGAACAAAAAAATAATGGACTACTTTCTGTAAAATTTCTCTTTTAATTTCTTAAAAAAAAAAAAAAAAAAACATTTAGCGCCTTTCACTATTTTCATATACATGTATTTATTGCAATCTCGAGGCAGAAATCAGGGAACACATTTCAGTTGATATGGCTAGCATCAAGTACATGGGGTGGGAGCAAGAAATAGACAAGCAGGTACCATGGCAAAAGGCTGCTGCAGATAGGTCTTCTATATCACCACAAGTGCTTTATTCACATTAATTCACCTAAATGAGACGATGCTGCAACACCTTTGACAGCCACTACTAGGACGCAATGTAAGCAATGAAGAGCTCCCTGTGCTGGCGAACATTTCAGTTCCCTTAAACGGCTTATGGAGCGGAGTGCTAGGAGCTGCACCTCCAATTAGATACCAATGGGTTTCATTTTTAAAGGCAATAATGTAATGAATTTTTAAAGGCTATATTTTAATTCCATTCCAATTTTTTTGAGAAGCTAAAAGCTGGGAAACATTTCATTCAGTTTCTACAAAATACTAATACTAAGTTCACACTACCGTGGGCATATCTGTTCTTTATCTCCGTCTAAAAAAAAAAAAAAGAAAAAAAACTGATGATAAAGAAAGGTAGATAAACTGGCAGTAACTGATGACATAGTGTCTGTTTATTTAACTGATACCCTGACGTTTCCTGGTTGAAAAACAAAAAAAAAAAAACTCATTAAGTGGCAGTATCTGTTTTTTTTTTTTTTTAAAGAATCAGTTATTTTATTAAACCTTTTCACTTTCAATATATCAATCTATAGCTACTATATCTGTCCATTTATCTCTCATAATAGTTGCCATGTATGATGTCTAAAATTTTACCTACCTATCGATCTTGATACCTTTTCTATCTACCTAAACATCTATCTAGCTTTTCTATTTATCTACCTATTCACCTGTTGCTCTCTCATTTCTAATTACCCATCTACCTATTGATCTCTTATTTCTATTTGCCTACCTATCTTTCTATAGCTCACATTTATCCATAATCTATCCATCTTTTTTTTTTATTTATAAAAGGTGGTTTCCTACTTAAGGACACCCAACTTACAGAGGACCCTTAGTTAAAGACGGACCCCTCTTCTTCTATAATGAAGCTTTACTGATAATCCTTGGTCCCATTACAGCAAAAAATTTTGAAACTCCAATTGTTTCTGGGGTAAAAAAACTTTTTGCCTGGAACTACAACTATAAAATATATAGTTTCGAGTTACATACCAATTCAACTTAAGAACAAACCAACTGAACCTATCTTGTACTGAAGCCGGGGAATGCCTGTATATCTAATATTAACTATCAATTAACTATTTCTGTCCATCTAAAAAGAAATTTAAAAACTGACTTTATATGTCCCATTGACTTTAATGTGAACTTGGTGCCAAACTGACCACACCGGATGACATTATCAGTTTTCAACAAGTTTTTTTTTACTGCAAGCACAGTCTTTTGTTCTGTGAAAAAAAACTGAAGAATAATGGATCACTGCACAACTGATGACAAAAATTTACATTGATTTCAATGGGATTTGAAACTGATCCGTTCTCTTACAGTTTTTTACTTTTCTAGACTGATACTAGAAGCGGAAAGCACAAATGTAGTGTGAACTGAGCCCAAGAGTGTCGAAAATGAGAAACACAGGCAAAGACACAATGTCACAGAAAGAAGATTTTCCTTTCAAGTCTTCACCTTATATAACAGCAAAGCATGGGAGAAATGGAAATGTACACAAAAACAGAGGAATAAAAACAAAAAAAACTATGAAAAACACCAAGATCTTATATTCAAGCAAATACAGTGTAGAGGTCGGACATGAGCGGAATTAGATGACTAAGGATAGCGGAGGAATTAGATGATGTTTTCATTTCTACCATTTTGGGGACTGTATGACCAATAGATTAATTAAAATTTGCATGTTTTGCAAAATGTGCTAAAAAATGTGTTTTGCCCATTTGGGTGCTATTTTCCATTATGAACCACTGTGAATATTAGTTTATAGATTTTAATAGATCTGGACTTTTGGGACACTGCAATAACCAACATGTTTATGACTTGAATGGTTTAGGTTAAAAAGCATTACAAAAAAAATAAATAAATAAATAAACACACAAGCCTAGACAAACAATTCTCACAAAGGAGTAGAAAAAAATGCAAGTAAAGAAAATTAAAAATGTTTGCCGTTTCATCAGTAGTTCTATCAGTTACATGAAGCCACAAACGAGGGTAGTTAAAAATATAGAATAGATGCTAATATTTCCATTAAACCATCGCTTTTGGCAGCGATGACCGATGCAAAAACAAAAAAAAAAATCAATCAACTGGTGATGAGTGAACTGACCCCATTATGAATTTTGTTACTTAAGACAGCAAATTTAACTTAATGTTTAAAAAAAAAAAAATAAAATCACCATCCCAATTCCTGACAGCGCAGAGAGCGATTATTGCTGAGCCCTGAACTTACTTCTACCTCGCTCAGAGGGCAAGTAAAACAATAGACTGCATGCTTTTCACCAATGCAGACAATAGACGGTGATGTAATATCTTGGAAGGGAAATATTTACAGAGAGTTCACCTAATAATGACTCTTTTCTATGTGCATTTTAGCTTTGTGTTGTAGTCTCAGATGAAAACTGCACATGCAGAGTGGATTGGTGGGGGATAAGACACGGTAGATTTAAGGGATCCATGAGGTTATACTGGACATATTACACAGTATATACTACCATATAATAATAATTCTTTATATAGCCCACACAGATATGGCAACAAGTATCGAGCAAGCACCAAGATTCCCAAACAGTTTTACACATAACCTGTACAGTAAATTACAGGTGTAAATCTGGGCTTATAGTCCAGAGGTCAGTCACAATAAAAGACTGAGGGCCTCCCTTATATGAGCGGGAGCGCTTTGAGACTACTTAAAATGATCAAGGTAGTAAGACAGACGTGTTTTGATTCAGTATAGAGTGCATACAGTAAGCCTTTACAATGAGGTACTCCGGATGGTTGATAAGATCGCTGGTATATCCTGCCAAACTAGACCCTAAAATATAATATGTAAAAATACAATATACGAAATGAGGCAGAAATATTATCCACTGACGCATATTTACATTTTCTGAACATTTGTAATAAATCGTAGTAAATTGTAATAGACTTCATGATCTGTAAAGCACTGCAGAATATTATAAAGGTGCATTGTCAGACACCATGAAGAAGACCGCCACTACACAGGAAGGAAGTGGGGACCTTCCTTTCTTATAATGAAGCCGGAATTCCCAAAAATATGACAGCAACAATGATCCCATGTACAAATGAGGATGGAAAGGTATCCCTATGATAGATAGTAAAGAACACCACCTCATTGACATTTAAAGGGAACCTGTCATCAGAAATTGGCTTAATAAACCACTAGCAGTATGTTATCAAGCAGCTTCTAGATGAGGTTTCCTTCATGGCCTGGTGTGGTTGCATCATCCAGAAAATCCACTTTGAATTGAGATGCAAATTGGTATTATGAAGTCAAGGAGGCAGTGTGTGACACTAGCCAAGCTTTCCTTGTCTTGGAACATCCCCATTAACTGTAATTATGGTGCTGCATCCAGGGACATCATCAACCAGATCTCCTGAAGTCCAGCACATAATGTCAATCACATGGGAGGAGGTGTTCAGAGGCAGGGAAGCTTGACTTCAGTGTTAAACTTCAAAGTTGATTTCCTGGATGATGCCATCAAACTGGGCCATGACAGAATCATGATCTAGAAGCGGTTCTGCTGCTTGACAATCTATTGTTAAAGGGGTTATCCGGGTTTAAAAATCTTTTTATGGCAGGGCTGGGGAGGGATAGTTAAACATAATAAACATGGACTTACCTCCTCCGCCGCCGCCGATGTCCCGCGCCGCGGTCACTTCGATCCGTGCCCCTGTAAAAAACAGGGGCACGGAAGCCGCGCACAGGGAGCTTCCGGTCCGCGTTGTGGACGGCTCCTCCCATCCGTCCCTATCTCTCAGCGTTGTAAGCGCTGGGAGATGGTGCTCATGGGAGCATCCGGCCGGCCGGAAGCTCCCTGTGCGCCGGTGTAATGAAACCGGCGCACGGAGAAGACGGGCCGCGGCGCGGGACATCGGCAGCACCGGATGAGGTAAGTACATGTTTATTATGTTTAAATAGCCCTTCCCAGCCCGGCCATAAAAAAATGTTTAAACCCGGATAACCCCTTTAATGGTTTATTAGGCCAATTTTTGATGATGGATTCCCTTTATGATAAATACAGAAGTATCCTAGACTATGGAGGCAGACACTCGCTGTAGCCAATATATTATGACCACATATTATACATGCCTGTATGTGGCACATCAACAGCTTTTCTATGCATTATTTGTGTATGATCTGTAACATATTCTACAGTGAAATCTCCCTTCTGTTTTGTTGCCACAAAATTCCTGACAAGCAGCACAGTCTTGTCATCTCATGAATAAATTATGACCTCAAAAGGAAGGCGAAAACCCTAAGTAAAAATGAGCAGCTACAGAAAGCAATGGAGAATTCTACAGCGTGTGTACCCTGTGCCTGAAGCTACACCCGCCACGCCACATGCAAACAGGTGGTAGTATGACAGGACAGCATAGCTTCCTCTACCAAGCCAGCATACTGGATTCAAAATCTAACCAGCAAGGAAACAGACCCCAGACCTATGCCACTCCACAGGACACCCAGTTGGCACAGATGTATGAAACGTGTACTGCCACTGTCTATCAGCATGAACACTCATAAAAGATATCACAGATTGTACACAAAGTGAGAAGGCGGGGAGGGATACATGTAAATACAGGCAGTCCCCTACTTAGGAACACTCGACTTACACACAACCCCTAGTTACAAACGGACCTCTAGATATTGGTAATTTATTGTACTTTAGTCCTAGGCTACAATGATCAGCTGTAACAGTTATCACAGGTGTCTGTAATGAAGCTTTAGTGTTAATCCTGGTTCTTATGACAAACCAACATTTTTAAAATCCAATTGTCACAGAGACCAAAAAAGTTCTGGCTGGAGCTACAATGATAAAATACACAGTTCCGACTTGTATGTAACCTGCTTGTATACATATGGAACATAATATAGAACATATATTGATATGTTTGGTGTGCTGTAACCTACAATATCCTTGACCCTAGCGTGACTTATAAGGTTCAAGGGAGCAGAATATACAAGCACGGAAATACAAAGATTCTGCTTATATTCTGTTTTAACTCAACTTACTTTAAGACAGTACTAATGATAGGTTCCTTCTCTGAGCTCACATCATTAATACAGCTCCATACACGGCCAGATGTGTAGCACAGAGAATGGGATCTGATTGGTTACCGGGACATCAGGAAAACTTTGCCCAAACTGGCTTTGACAAAGGCTTTCCCAATTTCCTGATGGACATAATGCTAACTTGAGCAATAATGTGCACAAACTGTGCATTACATAAGGGAATATGGGATCAAAGTTTAGTCCTACACCAGAAGACAGCGGTATCATTAGATCATTGCTTAAAAGGAAACCTCCCATCAGTAATACACTAACAGAGGTATTCCTGATGGTAGCCTCCTTTCTGCCCTACACTGCCTTTACCTACTCTAACCTAAGGATAAATGTAGGACCAATTTGCACCTGGAAAACTGCAGTCATGATACCAAAACTGTTCTTCTAGTGTAGATGTACACTGCATCTTACATGACTAAAAGAAAGCTTAGTGCAGGAGTTATGCACCTGGTACATTTGGCTAAACCACAATGGTAGGATTTATGAACAGGATCAGCATTCTCCCTATGGCATAACTATGGATAACTATGGCAGTAATTCTATGAAAAACTGCTAGCTAATGCAAACTAATTCTATCACTTATTCCTCTGGAAATGGATCAAGGGGTTTGCGTTCACATCTTCCTTTGCATTTCTACTGGGTTGACTATTTCAGCACAATATTCCAAGGGAAAGAACCCTTGGATCAATTAACCAATGAATATTCCAACCGTGGCATTAGGTCATTATTCCAACTTGTCACTATGTTAAAAAAAAAAAAAAAAGTTAAAAGAGGCTGGCCTGGACTTTACATGGCCTAACATGCACATTTAATATGTGATTCAGGCGACAATTGTCAGCACCACACCACATCAGCCATTTAAGCCCTGTAAGCCCTGGGACTCAGAGCAGAAAACAATTGGATGGATATCCCTATGTTTACAGGGTGGTGAAAAAGCCAAGTAGGGGCTAAATAGTGATAGCCTAAAGCCAGCAAATACAAAAATTGTGTATCTTGGGTTTAAAAGGGGTTGTCCCATGAAAATCACTAAAAAGAATTAACAACGCAGGTGCGCCAACTGCATTATTACCTTACGGAATAAATGAGGAACCTATCAAAACCCACATTATGGACAAACATATCAAAGACAAAGCAGATTCACAGTGAATTTCTCTATAACATGCAGCTAGGAGATTGCAATGCTTGGAGGAAATGGTAGATCCTGTTTCCCAAAAAAACACAGTTTCACAAAAAATAAGAGTCTTATCAATTTTTCCTCCCGTGTCTAAATCTTATTTTCAGGAAATGTCTTATTAGAATTAACAAGAATTCTACAATCCTTACAGGCATGTGGAGACTTACAGCCATTGATGCTCCACTAGGAGATTCTGAGAAATATGCAAATATGTTTTACAGGATGGGAAAAGGAAGACATTGCCTCTTTTTGATACCATGAAATGCAGCCCCTTCACACTAAAGATTAAAAGTTCTCCCTACAGAATCTTTGCCAATTAAGGCTGCCTTGTAGGCATGTGGAGACTTCTAGCCATAGATGCTCCACTAGGGGATTGTGGGAAATATGCAAATACATTTTCCAGGATGGGACAAGGTGGCTTTAACAGGAAAAATGTCCGCAAGTATAATGATTTAGATATTCTGGTTTGGATTTAATCCCATAACAGATCACTAAGTTTTTTGAAAGTCCTGCTTCTTGTTTAGGGAACTGCCTTACAATGTAGCAAAAAGAGGCACGGTTTTCCTTGTTCCAGCTGGAAAATACATTTGCATATTTCCCACTACTTGTCCAGGTAGACTACTTGTAGCACATTTGCAGTTATTTTATTACATAAATGAACTACTAATACATGGTCTCGGGAGCTGTAGCAATGACTGTTGTTAGGTCTTAATTTCAGGGGAGGCCTTATTTTTAAACGTAAAAAAAAAAAAAAAACAGTAAAGCCTGTCACACAGAAGGATCATGGACAAAACCCATCAATACCCTAACAGCATGGTTTCTATGCCTTCTACGTTGTGATAGTATGACCTATTTAATTGGTCGATAAAATATATAGATAATGATCTGTGCAAACCTGTATAACACAATGAGCAGTAGCTAAAAAGGACCAAGCCCCCTGCAGGCTTATGAATATGGATCTGGAACATCATATGCCAGGCACTACTCACCAGGTAGATCAGGTTTACATGAATGGTGGAGGTTATGCCATAGGCCAGTGGTGGCGAACCTATGGCACAGGTGCCAGAGGCGGCACTCAGAGGCCTTTCTGTGGGCACCCGGGCCATCGCCCCAGCGCACCAGACAGGACTCAAAGAATCTTCCTGCAGTTCCAAGCAACTTAAATGATCCTGTTTCAGTCATATTTTGATACTTACTTCACTACTTGGGACTGTAGGAAGAGGGAGAATGAATAGACAGGGCCAAATTATCTTTAGAGGAACTGCTGCTGCCCCACAATTCTCTGTGTACAGAGGGACACTGGAAAGAAGATAAAATGATGTAAATTTTCCATCTTCCTACTGTGTTGCTGTCCTTAGAGGCCAATATGATTGAAAGTTGTTGAACAGGGAGCAATAAGTTATTGCTATAATTTTTGATTGGCACCTCGCGATAAATAAAGGGGGTTTAGGGTTGCAGTCTGGGCACTCGGCTGCTAAAAGGTTCGCCATCACTGCCATAGGCTGTAGTCAAAGAAAACCACAGTGAGGCATTTCTACTAAAATGATGTACACCCTGAGGGACCAAACCCTTTAATATAAATCTATAACCAAACCTGAGTCGACCCTAAGGAATATCAGACAATCTATAGTGAATATGTCAAGAACACTTCTGTTTTGCTTCAGTACAGGACCTGTTTTTACTGTACTTTTGTATACTTTAAGCTGTCTGGGCTACACTGCTCCTGTTTTGTGGTTCTGAGACAGCCATATCCCTGAAAGGGTTGTCTCATGGTAAGAAAAACGGGGATAGAACAGCACCACATTCGTCATGGGGGTTGTATTGCAGCTCAGTTCCTATGAAATTAATGTGGTTGAGCTGTAGTACAACCCACTACCTACTTACAAGTACAGTATTAACCAACTAAAACAATGTAATAGACCTAACAGAAACACTTATTATAAAGGAGGTGTTAAAGGATAAAGGATATGTTAACACATATCATGACTTTTGTGGCTGATATGCCTGCTGGGATATGAAAATTCAGATGAAAACTAGAATTCCGAAAGCCTCCAGTGGAAATCAAGCTTTAACACTGTCCTCTACAGAAATGGCTATGTACAGTGCCCCATCAATTCAGAGAAATGACTGTAGCTCAAATGCTTATAGCGACTCCATTCAGCCAGCAGACAGCAATAGCTGCTAAGCTATTGATAGAAGAAAAGTCTTGTTAGGGACCAAATCCTGCACAGGAGACAATGGAAGGCAAGTGGGTTTAAAACATAGTTGTGTGTTGCAAGAAACCAAAACTCTGCAGTGACTAGGAAACAAGCAGCCAGTATCTGACATAGCCACATGATCAGGGATGGACCACACAACACAAACATTGGCATAATCCAAAGAGGTCCCTGTACATGTTGTATGGCCTACAACCTTTACAACCATAGGCATCACTAGGAGTTGAGACAAAAATGTTGGCACCAGCAGAAAATGTCTACGTGACCTGGTTCATCGCTTTACGCCAGGAGGGAATAATTTTACTGAAGGAAAAAGTACCGGCTCATTCCAATACAAAAGCTGCGAGAGATGAGTGATGGATTCCTGTTCTACAGGACACCGGGATAACCATTCACAAATAGAAAATGTACAGAGAAGAGAAGGGGCTCCAAGAGCTGAGCAAGCCTTGACCCTAATCATATCATTAAAGGGGAGGTTCAACTATGACCAGTTTTGCCCTGTAAAGGTATTCAGCAATGTAGATGGAAACACACCTGTAGTTATATGCACTGCAGAGGGAATTACTGCTCTGGAAATACAGATACATACACCTTACATGTGCAAAGTAGTATGATGAACGGTGACAGTGTATACATAGGAGTTATGTCACTGTGCACTATGTAAGATGAGCAGTGAGTGTATATATGAGTGATGTCATTGTACACTATGTATGATGAGCAGGGACAGTATGTATGAGTGATGTCATTGTACACTATGTATGATGAGCAGTGACAGTGTATGTATGAGTGATGTCATTGTACACTATGTATGATGAGCAGGGACAGTATGTATGAGTGTTGTCATTGTGCACTAAGTATGATGAGCAGTAACAGTGTATGTATGAGTGATGTCATTGTACACTATGTATGATGAGCAGGGACAGTATGTATGAGTGATGTCATTGTACACTATGCATAACGAGCAGTGAGTGTATGTATGAGTGTTGTCATTGTACACTATGCATAACGAGCAGTAACAGTGTATGTATGAGTGATGTCATTGTACACTATGCATGACGAGCAGTGAGTGTATGTATGAGTGTTGTCATTGTACACTATGTATGATGAGCAGGGACAGTCTATGTATGAGTGATGTCATTTTGCTCTAAGTATGATGAGCAGTGATAGTGTATGTATGAGTGATGTCATTGTACACTATGCATAACGAGCAGTAACAGTGTATGTATGAGTGTTGTCATTGTACACTATGTATGATGAGCAGGGACAGTCTATGTATGAGTGATGTCATTGCACACCGTGTATGATAAGCAGTGACAGTGTATGTATGATTGATGTAATTGTACAGCATGTATGATGAGCAGTGACAGTGTATATGAGCGATGTCATTGTGCACTAAGTATGATGAGCAGTGACAGTGTGTATATGAGCGATGCCATGTACACTATGTATGATGAGCAGTGACACTGTATATATGAGTGATGTCACTGTACACTATATATGATGAGCAGTGACACTGTATATATGAGTGATGTCACTGTACACTATGTATGATGAGCAGTGACAGTGTATATATGAGTGATGTCACTGTACACTATGTATGATGAGCAGTGACAGTGTATATATGAGTGATGTCACTGTACACTATGTATGATGAGCAGTGACAGTGTATATATGAGTGATGTCACTGTACACTATGTATGATGAGCAGTGACAGTGTATATATGAGTGATGTCACTGTACACTATGTATGATGAGCAGTGACAGTGTATGTATGAGTAGTCTCCCTCCCCTCTCCTGCAATGACAGATCCCAGTTGTTACCTGCAGCTCTGCCCGCTCCACCTCCCATTGCGCTCTCTCCACTTCGAAGCGGGCCCACTCATGCTGTAAGAAATGCAGGATGCCCGGGATGCTGTACTGGGCCCGGCCTGCCGCCCCGGTGCCTCCTCCCGCACTGCCAGCCGCCGAGGCCGAGTCCCCAGGCCCGGCCTCAAAGCCTTTGGCGGCTCCTGGAACCCCCGCACCAGCGGCGGACAGCAGCGAATTGTTATTATTGTTGAAGAAAACGCCGGGCCCCGCCTGCTCGTCCATGGCCGCCCTCGCAGCAGGGGCCGCGGTTACCACCGAGCAACCGCCACCGATCCCTACACAAGAGAATGAGTAGGAAGGGCCGGGGGAAGGGAGGCGTTCACACGGGCGTTAATGCTGCGACTCCGCTACGGCCGCGAAACGTAACATAGGTCCCGTCCACTGCCGCTGTGCAGCCGACAACCCGGGCTCCGCTGCCGCCCACACTCGAAGGAAGAGAAGCTGCTGCCTGGGCGGGTCTCCTGCCTCTCTGACAGCGGCGCCGTGACGTCACGTACGACCACAAGCCGTAAGGTTCGGCACCGCCCTTACCGCCGCTTCTTCCTGGTTAGGGTTTTTTTTTTTTCGCAAAAGCTTTATTAACAAGAACTTTTGTAACAAATTAAACTTTCACGGTCACGCTGTAAACGCCTCGTCTTGTAGGGAAAACGCTGATCAGACGTCCACTGTTAGTACGAGCTATTAGCGGCGCTGTAGGATGATAGGTAGATGTGAGTGACAGACGAAAAAGCTGTGAACTCTGGTCTCAGAGATACGTTGCCGAGAATGTCAATTTTTTCCCAAACTTTTGAATGCAGTGCCCATTGCAGCAGATCACGTGACCCTTATTTGTTCATTATACCTTGTTCACACATTTTGTAAAACACTCCATGAATTTCGACCGATATTTTGTAGTTGTATTTGTTACATGCCTTAGCTGCAATGTACAGTATCATAAAGGAATGTCAGAAGACCAGAATTGTATTCATCCCATAGGGAAACTGATTTGTCACATTACCAAATAATACATAAAATACAATACAATACAATAGTAATACAATGCATCATACTCTAATAATAATACCTATATTTATATAGCGCATATCCCTGGAGGGATCTATGCTGCACCCTCGGCATCGTCTTTGTTCACTTGATAAAGGGGTACCTTTCCACGAAACGCGTTGTGTTTTTAAGACCTCTAATAAACCAGTTCTAAATATCCAACTCTGAGTGCGCCACCTAATTGGACCACAAACATAGACCACTTTCCACGTATCCTGAGTAGTGTGGCGACGTTACACAGGAGATCTCCTTCTGGAGGCAGCACCGGACAAATTCTACAATAGTGTTGTGCCTATCCATAGCATAATCTTCACCATTACAGCTAAATCTATCCGAAAAGAAGTCACACTATTAGTGCTCTCTCCCTGTCCTTCCTTGCTACTCTCCGCTATATCTAATATCTGTCTCAAGGACCGCAAGACATCTTTTCTATGTACACCCACCTTCTTTCTAGCACAGCTTCTAGAGAATATTTTATTCTTTGAGCAATGTACTTACTACCTTATTATTCACCATGTGCCAGAAATTTTCCTGCATGAGCAGCTAGTCTGAGTAGAAATAGAGCTAATTACTGCAGTCCAACAACTGTACACCACTACACAATATTTTGGCTGTTGTGCATATTGACAGCTTTACACAGCTTTAACAACTTTGCACATGTTACTCTTCTGTATGGAGCCGAGATTGATATTGATAGTTCTTGCGCACATTGACAGCGTCACTCATGGGGATATCATCTTACATATGATGGTAGATTCTGGTATTTACATAGTTGCCTGCATAGGTTACTCTATTCAGAGATTGATAACATATTTTGGGAGCCATTCCCTCTTTTCATTTTCCATGGCCAAACACTGGAATGGTTTAGGTTTCTTGGTACATTGTAAAGACATTAGAGCCAGGTACACTTATTTATCCATGTACTTATAAAAATTTTGGGGGGTATAAGCAATGTGAGAGTTGTGGGAGCATGTGATAAGCCTTGATAAAGCTGCAGTAACAAGGACACATGTGCGTCTGCCTTCCCTACATTACTCCATATTTAATTCTAATACAGTCATGTATAACTTTCTTGTTTTTGGATTATGATTTTTTTAGTCTTTGGCTACTTTCTTACAGCCGATGGTGGTACGGGAAAAGATAGAGCGTATTTACGTCCGGGTGCCATGCCTCGCTGCTGTATGCTCGCCTGGGCTACGGCTGGGCATGCATACGGCAGTGTGAAGCTAGCCTAATTATGGATTCAAAATTCTTCTTTTATGTGTTCTATGTGTTCAGTTTTTGACAGATGTTGCTTATGCCTCTCTTAATGGAGGTTATACACTCACCGTCCACTTTATTAGGTACACCTGTCCAACTGCTCGTTAACACTTAATTTCTAATCAGCCAATCACATGGCGGCAACTCAGTGCATTTAGGCATGTAGACATGGTCAAGACAATCTCCTGCAGTTCAAACCGAGCATCAGTATGGGGAAGAAAGGTGATTTGAGTGCCTTTGAACGTGGCATGGTTGTTGGTGCCAGAAGGGCTGGTCTGAATATTTCAGAAACTGCTGATCTACTGGGATTTTCACGCACAACCATCTCTAGGGTTTACAGAGAATGGTCCGAAAAAGAAAAAACATCCAGTGAGCGGCAGTTCTGTGTCGGCGGAAATGCCTTGTTGATGCCAGAGGTCAGAGGAGAATGGGCAGACTGGTTCGAGCTGATAGAAAGGCAACAGTGACTCAAATTGCCACCCGTTACAACCAAGGGAGGCAGAAGAGCATCTCTGAACGCACAGTACGTTGAACTTTAAGGCAGATGGGCTACAGCAACAGAAGACCACACCGGGTGCCACTCCTTTCAGCTAAGAACAGGAAACTGAGGATACAATTTGCACAAGCTCATCGAAATTGGACAGTAGAAGATTGGAAAAACGTTGCCTGGTCTGATGAGTCTTGATTTCTGCTGCGACATTCGGATGGTAGGGTCAGAATTTGGCGTCAACAACATGAAAGCATGGATCCATCCTGCCTTGTATCAATGGTTCAGGCTGGTGGTAGTGGTGTCATGGTGTGGGGAATATTTTCTTGGCACTCTTTGGGCCCCTTGGTACCAATTGAGCATCGTTGCAACACCACAGCCTACCTGAGTATTGTTGCTGACCATGTCCATCCCTTTATGACCACAATGTACCCAACATCTGATGGCTACTTTTAGCAGGATGTCATAAAGCTGGAATTATCTCAGACTGGTTTCTTGAACATGACAATGAGTTCACTGTACTCAAATGGCCTCCACAGTCACCAGATCTCAATCCAATAGAGCATCTTTGGGATGTGGTGGAACGGGAGATTCGCATCATGGATGTGCAGCCGACAAATCTGCGGCAACTATGTGATGCCATCATGTCAATATGGACCAAAATCTCTGAGGAATGCTTCCAGCACCTTGTTGAATCTATGCCACGAAGAATTGAGGCAGTTCTGAAGGCAAAAGGGGGTCCAACCCGTTACTAGCATGGTGTACCTAATAATGTGGCCGGTGAGTGTACATCGGATATTGATAATTTACATGTCTTACTTGTCATGTTCTATAAACTATTACATGTGTAGAAACTGTGGTTGTTACAAATAGGTAATAGGAGGAGATTTACTTTGCAAAATGAACAGTTTTGTTCTGGATATGCTAGATTTGTCCTATCTTTTGTTCCACAAATGTTTTGTCATTGAGTTCTAGTTTGGTTTGTAGTAATTTAGTGTTCTTTTTTGAAGATATTGTATTTTGTTTAATGCTTCCAATTTATGATGGGGACAGTGTTAGCAGATTGGGATTTCAATTAGGGGTATGTTCATAAACAGTGGGAGTAAGTGATTATTGATATAATAGTCAGAAATAAGGAAATGATCTAAGGAAATATTCAAGGTTAGCTAGAAATAGGTTTATTTATCATCATCCAAGCACCATCATCTGACTATCATCACCATGATCAGTTATTCAAAAGAATTCGGATGGTAGGAAGCAGGAGTTTTCAGAAATGGATCCAAATATAGAGCTTATGGCAATAGGCAGATTAAGACTGGGTAGGGGGCCTTGATTAAGTTATATTAGGTTTTTATTTTTTTTTCCTCCCAGTGGAGGGACGTGGGAGACAGTTTACACTGCACTGCCATACATTAGTATTGTAGAACAATGTTTTGGACTTGAACCAGCAATCAGAGCATTGCTGGTTCAAGTCCAAGGCTATATAAAGTAAAATAGGTAAAAAAATAAGCGTGAAACATTATTAAAATAAATAAATAAAAAAAATAAAATAGAGGCCCTTCAAATTACAACCCCCACATATTTGGTATTGCTGCATCAACGTAAAAAAGAGCTTTTTTCTCTTAATAAAATGTTAGGTGCTCTAAAGACCACTAAAAAGAACAATTCTTCTTGCAAAAAATAAGCCCTTAACCAGATTTGTCAGCCAAAAATTAAAAAAAAGTTATGCCTCTGAAAAGATGGTGATGCTAAAATGAACAAGACTTTCGCTAAATTAGTTTTTATTAAGTAAAATTAGGAAAAGCCATATAAATGAGGTAATGTCATAATCATGGGGACCCATGGAATAAAAATAACATATTAATTTTATGGTATGGTGAATGGGCAAAAAAAAAAAATGCTAAAAAAAATCTTACCAAAAATTAATGATTTTCATTTCCTTCACCAATACAGAGTTAATAAAATATCATCAATTAGCTATAGATGCCCCAAAGTGCATCTCATCTGTCAAAAAAATAAGCCCCTATAGTTCCCCTTAAAAAAAATAGAAAAAATTATAGCCTGTACAATGTGACAATACACAACCGCGCTAGATGGCAACTCCTTCCATTCTATGCCGTGTGCCAATACAGCAGGTTACCACCACATATGGGGTATCGTTACACTCGGGAGAAATTGGGTATCAAACTTGATGGAGCTTTTTGTAATTTAATTAATTGCAAATGTTTAATTTTTCCACCCAAAATGAATGTATTGTCCAAAAATATTACAATTTGTAGACTGCACCTCCATTTTGTTTAAACCTCTATAAAACATCTAAAGGATTAACAAACTTCTTAACAGTGCTTTTTCATACATTGAGAGGTGTAGTTTCCATAATGGGGTAATTTACGAGTCTTGATTTTCTATAGGCCTCTCACAGTTAACCCCATTGCACACCAGAAAGTTCTATAACTGCTCAAGGGCTGAGCTCTCTCCATATCGGCTGTATAATATGCCTGTGCTAGCACCAATCGTGGCAGTTAGGTTACCATTCCATGGGCGCCGCCATCTTGGATCCATTGCCATGGCAGCCTACAGTCTCATTTCAACTTGTAGGCTTGCCAT
The DNA here is from genome assembly GCF_040894005.1 of Engystomops pustulosus. NCBI lineage: Eukaryota > Metazoa > Chordata > Amphibia > Anura > Leptodactylidae > Engystomops > Engystomops pustulosus. The sequence continues at coordinate 60,019,506 of NC_092413.1, forward strand.
GTGTAATCATCTCTAATAGCCAGCAGATGGTATCAGCAGTAAAATTGTTATATACTGCAATACAGTAGCATTGCGCTATACATGCAGTGCCCCGGTTACATACAAGGTAGGTTCTGAAGGTTTGTTCTTAAGTTGAATTTGTATGTAAGTCGGAACTATATATTTTATCATTGCAATCCCAGATAGAATTTTTTGGTCTCTCTGACAAATGGATTTTAAAAAAGTTGGGTTGTCATAAGAACCAGGATTAACAATACAACTCAATTGCAGACACCTTTGATAACTGTTACAGCTGATCTTTGTAGCCTAAAGCTAAAGCACACTAAATTACATCCAGAGGTCCGTTTGTAACTAGGGGTCATCTGTAAGTCGGGTGTTCTTAAGTAGGGGACCGCCTGTATAGTATTAGTAATCAGACCCTGCAAATTTAGACCCTGGAGGGTCTGAAATAATGTAAAAAAAAAATGAAAAAAAAATTCTAAAGAATTGCAAAAATAGGTAAGGTTTAAATCACCCCCCGCTTCCCTAGAACACATATAAAAATAAATTAACATTAAAAATCATAAACATGATAGGTATTGCAACGTCCCAAAATGCCCGTTCTATCAAAATATTAAAATTATTATTCCTAGCTGTGTATACTTTTACAGAAAATAGTGGCCAAATCACCACTTTTTCCAAATTTTTCCATCCATAAAAAAATTATCAAACAGTCATAGAGGGTCCAAATTGATTGAGGGTCTAAATTAATAGGCCACTACATACCGCAAAAATGACACCTTATATACCGTATATAAAAGTTTGAAAAAGTTATTGACTTCAGAATTTGGCAAAAAGGAAAATATTTTTTATATACAAAAGATTTACATTTTTTAAAATCTATTAAAACCTACTAAAACCTATAGAACTTTGGTATCCCTGTGATCGTAGCGACCCAAAGAATAAAGAGAAAGTGTTAGGTGGAGCACAGAATAAAACCTGTTAAAACAGAGCCCACAAGAAAACGCCACTAAAAAGTACAATTTGTTCCGCAGAGCAGTTCCCCCCCACCCTTGGGAAACATGTGACCTTTTCAAATATATGAATAACTTCCCACACTCGGGATTGGCTGTAGAGGAGCAGGGGGCGTTGTTAAGACCAGTGATGGGTGTTTTCATATATTTGAAAAGGTCACATGGAGTAGCTGTTCCTCAAGGGTTGGGGGGACTGCTCCTTTCCAGACCCTCCCAATTGGCAACTGCTTAGTCACACAGCAGATGCTAATGAAAGGTACAATATAACATATCTTTATTTCTTTAAAACCTATTTTTTTATACAAAAACACTTTGGCAGCGTATGTACTATTCTCTGTGGGAACTGGGGGAGCGCTAAAAATGGGTCTCCTGGTGACAGGTTCCCTCTAATGTTAACATGTATATGTTCCATCTAGAAGTGTACCTGAAAAATTAATACTGTGTGAAGGCATCTGGCGGTCAAGCAAAGATTCATGTAATTTAGATTTCTTCACTACTATTTTAAAGGATTCTAAATTTTCAGTATTTTTTTTTCACACCTGCCTAAAACTTTTGCACAGTACAGTGTGTAAGGTGGTTGTCCCTCAGACCTTAAACAATCTGTTATGAAATGGCTCACCCTAACAAAAAGGTTAGCAATATAAAAGTTTCAGAAAACTCCCTTACATTATTGTTTTTGTATATATTATATTTTCAACCCGCTTTGTGACAAATAGACTAATATAAGAAATGTTATTTGACTCTAAAAAATCTTTGTTTATATCCACAACATTCATGAATAGTTTGCATGCTTGCCATACTGTTCTTTGTTATGCTATATGGAAAATATAAATATGCATTTCTGGAATGTGTTGTTCACATGTCAGATAAAATTGAAGTAAGCATATAGAAACCGGGTGTCAGAAAGATCACAGATAAAACCCAGCTGGAATATTGTACATGTTGAGATTAATCCAGGGGCATAACTACAGGGGTAGTAGCTATAGCAGTGCAAGGGGCCAGGCCACCCGACCTGCCCCACTAAAGAATGTAGGAGGTGCACTTAAATGTCCACAGCAGAGCACCCTTTAATGAAATGTCCACAGCAGATGTCCCCTTTTAATGAAATGTCCACCCCAGATACCTCCTTTTAATAAAATTTCCACATCAGATTCCCCCCTTTATTGAAATGTCCACCCCAGATGCCCCCTTTAATGAAATGTTACCCCAGATGCCACCGCAGAAGCTCTAGCCTCTTGATGTATTCGGTGGGGGCCTGGCGTAGAAATAAACACAGGCAGCAAATTTTCATGTATAAGAATTTGACAGCTGCAGCAAGTGCGCAGGCGTGGAGACAGGAACACCCCACACTGGTCCTCTACCGGTGGCTGCACACACCCTCTGGCTGCCCACGCCCCCTCCTTCAAGTCTCTCCACGTCCTCCTGGCATGGAGGTGGCAAAAAAGGGGAAAACAATCTAAAATGCTAGCAATAAGGCATGGCACAGAAGCCATGTGTACATACCAGGGCAGATTTGCTATTTACCTTCTTTCATGTGTAAACTGCATGTAAATGTATTTAAGAAGTTTCCACGCCACATATGTACCGCACCCGGCCCTTTTGTGCCATGGCTGCACTATTCCTGATGCAAATTAAGTAATTGAAATGGGCATTTCAGTGCACAGATTTAACATGCAAAGTCCGACAGAAGTTTTTTACACGGTTAAAGGTGCACCAAAAAAGTTTGTGCACTCTGTTGGGACAGTGCAGAGCGAGCACCCCAATTCAGTAATCTGTCTCCCTCTGCATACTAGTGCAGTTTGCACTGTTTTTAGTAAATATCCCCCACTGTGTGTTTATATAAAAGTATTTTTATATACTATTAGAGTGTGCATAAATGTATATATGAGTGCATAAATGTGTGCATATGAGTGGATATGTGTGTATTTGTGAAAAGTGTAGTACTTTATGTATGTATTTAAAGGGCATCTACCACAGGGATCAAGGATTGTAAACCAAGCACACTTTAATCATGGTGTGTGCCCCTTGGCAGGATCTGCTCTTCTTTAAGCTGCTAATGCAAATGAGCCTGAGGGGCTCTGGGCTCTATAAGTGTTAATGGAGCCTGTCAGACTCATTTGCATAATTTTTAAGCCCTTGTTTCTTAAAAAGGGCATAGGAAGCTTAAAGAAGAGTGGATCCTGTCAGAGGGGTTACATATAGAATTTAAGTACAGTATCCTTGATTCTGGTGGTAGATTTTCTATAAGTATATAAATGTGTATATATGAGTGTAGAACTTTATGTGTGTGATTGCATAAACAAATACATATACACATAGGGGGATCTTTATCAGCGTATGATAGCCCGCCGCTGCTTCTTCGCAGCGTGATACATCAAGAGGCTGAAGCGTTGATGTATCCGGTGGGGTGCTGCGCAGTGCTCCCCTGCCTGGCGTAGAAATAAATGCTGCCGGCGACTTACCACAAGTGAAAAGTCACCGGCAGCATTTATTTCTACGACAGGCAATAAGCTAGCATTTGCGATTATTTCAGGGGTTTCAGGCCTTGATAAATATGCCCCATACAAAGTGAGAAATTGATGACAAGATTACAATTTACAAGTCAGGTAGAAAATGATATGTAACCACCACTATCATATATCTTGCAGAGGGCTAGATTCAACCAGCATTTATACATTTAAATATAGTTTTCTTACAATGGAAGTGCACAAAAACTTGATGATCTTCTGAATGTGCTTCCGAAGCTCCATAAGAGTTGGATCACACAACAGCAATACAAAAAAACAAGAAAGAATTTTGTTTACCTTAAACAATCTGTACCATCATGAATGCTCTCTACTGTCCTGGGCTCAGTAGACAGCCTGGAACCATTGGATCGACACCTATAAAAGGATACTGTCTGTGTCATACATAGGAAATAATTAATTATTTTCATATAGCTCACTAAAAGATTATTAGTCATTTTAATATTTTTTTTTCTTATTCACCATATATTTATATGATGAATAAATGTATTGATATTGTTATTATCAATGCATTTATTATTTTTTATTGATACATTGGGGCATTATATTATTTGGGGCATTATTTTATTTTATTGGGGCATTATATAATTTTTAGTGTGCTGTATATTTTAAATAGTTGGATTTTCAAATGTACGAGGCCGGTTCAATAAGTACCCGTGTTTGACAACAGAGGGCATTCCTGAGGGAAGTTGGTGTTATCATAATCGTGTGCTGCCATCTATCAAACAACGGCAAAACAAATTGCAGACTGATTGATTGGTTAGTTTAGATTTGGCAGCCATTTGAGTAAGACGTGTTTCGGTAGTTCGCTTTTTGTTTTTGGATGGGAAAAAATGCGAGGAGATAAAAGCAAAGTTGGATGCTGTTTATGGGGACACTTGTCATCTATGACCATCTATGATATTGGTTCGACGAATTTCAACGTGGGGGAACATCCGTTTTTGATGAGGAGTGACCAGTATGCCCGGCAGACGTGGTTACCGAGGAAATCATTCAAAAAGTCCATGAGATGATACTCGCTGATCAACGAACGAAAGTGCGCTAAGTAGCAGAGGCTGTAGGTGTGTCGACCGGAATGGCAATTAATATTTTACATGATAAGTTAGCGATGAAAATATTGTTGGCCCTATGGGTGCCGCGATTGCTCACGGTGGACAACATGTAGATGCGGCTGTTAACTTCAAAGCAGTATTTGGAGCAATTTAAGAGAGATCCGAAGGAGTTTTTGCGTAGAATTGTCACCGTTGATAAAAAACCTGGATTCATCATTACACACCAGAAACTAAGCAACAACAAAACAATGGATTTCTTCCGGTGAATCTGATCCACAGAAGGCGAAGACGGTCCCATCGGCCAGAAAGGTCATGGCAACAATTTTTTGCGATGCAAACGGTATCATTCACATGGATTTTTTAGAAAAAGGAAGAACGATCATTGGACAATACTATAGTGAGTTATTGGACCACTTTGACAAAAAATTGAAGGAGACACGTCCGCATTTGGTGAAAAAAAAGGTTCTGTTTCACCACGATAACGCACCAGCACATTCATCCGGAGTTATTGCCGCCAAACTGCATGAATTGCGTTATGAATTGCTTCCGCACCCCCCGATCTGGGTCCCTGCAACTTTTTCTTGTTCCCTAACATGAAGAAATGGCTTGCAGGAAAAAAAATTAGGAGAGTTCGAAAAATCCTATTTTTTGTAGGGGATAAAAAAATGGCAGGAACATTGGGAGAAGTGTATCTTTCTAAAAGGGGACTATGTTGAAAAATAAAAAAAAAAAATGTGGAAAAATGGGGTCTTCATTTCTAAATGAAAATAATTAAAACCACTTGATCCTGGCTGAAATAACCTACTCTCACCACCCTCTCGGCCCTTTACCACTGACCCCAGGACATATTTTGTTTAGGGACACAAACCAATAGTTTAGGCAAAAAAAGTATTTTATAATGTATAGAAATGTGGCTTCGGCGCTTCACTTACGTCACACTAGCAATTCCATGCACCTCCGATATTTTATTATGCATGTCCCATTATTTGCAGCTGTGCGAGATTCACTGGGTGTATGCGCGAGTAGTGCCGAGAGTAGTATGCCGGCTCATATTATACCAGCAGCGACACCTATGCCATACCATTTATTCACATAGACCCCAAACTTTGCGCCAACGTCCCCCCTCTGTTCAATATACTTAGACAGTTCATAATTCTTCTTGAAAATACAGTATATTTGGGGGCACTTTTCCATTGGTTTTATAGACATCCTCTGTTGTATCTTGTTGGATGAAAATATATGTCAAACAGGAAGACTTCTTGTTCCTCTAAAGCAGGGGTCAGGAACCTTTTTGGCTGAGAAAGCCATGATCGCCACACAGTTTAAAATGTTATTCCATAAGAGCCGTACAATATGCACATGCCCCCCAGTAGATAGGTAGCCCCAGCACATATTCCCAGTATATAGGTAGTCACAGCAAAAATAAAAAAAAAATGAATATTCACTTACCAGCGCTCCCTGCAGCCAGCTCCCCAACTTCAAAAATCTATAGCTTTTTCCGCTTACAGAGCTGCGTGAGTACTTATTTTCTGCTTAACAAATTTTACTTCTCAGTGACGTTATTTATTATTCCATGCAGTGCACTGGGTAACTGGAAAAATTCTAAATGTGCTGAAATTGGCAGAGAAATGCATTTGCTTCACTTTCTTTGTGGACTTTTACGACTTTCACTGTGTGCTCCAAATGATAAGTCTACTTTATTCTTTGGTTCGGTAGCATCACTGTGATACCAAATTTATATTGGTTTTATTGTTTTAATACATTTTCAAAAATTTAAACACCGTGTACAAATTTTTCTTTTTTTTGCCATCTTCTGACGCTAATAACTTTGTCAGGATTTGGGATGTGTGGATCCTCTGGACCACAGCTGGTGGTGGTACTAGTCGACACCTGGGACCGGAACCTAAGTGGAACCTGGTCTTCACATGAGCCTGCCGCAAAGCGGGATGGTCTTGCTGCGGAAGGGTACCACAAGGTCGTTCCTTCCGCAGGCGACTAGTCTGGTGGTCAGGTCCAGGCACAGGGTCAGGGCTAGTGGCAGAGATGCAAGGTCAAGTCCAATCCGGGGTCAGCAATGGGAGGTCCAGGCAGGCGGGAACGGGAACACAGGCACACTGGATACAGGACATCGGAAACACAGGAGCAGGAACACACAGGTACGCAGGAACACGGAAACTTAGGAACACCCAGGAACGCAGGAATATCGCTGGGGAGCTTTCTCTAAGGCATCGGCACAAAGATCTGGCAGATTGTAATGGCAGATTTAAGTAGCCTTCTGAGAAAAATGGCCAGCGCCAATTAATGGTGCGCTGGCCCTTTAAATTTCCTCAAGCCTACACACGCGCTCCCTAGTACACAGCAAGGACGAGAATCAGGAGCGAGTACAAGTGAGTGGTGCTTGCGATGAGCGAACGTTTTCAATGCTACGATGTGGACTGTGCAACCTTTTGATAATTTTTAATACAATTTTTTATGTGATATAAAATGCCATAAAAGTGGTGTTTTGGACATTTGGTCACAATTTATGGTTTTTAATATTTTTTTTACAAATTTTTTTAGACTCTCTAGGGAACTTTAGGTCATGCTTTTACAATTGATTCATTACAATGTGCTACTGACGCATTGTAACGGATCTGCAGAAACCATACAGCCTCAGGTCTTACAAAGACCCAAGGCTGTCATGGCAACTGATCGCCGCTCCCCGATGACATCACAGGGAGCAGCGATCGCAAACAAGATTGCGCCACCGTTCATTAAATGCCGTCAAATGCAATTAAAGAGTTCACATCTGCAATTTTTATAATGCAACAAACCCCACGTCTGTATGATGAGGGTAAGCCCATAAACCCTCTTCATACGACATTAGAAGCTCCACGCTGTACTATTATAGCACTAAGCTGTTAACTAGCAAAGTAGCAGTGGCTGGTGGTCTCTTAAAGTGGTCGTGTCCTTGAGACCAATAGCGTAACACAACTCCAATGGACCCCGATGCAAACTTGGGATGGGGGCCCATATACTAAAATCCTCATTGCCACCCATATCCTGCACAATCCACTTTACAAAAAGTGGCATGGCTTAGGCCTCTTTCACACTTGCGTTTTTCACGCGCGCCTTCCCAGAAGGCTATTTAAATCTGCCTCCCCCATCACACCCTGCCAGATCTTCGTGCCTTGTGCCTTAGAGAAAGCTTTGTCTGATGCCCTGCGCTATTATTGTGCTTTCCCGTTGTGACCATGGTTCTGTTCCTGACTACGCTCCTCCGCTGCCTTGACCTGTTGCTATGTTCCCGACTTTGATACCGTGCTGTCCGTCCTGACTTCCTGCCTGTCCCTGACTACCGTTCCTGTACCTCAACCTTGGCTGCCACAGCAGACAAGTCACACCTGTGGAACGACCTGGTGGTACACCGCAGCAGCAAGACCACCCTGCTTTGCGGCGGGCTCTGGTGAAGACCGGGTGCCACTTAGACTCCGGACCTAGGTGTTTGCTTGTGTCATCATCCACGGTGGTTCAGAGTATCCACTACCTCCGATCCTGACAAGACCCCTTGAAATTTTTCACTCTTTGTTTCATTGCAGCCAATTGGCAAGATTAAAATTGGGTCGGGTGGTGGGCTCTAAGGACATCCTAAACTCTGCCACTGTGGGCATTCCTGCACTGCATATGACCGATATAATCCCGTAGGGAGGGATAACATATTTTCATGCCAACCCAATTTGGCTAACAGGGAAGCAAGGGCAGAGGACCCAGGACCCAGAAGTGGAATAAGTTCTAAACTTGTAAGTACAATGTTCAGAAACTAAATGAAAGTGCATACAAACCTGAAACCTGATAATCTAACCACATAGTCAGCTCACAGAACTAGATGGATCAAAATGTGCCTGCTCAGAGAGTCCCAGCACACACCCTGGAATTCTGCACTGACCATCACTGAGTGATATGAGCTAAAACAGCAATTAAAATTGTGAAGAAAATGGTTACAAATTATCTTTATTGTGTTAACATCACTAAGGTATGGAAATTTAAGAATTTTCTTTGATGGGAAAACCCCTTTAAGGCGTGGACTATCAATTCCCATTAGGCCCACACAAGGTAACTAACCTACTGCATACTGATACTTGTAGTTCTACTTGTGTATTTTGCACTCCGCTAACTGATATATGAGAATTAGATGAGCAGGGCTTTATAATACTATATAAATGTTCTAATGCCTATAGCTTTTTAATAATTAGCTGCAAAGAGCTGTGTAAGGTGTAATTTTGCAAGGCATGCTGACATTTTTATTGATTGCATTTTGGAACATTTTACAACCTTTTGATCACTTTCCTTTATTTATGGATGAAAAAAAGCATTGATTTGAATGACTGTTTTTGTTACAGCATTCAAATGAATAGGAAAATAATTTTTTTGCATTTTGATTGATTGGGCATTTTGGGACACAGGGTTACCAAACATTTGTGATTATGCCAGTTCGTTAATATATCTCTTCTGCGGATTATTTTTAAAGTTTTTCAGGTCCCCAGGGAGTCTAATCTCTCATACAATATACTGCAATGTTAGGATCATGTAGCATATTCAAGTCGTCCATGCATATCACTGTAGCGTGTGAAAACTGATAGCACCCCACTATTAATGAATGCAGAGATCAGCGCCCCATCTTAATTAATGGAGGGTTCAGCAGCGATCTCATCCAACTGATTATTACGTAATGAAGCATTTAACAACTTCCCCCAATTATTAATTAATAAAGCGTTCCGCAGCTCCTCCATTACCCTTATATTAAAAAAACTACGTTTTTACTCACCTGCCTCTATTAGCCAGGATAGATGCTATTAAATTGCCAGTTCTACGCTCCCCATACTTATACGGATTTTAATCTTGCAATTGATCCAGTTCATGGTGTTAGACTTCCTTTAAATAAATCTTTTTTAGCAGTGGGTCCCACCCAGGTTGGCCCAGACCTGTGGACACCCTAGCTTCTGACCTGTTTGCTCAAATGTCTTTCACCAGAGATGTGTGGTGGACATACCATTTGTGTTTTGATCTGACTTTCACTAGTCCCTTCTATAAATCCATTCCCTTTTATCTCACATCTCTTCCAAAGTACCTCAACCCCAATCACTAAATGCTTTCTACATTAACCCCTTAAGGACGCAGCCATTTTGTAGCTTAAAGGAAACCTACCACATGAAATGGTAGGTGTAAGCTTCAAAAGCCAAGCACCAGTTCAGGGTGAGCTGGTGCCGGAGCATATTTTCGTTATCCTCCTAAACCGCTGTATTGCGGTTTAAACACTTTAGTATCTTTATATGTTAAGCCAGTTCGCCGCTCGAACCGGTGCTCGGTTTTTGAAGCTTACACCTACCATTTCATGTGGTAGGTTTCCTTTAAAGCTCAGTCCCATTTTTTGGATTCGGACTTAGGTCCCCCACATGTTGCGGTTCATTTTAGTGGTAAATGTTGGATGATAAGTTTTGCGTTTATTTACCAAAAAAATCGAAAATTAATGAATGCACTTTTAAAAAAAATTTGCCATTTTCGAAATTCTAAATCACTGTGTTTTCAGGCTAATAGATTTACCACCTAAATAAGTAGCTGAATAACATTTTCCATATGTCTACTTTACATTTTCATAATTTTTGAAATGTCTGGATAATTTATTTTGATGTCACGCGGCTTACAAATATCGATTTTCAGAAATGACCATTTTGGGGATAAATACCGTTTTAAATGAAATTTTACATATTTAGCATCAAAACCCCACTATATAACCAACCCATTTTCAAATCTGCACCCCTCAAACTATCAGAAACAGATTGGTAACCCCTTGAGATCTTCATTGTAATTGAATCAAAATGGAGGTGAAATTTAGAATGGTCAAATTGTGCTGGTTATACTTTCATTTAGCCCTAAAATTTACACATTTCCAAAAGTTAAAAAGAGAAAACCCACCATACAATTTGTTCTGCAATTTCTCACAAGTACAGAGACCCCCCCACATGTGGCCGTGACTTGTTTTATGGGCGCATGGCGAGGCGCAGAAGGGAAGAAGCGGCTGCAGCTGCCAGGATTTAAGTTTTCTCATTGCCTCCTTTTGTAGGCTATAAAGTTTTTGCTTTTTCGTTATTGGGGTCATGTGACGGCATTTTTTTTGCGGGATGAGATGCTTTTTCCAGTGTTGCTGTTTTGGGGTTGGTATCACCTATTGTTGAAAATTTAGGAACTCGTTTTTGACTTTTTTTTTTCTTGTTCACCATATAGCCTAATAATCATGTTATCTTTATTCTATGTGTCAATACGATTACGAGGATACCAGACTTGAATATATTTTCTTATGTTTTACTAAATTTGTCAAATAAAACTGTAATGTGGGGAAAAATCGATCATTTTTGCATTGACATCTTCCAAGTGGCATAACATTTTTCCTTTTTTGGCTACAGAGCTGGATGTTGGCTTTTTTGCGGGACAAGTTTTGTTGTACTTTGCACCAGTATCATTCTGGAGTACATATGTTTTTTTGATCACTTTTTATTGCATTTTTTGTAAGATTGAATAGGTAAAAATTTTAATTTTTGGAGGGTTTTTAACAGTTTTTTTAACGGCGTTCATCATACGGGTGCAATAATGATTTCCTTTTATTCTACAGGTTGTTACGGACACGGTGATACTATGTGTGGGGTTTTTTGTTATGATTTAGACTTTTTTTGGGTTATATATGTCTCTTTATATGTTATGGGGCTTATGGGCATTTTTATTGATTTATTACTGGGCATTTTTATTGATTTATAAATGGGCTGGCACTGTGCCAGTAAGATGACGTCATAGACGCCATCTTACTGGCAGTGCCTGCAGGCATCTCTGGGGTCCCGATCGGACCTCAGAGATGCCACAACAATGATCGGTACCCCCTAAAAACGGTTGGGGGGACGATCGTGGGGGAAAGACCCCCCAGAGGCATGTTATATGTCGCGCCGACCGCGGCATTTAACGGGTTATACAGCCGCGATCGGAGCCCACTCTGATCGCGGGTGTTACACTGGGGTGCTCAACGGTGGATATATCCGCCGCTGAGCGCTAAGTCACTGCGGGACACGGGAAGGGGTTAAGGACCTAACACATCCCACCACTAAATGGCTTAAGTACTGTGAGTGGATCCTGGACTGCTCATCTGTGCCACATCTTACAGCATTTGAACATATATGATACGACACATCTAAAGGGCTTATATTTGACATTTATAGTCTTCTCCTACACTGCTAAAGGCCTCTTTCTACTAAACATATGTATGTGACTAGATGGAAGTGTTGGATTGGTATGGGAATTCCAGCCTCTATTTGGCAAATTTTCTGTGATAAAGTTCCCAAGGGCTTTTTCTGCACTTTATACAAAGTCAAAATACAAAATCCTGATGACTTTCCAGAACTCCAGAACTATTGGTGCCTCTGTATTTTCTGTAATTACCTTTTTCTACAGCACCCTATTATTAATTTAAACTAATTCATTTCCTTATAAACCATATGAACACCCATAATTATTGAACTTATGTACAGGACCCCTCTTATCAAATTTTGCTCAATACCCCCACAGTAAATTCTGCTACATAGAGCACAAATCACTTAGCTTTTTCTTCTAGGACTCTTCTACCTAAGATCCTTTAGTTCAGTGATGGCGAGTGCCCAAAATGCAACCCAAACCCTACTGACTTATAACGAAGTGCCAACACAAAAATTTAACTAGAATAACAAGGTTTTAATTGAGAAAAAATAGCTCAAATGTTACAATCTTTTGTATTACAATAAAAACACTATCAACAGAGCTCAAAGGTTTGCATTTTCTGTGCTTGGTTGCAATTGGTTCTGCTCAGACATTTCTGATAAATCTCCCCCAAGTGTTTTTTTACACGTAACTCCAAAACAAACTGGTAGGATTATTAGATTGTGAGCCCCAATGGGGCCAATTTGACAAGTTTTGTGCAGCGCTGCGTAATCTGTGTGCGACATATAAATAAAGAATTATTATTATTATTACACTCACCGGCCACTTTATTAGGTACACCATGCTAGTAACGGGTTGGACCCCCTTTTGCCTTCAGAACGGCCTCAATTCTTCGTGGCATAGATTCAACAAGGTGCTGGAAGCATTCCTCAGAGATTTTGGTCCATATTGACATGATGGCATCACACAGTTGCCGCAGATTTGTCGGCTGCACATCCATGATGCGAATCTCCTGTTCCACCACATCCCAAAGATGCTCTATTGGATTGAGATCTGGTGACTGTGGGGGCCATTTGAGTACAGTGAACTCATTGTCATGATCAAGAAACCAGTCTGAGATGATTCCAGCTTTATGACATGGCGCATTATGCTGCTGAAAGTAGCCATCAGATGTTGGATACATTGTGGTCATAAAGGGATGGACATGGTCAGCAACAATACTCAGGTAGGCTGTGGCGTTGCAACGATGCTCAATTGGTACCAAGGGGCCCAAAGAGTGCCAAGAAAATATTCCCCACACCATGACACCACCACCACCAGCCTGAACCATTGATACAAGGCAGGATGGATCCATGCTTTATTGTTGTTGACGCCAAATTCTGACCCTACCATCTGAATGTCGCAGCAGAAATCGAGACTCATCAGACCAGGCAACGTTTTTCCAATCTTCTACTGTCCAATTTCGATGAGCTTGTGCAAATTGTAGCCTCAGTTTCCTGTTCTTAGCTGAAATGAGTGGCACCCGGTGTGGTCTTCTTCTGCTGTAGCCCATCTGCCTCAAAGTTCGACATACTGTGCGTTCAGAGATGCTCTTCTGCCTACCTTGGTTGTAACGGGTGGTGATTTGAGTCACTGTTGCCTTTCTATCAGCTCGAACCAGTCTGCCCATTCTCCTCTGACCTCTGGCATCAACAAGGCATTTCCACCCACAGAACTGCCGCTCACTGGATGTTTTTTCTTTTTCGCACCATTCTCTGTAAACCCTAGAGATGGTTGTGCGTGAAAATCCCAGTAGATGAGCAGTTTCTGAAATACTCAGACCAGCCCTTCTGGCACCAACAACCATGCTACATTCAAAAGGCACTCAAATCACCTTTCTTCCCCATACTGATGCTCGGTTTGAACTGCAGGAGATTGTCTTGACCATGTCTACATGCCTAAATGCACTGAATTGCCGCCATGTGATTGGCTGATTAGAAATTAAGTGTTAACGAGCAGTTGGACAGGTGTACCTAATAAAGTGGCCGGTGAGTGTACAGTAATAAACACACCAAATACGCACATACTGCACACACATACATATAGCATATGCACACATACGTATATACACACACCATGCATCTTATACACACATACAGTATATACACATCATACAAACATACATATAGAGTCTTACTTACCAAGATCCAGTGGCCGCATTTCTTGCGGGTTTTCCAAAGTTTTCGGGGATCACGCCGGGAATTGCGTCACACCCGAATGTTTTGTGTCATAATTGCGCCGGGTTTCGAGGGGCGGGCCGTTGGGCGATCCGATGGATTCGGACTATGCGTGGGATTTAACAAATCAATTTGTGTCGCAAACCAAGCACTTACATGCCACCTGAGGCGAGTTTCTCAACTCGCCTCATGGTTGATGCACCCATGCTCCCAGGTGTCGGCTTACATGATCGCTTGCAGTGGTACATAGGATCCACTACCTCAGGTCCTGACAAGGTGTAGCAGGGCCCAGTTGGTAAGGCGTAGCAGGGCCCAGTTGGTCAGGCGTAGCAGGGCCCAGTTGGTCAGACGTAGCAGGGCCCAGTTGGTAAGGCGTAGCAGGGCCCAGTTGGTAAGGAGTAGCAGGGCCCAGTTGGTAAGGCGTAGCAGGGCCCAGTTGGTAAGGCGTAGCAGGGCCCAGTTGGTAAGGCGTAGCAGGGCCCAGTTGGTAAGGCGTAGCAGGGCCCAGTTGGTCAGGCGTAGCAGGGCCCAGTTGGTCAGGCGTAGCAGGGCCCAGTTGGTAAGGCGTAGCAGGGCCCAGTTGGTAAGGCGTAGCAGGGCCCAGTTGGTAAGGCGTAGCAGGGCCCAGTTGGTAAGGCGTAGCAGGGCCCAGTTGGTAAGGCGTAGCAGGGCCGCGTTGGTCAGGCGTAGCAGGGCCCAGTTGGTCAGGCGTAGCAGGGCCCAGTTGGTCAGGCGTAGCAGGGCCCAGTTGGTAAGGCGTAGCAGGGCCCAGTTGGTAAGGCGTAGCAGGGCCCAGTTGGTAAGGCGTAGCAGGGCCCAGTTGGTAAGGCGTAGCAGGGCCCAGTTGGTAAGGCGTAGCAGGGCCCAGTTGGTAAGGCGTAGCAGGGCCCAGTTGGTAAGGCGGAGCAGGGCCCAGTTGGTAAGGCGTAGCAGGGCCCAGTTGGTAAGGCGTAGCAGGGCCCAGTTGGTCAGGCGTAGCAGGGCCCAGTTGGTAAGGCGTAGCAGGGCCGTGTTGGTAAGGCGTAGCAGGGCCGTGTTGGTAAGGCGTAGCAGGGCCGTGTTGGTCAGGCGTAGCAGGGCCCAGTTGGTCAGGCGTAGCAGGGCCGTGTTGGTCAGGCGTAGCAGGGCCGTGTTGGTCAGGCGTAGCAGGGCCGTGTTGGTCAGGCGGAGCAGGGCCGTGTTGGTCAGGCGGAGCAGGGCCGTGTTGGTCAGGCGGAGCAGGGCCGTGTTGGTCAGGCGGAGCAGGGCCGTGTTGGTCAGGCGGAGCAGGGCCGTGTTGGTCAGGCGGAGCAGGGCCGTGTTGGTCAGGCGGAGCAGGGCCGTGTTGGTCAGGCGGAGCAGGGCCGTGTTGGTCAGGCGGAGCAGGGCCGTGTTGGTCAGGCGGAGCAGGGCCGTGTTGGTCAGGTTGGTCAGGCGGAGCAGGGCCGTGTTGGTCAGGTTGGTCAGGCGTAGCAGGGCCGTGTTGGTCAGGTTGGTCAGGCGTAGCAAGGCCGCGTTGGTCAGGCGTAGCAGGGCCGCGTTGGTCAGGCGTAGCAGGGCCGCGTTGGTCAGGCGTAGCAGGGCCGCGTTGGTCAGGCGTAGCAGGGCCGCGTTGGTCAGGCGTAGCAGGGCCGCGTTGGTCAGGCGTAGCAGGGCCGCGTTGGTCAGGCGTAGCAGGGCCGCGTTGGTCAGGCGTAGCAGGGCCGCGTTGGTCAGGCGTAGCAGGGCCGCGTTGGTCAGGCGTAGCAGGGCCGCGTTGGTCAGGCGTAGCAGGGCCGCGTTGGTCAGGCGTAGCAGGGCCGCGTTGGTCAGGCGTAGCAGGGCCGCGTTGGTCAGGCGTAGCAGGGCCGCGTTGGTCAGGCGTAGCAGGGCCGCGTTGGTCAGGCGTAGCAGGGCCGCGTTGGTCAGGCGTAGCAGAGGTGATGTGGGACTTATAAGGGACTTCCATGCTATGCTCCTTTCCTCCAGCCTTCTCCTTCTGTCCCTGGCCTCTACCTGTCCTCCAGCATCCTCCTCCTGTTCCCCAGCCTGCTCCAGCCTTCTCCTGTCCCCCCAGCCTCCGCCTCCTGTCCCCCAGCCTCCTCCTCCTGTCCCCCAGCCCACTCCTCCAGCATCCTCCTGTCCCCAGCCTCCAAATGTCCTTCAGCCTCCTCATCCTCCTCCTGTCCCCCAGCCTGCTCCAGCATCCTTCTGTCTTTCAACCTCCTTCTCCTATCCTCCTGCCTCCTCCTTCTGTCCCCAGCCTCCTCCTCCTGTCCTCCAACGGCCTCCAGCATCCTCCTATCCCCAGCCTCTTCCTGTCTTCCAGCCTCCTGCCCTTCAGTCTCCTCCTCCACCTGTCCTCCAGCCTCCTGTCCCTCAGCCTCCTCCTGTCCTCCAGCATTTTCCCCCTGTCCTCCAGCATATTCCTGTCCCACAGCCTCTTCCTGTCCTCTATCCTCCTCCTGTCCCCCAGCCTCCACCTGTCCTCTAGCAGCCTCCTTCTGTAGCCTGCACCCCCTCCTGTCCTCTATCCTCCTCCTATGCCCCAGCTTCCGCTGTCCTCTATCCTCCTCCTGGTCTCCTCTTCCTGTGGACCCCTGTCCCCTGGTAGTAAACAAAAAAACTCAGTTTCTTACCTTACCTCGTTCCCCCCGTAGTGATTCTGTCTTCTCCTGGACTCGAGTCCAACTGACTCGCTACCTCCTCACATGATTCATGCATATATCATGGGAGGAGGTAGCAGGGGCTAGTCCTGCCTCCTCCTGGGCCCCAATGCCTCGGCTGCTCTGCAGCTCTAATTTTCTGGGTCTGGAGGAGGTGGCGTAGGTGGAACCCGGGACATACTCCCAGCAGCCCATGACAGCGGGATACAGCCCAAAAAAATGGGACTGTCCTGCTAAAACCGGGACGGTTGGGAGGTATGCCTCCTGGCTGCCTAACATTCAGACCTAAAAGGCCGCCTCCACAACCTCCATTTCACTATAGAGCCAGAAAATAAGAGTTCTCCTAATGGAGACTTTGCCAATTAAGACCACCTTGTAGGGGTAAGGAGACTCATAGCCTTTGATTCTCCACTAGTATCAAAGCATAGCAAACGAGTTTAGAGTGAGAGGCTATGGCCTCCTTTCCAGACCTCTCCTCCTGCAGTCACAGGCAGATTTTACAGTGACACGTCTTGGCTGCCTAACATTCAGGCCTAAAAGGCTACATCCATAACCTTTATTTCACTATAAATAGAGTCAGGAAGTAAAAGTTATCCTTACAGAGACTTTGCAAATAAAGGCCGCCTTGTAGGTGTGTGGAGACTTATAGCAATTGATGCTCCACTAGGGTATTCTGGGGAATATGCAAATATGAATAAGAATTCTATAAAGTCGGCACTCAGATATGGCACTACATACAACAAGAGTGTACTCTTTATAAGCCGCGTGTCACTGGGCAAAGATATGTGTAATCTCAATAAAAATAAATACAGTATAAAACCACAGGTTTATTGTAAATGCTAATATCCACTAATCCACAAATCAATATTGCCCATAAAAATCTATAAAATTACAGAAATATATACACATTATATCACCTATATTTGAAAAACGGTGATAGGGTATAAATTGCCCTTGAACTACTCACTATATGAATATGAATTCAGTTGCATACCATAATACGTGGCCTACCCTTCCTTAATTTCCAATCAAGGCAAAGCTTCAGGAAATTGGGGAACATTTACTTACCAGGTCACCAGAGTTCACAAAAAGGTCATTGTTCGTTTATAACGCAGACTGCAACGATTCACTAGTATGGTGCTCCAGAAATCATGAATGTGTCACTTCCTTGCATAGGTCTGACAGAGTTCACCATCTTTTTTGTGGGGAATCTATAACATGCGACACAATTTGAAAGTTAAATAAGGCGCTCTGTTCGAATCAGTCGGACTGTCCAACGGCACACCCCCTAATTTTTGTCCCATGGAAGCTAGCGCAGCTGCTCCACAAAAGGGTCTCGTGTGCCACAATCGCAGCACAGACACTTCTTAAATACCCGTTCAAGCTGTTTTAGCCATGAAGAGCAAGAACAGTCCGACTAGTAAATGTGCCCCATTATGTTTTGTTTTAGATATAGCAATGTCAAAATGTTAGCAGTGTCACCCTCACTGGCGGAGGAGGATGGCTTGACTGTTTATTCTTCTTCAACCAGAGAGTTTATCATCCAGGCCAGAGATATGCGAACACGCTTTAGAACGAGAGGTTACCCAGATGCTGTCCTACGCACAGCCTATCAGAGGGCTCTGAAACAGAATAGAACAACCCTGTTAGTCCCTACGATAGCTCAGCCTCAACAATACGAGATATACTTACCAAACATTGGTCGATTTTACAAATGGACCCAGATTTGTCAGCTGTCATCGCAAATTACCCTAATATAACCTATAGAAGGGGGCAAAACATCCGTGACCGTGTCATACGAAGCCACTATACTAGACCTAAGGCTGCAGGCACTTGGCTTGATAACAAAACCCATGGATGTTTTAGATGCAGTGGCTGTGTAGCCTGTAATGTTATTTTGAGTAGGAAGGATTTCACAAGTCATGTTACTGGAATAACATATACTATCAGAAATTTTATCAACTCCCGCTCCAAGGGCGTCATCTATCTGGCAACTTGTGTGTGCCAGAAACAATATGTAGGTAAAACGTTCCAGGAATTTCGTAGGAGAGTAGGGGATCATCTTGGGGACATTTGCAATAATCGTGACAAGACCTTAGCAAAACACATATACAACGAACATAACGGTGATATGAGAGGGTTATCCTTCATTGGTATTGACCTTGTAAAACCCCCTCTAAGAAGAGGAGGCTGGGACCGTATTCTGAGACAGAGGGAAACAAAATGGTTTTTTAGGCTCAAGACAACAACACCACAGGGGTTAAATGAACAACTGAGCTTTGCCTGTTTCCTCTGAACTTTGCTTTCTCGGAATACTGTTCACCATGGTCCCTCAGGTTATTACCCCCACATTTTATGTCTTCTGTCATTCAGCACAAGCAGGGATTCCTACATTATGTTGCCTCTACCACACTTTGAGAAATGACAAGTCACCAGCCTTAAATCTCTCTCTTTTTTATGGTTCCAGTACACATAAGCCTTAATTTTATTATTCACGGCAGGTACATGGATTCCATTCGCACATTCTAAATGTGCAAATTTATGTGCAAGGTGCGGGATGATACATTCCCGACCCGCCGGTTAGTCCCTCCCCCTATTGCTATTACACTGCTTCATCTAGTTCTAGCAGTAACACTGTTTTGATCGAGCCTGTGTCCACACATTCTAGGCACGCCCCTTGATCAAACATAAGCAGTTTCTAGGGGTATCTTTAAACAAAAGACACACCTCCCCACATATACCTGACACTGCCCGCTTTACTCCGTCATGCATTAGACGCATGCGTGATCGGTTATCGCATCCCGATCAAACTATCGCAAGATCTCGCTCACAGGCGAAATCTCTCTATGACATGCGCAGTAAACATGCCGGGACACCGATACTTCCAGCGTGCTATGTCTCCTATGGGGACCTAATGAGAGGGCGAGTACTTCCGGCGCAGCACCATTAGGCACTCCTTTATAAAGACCTCACCAGGTAACCACCGTTATGGACCCACTAGTTCACATAACCGACGGAAGCTCTTTATCACGAGCTCCCGACACAGGAAATCACTTGCACAGGTCACTTATATGCCTGATACGAATTAACCTGCACCCATTCCAACACCTCGGTCATCAATTACAAAGGTAAGGGATACATTGATTATTTGATATTTCCCCTAATGCCCCTTTCAGTAGATACTAATTTTTGCTCCATATTACTTTTGTTTGTTTTGTTAGGTGACTATGGTATTTGTGAAATGTCCCCTGATGAGCCTAAGCAGGGCGAAACATGGCATGTAGGGACATGCTCTACCTGACATCACTACTTTAAAGCAATTTTATATACCTTCCCTGGACTTAGTAGGTCTTTAACAGGGCCAGTGTTTATAGGGAAAGGTTCCAGTCGGGGTGGCAGCCATTTAGGGCTGCGGCTCCGAGGTTAGTAAACTTAGGGATTAACAGTCATCTGTCTGGTTAGGGGTTAATAGGGTTAGTACTTTTACCCAATCCCCTGTTTTTTTTGACAGTTTGACCATATCCTGTTGGACACACGCCTCCACACACCGCCCCTATTGTGTATGCACTATCCGCAGAATGGTTTTCTGAGACACGGGATCCAGTTTCCTCATCAGAATCCAGGTACACATCAAGACGGGTGAACAGGAGACGCTGCTTCCTGTATATATTTTTTCAACCAAAGACCATCTCAGTGGTGAGTCCTTTTATATCATTTTTAGTTTGTAGAACATTGAACTACATACAAATATGGCATATCTTTGAAGGACTCCTTTGCCTATGGTAGAACTAGACATTTGGTCTATTCCTTTTAGACAGTCGAATTGCTTATGAGTGCTCTCATTTTCTCAACACTTATTATTTTTTATCAATAATTATTAATATTAAAAGTTACATTTTATTCACTCTTTATACTGTTCCCACACTTTAAGTGAATTTAAGCATCATTATCAGCTACTATAGTCTTTTCATATTATAAGGTATATCATGTATACAGTCTGACTGTTTCTATTATTTAATGTGGATAGGTTGTCATAAGATTAATTTACACTCTATTTAGTCTACTAGACTGTTATTCAATATGTCCATATTAGAGATGAGCGAACATGCTCGTCCGAGCTTGATGCTCGGTCGAGCATTAGGGTACTCGAAACTGCTCGTTGCTCGGACGAATACTTCGCCCGCTCGAGAAAATGGCAGCTCCCGCCGTTTTGCTTTTTGGCGGCCAGAAACAGAGCCAATCACAAGCCAGGAGACTCTGCACTCCACCCAGCATGACGTGGTACCCTTACACGTCGATAGCAGTGGTTGGCTGGCCAGATCAGGTGACCCTGGGATAGACTAGCCGCTGCCCGCGCTGCTCGGATCATTCTGTGTCTGGATGCCGCTAGGGAGAGAGCTGCTGCTGGTCAGGGAAAGCGTTAGGGTGTTCTATTAGCTTACTGTTAGGCAGGAGTGATTCTCAAAGAACCCAACAGCCCTTCTTAGGGCTACAATAACGTTCTACTTTTTTTATTTTAATTTGCATCTAGTACCATTTTGTGAGGAATTAGCAGGGGGACTTGCTACCGTTGTGTTTAGCTCTTAGTGGCACACATATCCATAGCAAAGACCGAAGTGGGAAAATTTAGTAGGGGTTGGATTTCAATTAGGCACTAACTCAGTGTCATCTCATCTGGCATAGTAGTGTGCTTTGATACTTGGCTAGAAAATAGCCATAGGAGAATACAAAGAGCTTACTTACGCATACAGTAGCGTTCTATATATTTGATTTCTGGTTGATCTGCTGGTGGCTGTACTTTCTGCAGAGCATGTACTAGCCAATTCTGAGCAATTTGTAGTGAGACTTGCGACCGCTGTGTTCTGCGCTTAGTGACGCACATATCCATAGCAAAGACCGAAGTGGGAAAATTTAGTAGGGGTTGGATTTCAATTAGGCACTAACTCAGTGTCATCTCATCTGGCATAGTAGTGTGCTTTGATACTTGGCTAGAAAATAGCCATAGGAGAATACAAAGAGCTTACTTACGCATACAGTAGCGTTCTATATATTTGATTTCTGGTTGATCTGCTGGTGGCTGTACTTTCTGCAGTGCATGTACTAGCCAATTCTGAGCAATTTGTAGTGAGACTTGCGACCGCTGTGTTCTGCGCTTAGTGACGCACATATCCATAGCAAAGACCGAAGTGGGAAAATTTAGTAGGGGTTGGATTTCAATTAGGCACTAACTCAGTGTCATCTCATCTGGCATAGTAGTGTGCTTTGATACTTGGCTAGAAAATAGCCATAGGAGAATACAAAGAGCTTACTTACGCATACAGTAGCGTTCTATATATTTGATTTCTGGTTGATCTGCTGGTGGCTGTACTTTCTGCAGTGCATGTACTAGCCAATTCTGAGCAATTTGTAGTGAGACTTGCGACCGCTGTGTTCTGCGCTTAGTGACGCACATATCCATAGCAAAGACCGAAGTGGGAAAATTTAGTAGGGGTTGGATTTCAATTAGGCACTAACTCAGTGTCATCTCATCTGGCATAGTAGTGTGCTTTGATACTTGGCTAGAAAATAGCCATAGGAGAATACAAAGAGCTTACTTACGCATACAGTAGCGTTCTATATATTTGATTTCTGGTTGATCTGCTGGTGGCTGTACTTTCTGCAGTGCATGTACTAGCCAATTCTGAGCAATTTGTAGTGAGACTTGCGACCGCTGTGTTCTGCGCTTAGTGACGCACATATCCATAGCAAAGACCGAAGTGGGAAAATTTAGTAGGGGTTGGATTTCAATTAGGCACTAACTCAGTGTCATCTCATCTGGCATAGTAGTGTGCTTTGATACTTGGCTAGAAAATAGCCATAGCAATAGGATAGCATTGTTTGGTTTTAAAAACTAAAAAAAAAACAAAAAACACAAAAAAAAAAAAAAAAAAACACAAAAAAAAAAAAAAAAAAGTAAAAAAAAAAATAAAGTTATAACTCTCATTTTAAAAATGTTTAACCCGAGGGCTAGGGGTAGAGGACGAGGGCGGGGACGTGGGCGTCCAACTACTGCAGGGGTCAGAGGCCGTGGTCCTGGGCGGGGTGAGACACCACCTGCTGATGAGGGAGCAGGGGAACGCCGCAGAGCTACACTCCCTAGGTTCATGTCTGAAGTTACTGGGACTCGTGGTAGAGCACTGTTGAGGCCAGAACAGTGCGAACAGGTGATGTCGTGGATTGCTGACAATGCTTCGAGCAATTTGTCCACCACCAGTCAGTCTTCCACGCAGTCCACCCATGTCACCGAAATCGCCACTCCTCCAGCTCCTGCACCTCAGCCTCCTCCCCCCCAGTCTGCCCCCTCCCAGGAAAATTTGGCATTTGAACCGGCATACTCTGAGGAACTGTTTTCTGGACCCTTCCCACAGTCACAAACCACTTGTCCGGTTGCTGCTGAGCAATTTTCCGATGCCCAGGTTTTCCAACAGTCACAGTCTGTGGGTGATGATGACCTTCTTGACGTAGTGGAAGTGTGTAAAGAGGTGTCCGACGATGAGGAGACACGGTTGTCAGACAGTGGGGAAGTTGTTGTCAGGGCAGGAAGTCCGAGGGGGGAGCAGACTGAGGGATCGGAGGATGATGAGGTGACAGACCCAAGCTGGGTTGAGAGGCCGGGTGAACACAGTGCTTCTGAGACGGAGGAGAGTCCTCGACCAGAACAGGTTGGAAGAGGCAGTGGTGGGGCCAGACGGAGAGGCAGGGCCAGAGCTGGTGCATCAGCGCCAAATGTGTCAACTAGTGAAGCTCCCGTGGCGAGGGCTCCTGCGGCGAGGGCTAGATCTTCAGAAGTCTGGAGGTTCTTTAAGGAAACACCGGATGACCGACGGACTGTGGTGTGCAACATTTGCCAAACCAGGCTCAGCAGGGGTTCCACCACTACTAGCTTAACTACCACCAGTATGCGCAGGCATATGAATGCTAAACACCCCACTCAGTGGCAACAAGCCCGTTCACCTCCGGCCGTGCACACCACTGCTCCTTCCCCTGTGTCAGCTGCTAGTCAGCCCCCTGCCCAGGACCCTGCCACAAAAACCCCATCGTCGCCTCCACGATCCTCCACAGCATCCACCAGCGTTCAGCTCTCCATACCCCAGACGCTGGAGCGGAAACGCAAATATAGTGCAACCCACCCGCACGCCCAAGCCCTTAATGTGCACATCTCCAGATTGCTTAGCCTGGAGATGCTGCCCTATAGGCTAGTAGAGACCGAGGCCTTTCGCAACCTCATGGCGGCGGCCGCCCCTCGGTATTCGGTCCCCAGCCGCCACTACTTTTCCCGATGTGCCGTCCCAGCCCTGCACCAGCACGTGTCAGACAACATCATCCGTGCCCTGACCAACGCCGTTTCTGACAAGGTCCACCTGACCACGGACACGTGGACGAGTGCTGCCGGGCAGGGCCACTATATATCGCTGACGGCACATTGGGTTAACTTGGTGGAGGCTGGGACCGAGTCTGACACTGGGGCTGCTCATATACTGCCGACGCCGAGGATTGCGGGGCCTACCTCGGTCCAGGTGTTTCAGGCCTACTATGCCTCCTCCTCCTCCCACCCCTCCTCCACCTCCTCCTCCGAACTACCATCCGTGGGCACGGCGCCATCAGTCGGTAGCTCTAGGCACAGCAGCAGTGCCGTCGCTAAGCGACAGCAGGCGGTGCTCAAACTGCTGAGCCTAGGCGACAAAAGGCACACCGCCCAAGAGCTATTACAGGGCATCACGGCGCAGACTGATCTGTGGCTGGCACCGCTGAACCTCAAGCCGGGAATGGTTGTGTGTGACAACGGCCGTAACCTGGTGGCGGCTCTGCAACTCGGCAGACTGACACATGTGCCATGCCTGGCCCATGTGTTAAATCTGATAGTTCAGCGTTTCCTCAAGACATACCCCAATCTGTCTGATTTGCTCACGAAGGTGCTCCGCATCTGTGCGCATTTCAGGAAGTCCAGCCCAGATGCTGCCACTCTCAGGGCAGCGCAGCGCCGCCTCCAACTGCCCGCTCACCGACTGTTGTGCGACGTGCCCACGAGGTGGAATTCAACACTGACCATGTTATCCAGAGTTTACCAGCAGCGCAGAGCGATTGTAGACTGCCAGATGTCAACTTCCACCAGAACTGGTAGTCAGGTCAGTCAGCTTCCTCAAGTCTACAATGAGGAGTGGACGTGGATGTCTGATATCTGTCAGGTGCTGAGTAACTTTGAGGAGTCAACACAGATGGTCAGTGGCGATGCCGCCATCATCAGCCTCACCATCCCGCTGCTTGGCCTGTTGAAAAACTCTCTGGTCAGCATGAAGTCGGAAGCTTTGCGCTCGTCACAAGAGACAGGGGAAGAATATTCCCTTGTTGATAGCCAAAGCACCCTCAGGTCTGTTTCTCAGCGCATATCGGAGGAGTTGGAGGTGGAGGAGGATGAGGAGGAAGAGGAGGAGAATGTTGGTGAGACACAAGAGGGGACCATTGTTGAGTCCTTTACTGTTCAGCGTGTATGGGCAGAAGAAGAGGAGTTGGAGGAGTTGGAGGAGGAGGAAATGGACAGTCAGGCCAGTGAGGGGAGTGAATTCTTACGCGTTGGTACTCTGGCGCATATGGCAGATTTCATGCTAGGCTGCCTATCCCGTGACCCTCGCGTTCAAAGAATTTATTCCAGCACCGATTACTGGGTGTTCACTCTCCTGGACCCACGGTACAAGCAAAATCTTTCCACTCTCATCCCTGCAGAGGAAAGGAGTGTGAGAATGCATGAATACCAGCAGGCCCTGGTGCACAAGCTGAAACAGTATTTCCCTTCTGACAGCGCTAGCGGCAGAGTGCGTAGTTCTGCGGGACAAGTAGCGAGGGAGAGTAGGCGAGCAGGCAGCTTGTCCAGCACTGGCAAGGGTACGCTTTACAAGGCTTTTGCCAGCTTTATGTCACCCCAGCAAGACACTGTCACCTGTCCCCAGTCTCGGCAGAGTAGGGCTGATCTTTACAGAAAGATGGTGAGGGAGTACGTAGCTGACCATACCATCGTCCTAAATGATCACACAGCTCCCTACAACTACTGGGTTTCAAAGCTGGACATGTGGCACGAACTGGCGCTGTACGCCTTGGAGGTTCTTGCCTGCCCTGCCGCTAGCGTCTTGTCCGAGCGGGTTTTCAGTGCAGCTGGTGGCATCATCACCGATAAGCGTACACGCCTGTCGACTGACAGCGCTGACAGGCTGACGCTTATTAAAATGAATAAAGGCTGGATTTCTCAGAATTTCCAATCTCCACCAGGTGAAGGAAGCTCAACCTGAATAATTGATCCACTCCTCCTCCTCCTCATTTTCCTCCTTCTCCTCCTCTTTGTACAGTAAAGCAGAGGAAAATGGCTATTTTTTGACAGGGCCCACTGGCTCTTGCTATAGTACTTCATGCATTTAATTTTTCTGGAGGGCCACCTACCCGGTCCTCTGTTTGAAACAATTTTTGTGAGTGCCACATACAGGCACTCAATCTATTCCATTTTACTGCAGGGCCACCTACCTGCTCCTCTGGTTTGAAACATTTTTGGGACTGCCACATACAGGCACTCAATCTATTCCATTTTACTGGAGGGCCACCTACCTGCTCCTCTGGTTTGAAAAATTTTTGGGACTGCCACATACAGGCACTCAATCTATTCCATTTTACTGCAGGGCCACCTACCTGCTCCTCTGGTTTGAAACATTTTTGGGACTGCCACATACAGGCACTCAATCTATTCCATTTTACTGGAGGGCCACCTACCTGCTCCTCTGGTTTGAAAAATGTTTGGGACTGCCACATACAGGCACTATCCAAATTAAATTGTCTCCATAGCAGCCTCCACACGTTGTCTCCATTGCTACCTCCAAAAGTCGTCCATATAGCTGCCTCCATACATCGTCCCTTTATCAAACGAGGTGTGTCAGGCAGAAATTTGGGTTGTTTTCATGGATTCCACATCAAAGTTGTTAACTTTGTCGCCACCCTGCTGTGTTATCCACAAAATATACTGGCAAACTTTTACCATTTAGGGATATTATTTCAGCGCTTCTTGCGCATCTGTTTACATTCCCCTCACCCGGCATATCCTAAACTTATAAGAACGCTACTACACTTGATCTTATACAAAAGGTTCTTAGAAGTGCTGTTTGGGGAGTAGCCTAGAGACAGGGGCTTGAATTGGCGAAAGCTCGCCTGGCAGCGGAGCGCCAGCTCCATGCGCATCATGCGCTTCTTGCGCATCTGTTTACATTCCCCTCACCCGGCATATCCTAAACTTATAAGAACGCTACTACACTTGATCTTATACAAAAGGTTCTTAGAAGTGCTGTTTGGGGAGTAGCCTAGAGACAGGGGCTTGAATTGGCGAAAGCTCGCCTGGCAGCGGAGCGCCAGCTCCATGCGCATCATGCGCTTCTTGCGCATCTGTTTACATTCCCCTCACCCGGCATATCCTAAACTTATAAGAACGCTACTACACTTGATCTTATACAAAAGGTTCTTAGAAGTGCTGTTTGGGGAGTAGCCTAGAGACAGGGGCTTGAATTGGCGAAAGCTCGCCTGGCAGCGGAGCGCCAGCTCCATGCGCATCATGCGCTTCTTGCGCATCTGTTTACATTCCCCTCACCCGCCATATCCCAAACTTATAAGAACGCTACTACACTTAACTTGGTGCAGGCTGGGACCGAGTCTGACCCTGGGGCTGGTCATATACTGCCGACGCAGAGAATTGCGGGGCCTACCTCGGTCCAGGTCTCAAAGGCCTACTATACCTCCTCCCACCCCTCCTCCACCTCCTCCTCCTCCGAATTACCATCCGTGGGCATGGCGCCATCAGTCGGTAGCTCTAGGCACAGCAGCAGTGCCGTCGCTAAGCGACAGCAGGCGGTGCTGAAACTGCTGAGCCTAGGCGATAAAAGGCACACCGCCCAAGAGCTATTACAGGGCATTCCACATCAAAGTTGGTAACTTTGTCGCCACCCTGCTGTGTAATCCACAAAATATACTTGCAAACTTTTACCATTTAGGGATATTATTTCAGCGCTTCTTGCGCATCTGTTTACATTCCCCTCACCCGCCATATCCTAAACTTATAAGAACGCTACTACACTTGATCTTATACAAAAGGTTCTTAGAAGTGCTGTTTGGGGAGTAGCCTAGAGACAGGGGCTTGGATTGGCAAAAGCTCGCCTGGCTGCAGAGCGCCAGCTCCATCCCAAGATCCAACTAACATAGTTGCAGCACCTTTAATCTACTACTAGTTCACTGCCTCCATAATAATAATAATAATAATCTTTATTTATATAGCGTCATCATATTCTGTAGCGCTTTACAAATCATAGGAAACAAATACAAATGTAATGTAACAGAGCACAACATTTGTATGGAACAACAGGAGTGAGGTCCCTGCTCGCCAGAGCTTACGGTTTATGAAGATGATGGGGTAACACGAGGTAAAAGAATATTTAATGGTCAAGCCATTCTTCTTAGGGAATAGAAAAAAATATAATAAATGGAATTGCTGTCGCTTGAACCACTCAGCCGTCATCTTATATACCAGGTCCAGGGTGAATGGGACTGCAGAGAAGTCTGGTGCCTGTTGGTTGCTGGATAACAGATGGGAGGACGACACAGGACGGGTTAGTAGAAGAGTTAAAACTTCATGCAGTTAATGAGTGTTATAGGCTTGCCTAAAGAAATGGGTTTTAAGAGCACGTTTGAAACTTTGGAGGTTAGGTATTAGTCTGATAGTCCAGGGCAGAGCATTCCATAGAATTGGTGCAGCTCTAGAGAAGTCTTGGAGACGCGAGTGGGAGGTCCGCACTAGGGTAGAGGTTAATCTAAGATCACTGGCGGATCTAAGAGCACGGGTTGGGCGATAGACTGAGATAAGAGAGGAGAGGTAGGGGGGTGCAGCATTATACAGAGCTTTATGGATGAGGGTTATTATTATTTTAAACTGTATTCGAAAGGAGACTGGCAGTCAGTGCAGCGACTGGCATGAACTGTAAGCATACATGGTCCCCTTATCAAACGAGCTGTGTCAGGCAGAATTTTGGGTTGTTTTCATGGCTTCCATGTTAACTTTGTCGCCACCCTGCTGTGTAATCCACAAAATATACTGGCAAACTTTTATCATGTACCGATATTATTTGAGCGCTTCTTGCTCACCTCCTTTGGTTCCTCTCTGACACCCATTGGTTTGAAGCCTGAGTCCAATTAGGGTATGTCGCCATGCCACTCTCTAGCCTGCTGCCGCTGCCTCTGCCTCTGCATGCCGTCCCCTATAGTGTCAGGGTCAATTATTGGATGTTTTACATGCTATCTAGCTTCATTCTGTCACTCTGTCATGGCCATGCTGTTGCCCATAATTTCGGCATAATGGTGCGATTAAGCAGCCTCAGAGGCATCCATGCATGCTGCCCCTGCTGTTTCCTGTCCATTTCCGTGGTGTTTCCATCCTTTTCTGAGGTTCCCAGGTGTTTGGCCAAGCTTCCCTGTGCAGAGCCTTGGTCCCCTTGAAAAATGCTCGAGTCTCCCATTGACTTCAATGGGGTTCGTTATTCGAGACGAGCACTCGAGCATCGGGAAAAGTTCGTCTCGAATAACGAGTACCCGAGCATTTTAGTGTTCGCTCATCTCTAGTCCATATGTAATGTAACAGCCACTAGATAGCAGTGTTACAACAAATAAAGTAAGATACATGTATGTAATTGCAGTTTGCAGAATGCAACATATTAATGCTATACTGTTTTAATTATATATATTCCGCATGCCAATAATATAATATTCTATTGACATAATTGTGAGATATATTTTCATAGCCAGGGATTTACCAAAAGACAAATGAAGAGGATAATTTCTATAAAAATGCACATATGATCACTGTAAATTCACTGGATACAGAGGCATGAAAGAGAGCAAAAAGAGAATCCAATGTGGAAGTTATTGTTAAGTATGAGTGGTCCACAGGAGGGTGTTGGTCTGTGGATGCTGTCCTTTTACCTGTCTTAGCAGGCACTGGCAGGGCCGAATTAAGGTTGGTGGGGACCCATCGAATGTAGTCCAGACAGGGAACAGCAATCGCTATTTACTGCTCCCCAGAAATAACTATATCCAGCTCCCCCAGCAACCACTATATACAGCCCCCCCCCCAGAAATCACTATACAGTCCCCTTATAACTATATATAGCCCCCCAATAATAACTATATACAGCCCCTGCTAACTATATACAGTCCCTCTATAATCATTATATACAGTCCCCCTTTAATAACTGTATACAGCCCCCCTATAACTATATACATCCCCTTTATAACTATATACATCACCTATAATAACTATCTAGATACTCCTATTATAACTATATACAGCCCCCCATAATAAGTATATACAGTCCTAGGTAAAATAATAAAATTGTACTCACCTTCCATCGTTCCCCCGTTGCGCACCATCCTCATCTTCCCTCAGGTTGTCAGGGTAGATATATCAAAGGTTCAACAAGATGGCGGTCGTGGTGCTGTGACGTCACGTGCTGGGATGCCAGTGGCAGGGTTCCGCCACAAGATGGCGGAACCCTGCCACTGGCATCCCAGCACGTGACGTCACAGCACCACGACCGCCATCTTGTTGAACCTCGGACCTTATTGTTCCCTTACTCTGCTATAAACAGTATTCGGGCAGGTCTATTGTGTATGGCTAAGACCCAAATATACTGTGAGACCGGGAGCCTGGACCCAAATATACTGGGTGATCCGAGTCGCCCACATTTGGTGGGGGCCCCTTTAAGGGCAAAGTGGTGGGGGCCGGGGCGTGCGTCCCGGGTGCCCCCCCTATGATCATGCTATGGGCACTGGTGGCACTATGCGACTTCTTTATTCTTATTCTTTATTTTTTGGGTCGGTATGATAACAGGGATACCAAATTTATATAGGTTTAATTGTGTTTTAATCCATATTAAAAAATTAAATCCTTCTGTATAAATTTTTTTAAAATTTTTGTTATCTTCTGATTTCCATACTTTATTGTCCGGAGCCGAGAGTGAACAAGCTGATGTTTTTTATGCTACCATTCGGGGATTGTATGAAATTTTTATTATTACATTTTTTATATGTTGGAAAATGGCGAAAAAGTGGCTTTTTGAAAGTTTGGGAGCTATTTTCTGTCACAGGGATTAACTGTTACATATATTGATAGACAGGACTTTTGAGACGTGGCGATACCTAACCTTTTTTTGATTTTATTTGTTTATTTATAGCAGTTTTTTACAAGATTTAACTAGATTTTTTAGAGCGCTTGGGTACTATAACCCTAGGTTGTCTGATAGATCCTACCATATACTTGTACACTTCTATCGTATTGCGTATATGGTGGATACAGTGTGGTCAGTTGCAATGTGAGGGTTATATATAATATATGTGGTGCTACTGTGTAGTCAGTTGTGGTGTGAGGGGTTTATATAATAAATGTGGGGTAGGGATATAGAAAACAAACAAACAAACAGAGGATGGTGCCTCGGGTAATAACATCGGGTGTTGGAAAAATAGAAGTTTGGAGGGTGCTCAACTGATCAATTCTTTGTGAAGTGCGTATTGCCGTTTACGGCTATAGGTAGGGTAGACATTGTTTCCTGGCTGTAACGCAAAACAGTGGTATTTCTGCAGGCTCCAAAAGTAAAAAACACCTAAAATGGGCTGGTAATATGTAGTATTAGGGTAATGGAAAAGGAAAAAGGGGGAGCTATAATGTAATTCCAGATTTTATTCACCAAATTGTGAATAAATAAAGGAATAATTTTATGAAGTAAAGAGGAATTGATTTATTAGTGAAAATGCTGGGTTTACTACCCCTGAATCCTGACAGTAAGATCTAGCCATGGATCCCGCCAAGGTTCTGCTACCGGAACTGGCTGATCTTACCACCATCGTGGCCCATCAGGCCCAGAAAATTGCTGTGCAGGGCCAGCAACTTGGACAGAACCCAGACTGTGATTATCCATGCCGTCCATATCCCTGTTCTGCTCAGCTCTGGAACAAGTAGCCAGTACCAGCCTTCTTAGTTCCAGATCTTGCTGTGGTCCGTCTCGAGAAGCCACTGGTCATCTCCTCCGTTAGTGGGCAGATCCTCTGTGGTACTGTCCGGTACAACACCAAGCCTCTATTTCTGCAAGTCGAGTTTTATCTGCTGCCCTGGGCCATGTCTTCTGTGGGTCTTCCGTGGTTGGAGTGCCAAGCACCCATGCTCCACTGGCAGACGGGGGAGGTTCTTCGCTGGGGATCAAAATACCAGTCACGCTGTTTCGTGGTTTCTCATCCTGTATCCACTACGGCTTCTCCGGTGTCCTCCAAGCCTCGGCGTCTCCCCGCTCCACATACAGACTTTGTGGATGTCCTTTCAAGGAAGCAAGAGGAGTCACCACAAAGTCCCTATGACTACCCCATTGACCTGAGGCCGGGCATGTCTCCGTCATGGGGTCGGGTGTATCCACTATCTGTGCCTGAGTATGCGGCTATGTCGGAGTATATCAAGGAGAATCTACAGAAGGATTCAATTCACAAGTCCTCCTGCTGATGCTGGATTCTTCTTCATGGCCAAGAAGGATGGCTCTGTTCGACCTTGTATTGACTATTGGAACTCTTTGATCGCATGTTGCCATGGTTTTCACCAAGTTGGACCTGCGGGGGCGTATAATCTCATCTGCATCTGTGAAGGTGATGAATGGAAGACTGCCTTCAGTACTCGAGATGGGCACTTTGAGTACCTTGTCATGCCATTTGCACCAGGAGTTTGTCAACAACATTTTCAGAGGCTAACTTTATACCTGTGTCATGGTCTATCTAGATGATATCCTGGTGTTCTCCATGGACCTTGAGTCCCATCGGGCCCATGAACAGCAAGTTGTCAGGCGCCTAATGGCCAATCGCCTATATGCCAAGCTCGAGAAGTGCCTATTTCACCAAAAGAGTCCTTCTTTCATAGTATCATAGTATATGAGGCTGGAAAAAGTCCATTAAGTCCAACATTTAAGAATTAAATACCTGTCCGTTCATGTATTTGTACATTGTAATCAGGTCTCCCCTCAGTCGTCTTTTTTCTAAACTGAATAATACCAAATTTTGAAATCTGTCATTGTATTCTAATCCCCCCATTCCCCTAATAATCTTGGTTGCTCTACTCTGCACCCGTTCCAGCTCTACTATGTCCTTTTTATACACTGTTGCCCAAAACTGTACACAATATTCCATGTGTGGCCTGACCAGTGATTTGTTTCCTATTCCTCTCTTGATACATCTCATAACTTTATTTGCTTTAGCAGCAGCCGCCTGGCTCTGGTCACTAAAATTAAGTTTACCATCCACCAATACCCCCAAGTCCTTTTCAGCTCCAGTTTTACCAAGTAATTGACTGTTTAGAACATAATTATACTTTTTGTTTCCATGGCCCAAGTGCATAACTTTACATTTATCTACATTAAACCTCATCAACCATTTCTCTGCCCACTCCTCAAGCTTCCATAGATCCCTCTGTAATGCTAAACTATCAACCTCAGTATTTATTACTTTACACAGCTTAGTATCATCTGCAAATGTTGAAACTTGACTGTGTAAACCCACTACAAGGTCATTAATAAAAATATTAAAAAGAAGTGGCCCAATACTGACCTCTGTGGCACTCCACTGGTAACGTCAACCCAATCTGAGAATGTGCCATTAATGATGACCCTCTGTTTTCTATCACTAAGCCAATTACCTACCCAAATACACAGATTTCCCCCTAGTCCCAGCAGTCTCATTTTATATACCAACTTTTTATGTGGCACAGTCTCAAAAGCCTTTGAAAAGTCCAGATATACAACATCCACAGCATCCCCTAGGTCCAGTCTGGAACTTACCTCCTCGTAGAAACTAATCAGATTAGTCTGACAGGACCAATCTCTCATAAACCCATGCTGACGCTGGGTTATAAGGTTATGCACAGTGAGATACTCCAGGATAGCATCTCTAACAAACCCCTCAAATATGCACAGTGAGATACTCCAGGATATCATCTCTAACAAACCCCTCAAATATTTTCCCCACCACAGAAGTTAGACTCACAGGTCTGTAGTTTCACTTTTTGATCCTTTTTTGTATACTGGTACCACATTTGCTATGCGCCAGTCCTGTGGAACATAACCAGTCCTCATTACCTCTTTCTGCGTTAAACTGTTGACCTTGCAAATAGAATTTACATTAGTATACAGCCAATGGATGAAGCAGCACTCCAAGGAAAGTGAAGTGAAAAAACTTTTTATTCCACAATAGATGCGATGTTTCATCTTTTCTATAAAGACATTTTCAAGCATAGTGAGTCAGCGATCAGCTGACTTAAATAGGCGTTGATGCAATCACCAACATGTGTGATAATAGATACAAAGGAGTTAATACAATATAAAACATAAAACATTCCATCTTAATAGTGCACAATACATATCGATATTCGCCCTGACATAGTTCCACTCAAGAAAGAAAGAATATACAACTATATAATCTGGACATGTAACCCACGCGTCACCATAGATACCAGCGTGACGTCCAATATTTGAAGAAAAAAGAGACGAAATCATCCGTCCTAATGTGCATATTAATAAAGTGTCAAAGTGCAATGTGAATGGTACATACACTACAATATATCATCTACTCAAGAGGTGCAGCCAAAAATAGTTGAAATAGTCTGTATAACTTTAACGAGTATCGTATGGGACATGCGCATATGTTGAGTGCACACACCGCGGCGGCCCTGGTAGGGCAATACATTGAAAAAGTACAGTCTTTAGATCGTACAGCATTACTTTCAAAATAAGCATCTCAAAAAGTCACCTCCCGAATTCCTATGGTTTCCACTTATACCACACACAGTTTAAATATTGCTTCTATTATTCGTAGAAATTGGTGCATTTTGAGCACATATTACAAGGAAGTACAGGACTTCCAATTCCCTCCACTGTACTTGACATTTTTTAGGTTGGTTAAACTTAAAACATGGTTTTTGGATAAAGATCCTGTACAGAGGGAAGTTACTGCTGCTAAAAATGCACCTTGTAATTTTAATTTAAAGGAATGTGGTCTTTCTGTGAAAAGTAATTTTTGTCCCCCAACTACCTCACCAGCGGTTGAATCCTTCATTTCCACTGTGTTAAAGGATATTAATATGTACAAAGAGGGCTTATCAGGCTTTACAGTAAAGAACAACTTATCAATTGCTGAAAGAAAGGCGCTGGAGGGTTTGGTCCATAACGGCGATCTCATCATCAAGCCCGCGGATAAGGGTGGTGTCATTGTCGTTATGGACCGCCCTAAATATATGAATGAAATCTATAGCCAATTGAATGACCCCCTGGTATATAGAAAAGTTGACAATGACCCCTCAAAATTTTTTACCAAAAGACTCGTTGACCATGCTTTAGCTATGGCCATTATTGACCAGGCCTACATTATTTCCTTATTCCCAAAAATTCCCTTACTATACTGCTTACCCAAAATACATAAGTGCAAAGATTCCCCACCGGGTAGGCCGATCGTGTCGGGACGAGACTCACTATTCAGCCCTGCTGCCATCTTTTTGGACAAGATCTTGCGGTCCTTTGCTACTAATTCAAAATCCTACATTAAGGATACGACGGACTTTCTAAACAAAATTTCTACTGTGTTTGTTCCTACGGGAGCCTACGCCAACATTGTAATGGCAGATTTAGAGGAGGCATGCGTCTATGTGTTCCACCACTTCAGTTCTGTACTGAGGTGGTGGAGATACATTGACAATGTCTTCTCTATTTGGACTGGGGACCGATCATCCCTTGACCTCTTTCTTGAATTTTTGAATGATGTAGATCCCGACATTAAATTCAAGATGGTGGTCTCTGATACATACTTACAGTTCCTTGACACCAAGGTATATGTAGTGGACAACAAGTTAAAAACGACTTTACATGTCAAACCAACTGACTGCAATACCCTTCTCAGATAATAGTCATCATCCTAGAAACAAGGTCCGATCATTACCACATAGCCAACTCTTGAGGGTCCAAAGAATAGTTGACGATAAGGACTTAAGGTCAGTTGAACTCCAAATGATGGGGAAGAAGTTTATTGATAGAGGCTACCCTAAATCCCTGGTGGGGCAATACATTGAAAAAGTACAGTCTTTAGATCATACAGCATTACTTTCAAAATCAGCATCTCAAAAAGTCACCTCCCGAATTCCTATGGTTTCCACTTATACCACACACAGTTTAAATATTGCTTCTATTATTTGTAGGTGCATTGGTGCATTTTGAGCACATATTACAATCCCCTCCTCTGTTTTCGTACAAAAGGGGTAAGAACTTAAAGGACATGCTTGTTAAAACTGATGTATCAATGCATAAGAGGGATAAAACTGTCCGC
Organism: Engystomops pustulosus; assembly: GCF_040894005.1. Lineage (NCBI taxonomy): Eukaryota > Metazoa > Chordata > Amphibia > Anura > Leptodactylidae > Engystomops > Engystomops pustulosus. Next base: position 60,055,603 of record NC_092413.1, read on the forward strand.
AGAGGTTGTTTCCCTTGTATGTCATGCGACAATTGCACATTGATGCTAAAAAGTGAAACATTCACCCATCCACTTCTGGACAAAACGTTTAAAATCAATTCTTTTTTTACTTGTAGAAGTGATAACGTTATCTATGTGCTTCAGTGTCCGTGTAATCTCCTCTATGTTGGAGAAACCACGACTGAGTGTAGACTACGCCTGAATAATCATAAATCGAGTATCTGCACTAAAAAAAAATGACCTCCCAGTTCCACACCACTTTAATGAAGCCGGACAAAAGGTCGAGGACCTTCAATTTTTTATCATTGACAGGATCCCCCCACCGAAGAGAGGTGGGAATAGGGAGTTATTGTTGAAACGTAGGGAAGTACAGTGGATCCATAGACTTAGATCTCTAAGTCCATATGGTCTTAACAGAGAACTTCCACTTAATGTTTTCTTATAAAATCAATGTGATCCAAGAATGTGTATACCTGAGGGCCTGGCCCTGATTGTATCTCTCTCCCTGTGAGAATTAACATACATATATCTCTTTGCTATACAACACACAATATTCATAGTTGTTTGTCACACCGGCCTGTGTTACTTACCTTGTTTCTTCTTTTTGCTTCTCCATAGCAACCTCTGGACATAGATGTGGACACAGTCGATGGCTCAACAAGCGGTGACGTTTGGGTGATCGGGACTTGTTGGAACCAGTGGACCTACAAGAGGTGGCAGCGACCCCGGACGGGGCACAGCCTGCTGGCGAGATCTCTTTAACCGCATGGTTTTATTGGATGTCTGAATCCAGCAGCACCTGTTTTCCTATGGATCACTCGTTATCCTCCCAGTGATCCCCATTACATGTCCCGTCTAGAGCATCCAAGTCCCATCACCAGAGTATGGTTGCACGGAATGTCACCTTTTCCCTTAAAACAGATGGCCGCCGCAGTGTGTGCACTCAACATATGCGCATGTCCCATACGATACTCGTTAAAGTTATACGGACTATTTCAACTATTTTTGGCTGCGCCTCTTGAGTAGATGATATATTGTAGTGTATGTACCGTTCACATTGCACTTTGACACTTTATTAATATGCACATTAGGATGGATGATTTTGTCTCTTATTTCTTCACATATTTGACGTCACGCTGGTATCTATGGTGACGCGTGGGTTACATGTCCTGATTATATAGTTGTATATTCTTTCTTTCTTGAGTGGAACTATGTCAGGGCGAATATTGATATGTATTGTGCACTATTAAGATGGAATGTTTTATGTTTTATATTGTATTAACTCCTTTGTATCTATTATCACACATGTTGGTGATTGCATCACCGCCTATTTAAGTCAGCTGATCGCTGACTCACTATGCTTGAAAATTCACTTCACTTTCCTTGGAGTGAGGCTTCATCCATTGGCTGTATACTAATACTGGAGCGGTTTGTCTGACCCCGACGAAGACCTGCACCCTATAATTTTTTTCACGGTGCCGCTCCACCACTTTGCTTTTTCTAGAATTTACATAATTCCTCAATGGGGCTCATTTACTAAGGCTCTGAATGCCGCACTTATGTCGGGTTTTCCGAATATTTCCGTTTTGCGACGAATTGCCCTGGGATTTTGGCACACGCGGTCGGATTGTGGTGCATCAGCGCTGGCTTTCACGCGACAGAAATTGGGGGGCGTGGCTGTCGGAAAACCCGATGGATTCGGAAAAAAACGTGGAATTTAAAAAAAAATTGTGTCGCAAAAATAGCACTCACATACACCGGAATGAAGGCGGTGAATCCCAGTGAACTCCGGCGGACTTGCAGCAGCGACACCTAGTGGACATCGGGCGCACCTTAGTGAATCCCGGCAGAACCCGAATCAGCGTCGGAGAACGCTCAGCTGGATCGTGAATGGACCGGGTAAGTAAATCTGCCCCATTGTGTCTTCCACCAGGGGATTTTCCTGGGTAAAGACAGTCGAGAAGGCGACATTCAGTAGATTGGCCCTTTCCTCATCTCCTTGCACCATGACCCCCATGTTATTCCTAAGAGGGCCCACACTCTCTGTTTTTAGTTTCTTATCATTTATATACTTGAAAAATAATTTGGGATTATTTTTGCGGCCTTCATCTGCTTTTTACAGGATTTATTTTTCTCTGTATAATCCTGTAATGCCTCATAGCTATCATCAAGTTTTAGCACCTTAAACGCTTTATCTTTCTCGCTTATTGCTTTCCTTACAAGACTAGTTAGCCACATTGGCTTTTTCTCGTTCCTCTTATGCTTTTTCCCATATGGTATGTGTTTCTCACAGGACTTTTTTAGAATATATAAGAAATAGTCCCATTTTTGGGGGGGCTTTTGTCTTTGAGAACATTGTCCCAGGCTATGGCTTTAAGGTCTTCCCTTAGTTGATGAAAATTTGCCCTCCTAATTTTAGAGTGTTCGTTGCCCCTCCACTAATGCTCCTAGTAAAGAATAATACAAAATCAATGATATTATGATCACTATTACCCAGGTTCCGCCTAACCTGTAGTTTTGATACCCTATCAGGTCTGTTGGTTAAGATAAGGCCAAGCAGTGACCCCCCTCTTGTTGGCGCCAAGACAACAGGTAATTGTCTTTTGTTGTTGACAAGAACCTGCTGCCTTTGAATGACCTACAGGTTTCTGCCCCCCAGTCAATATCTGGGTAATTGAAGTCCCCCATAATAAGTACTTCACCATGCTTTGAACCCGCATCCATTTCATTTATCAACATTTCCTCTGCTGCCTCCATTATATTTGGAGCCATATAACAAACCTCTAGTAATATTTTATTATTCTTTTTCCCTCCCCTCTCTCCACCCATAGGGACTTTACATTTGCATCACCGATGCCATCTCGCAGGGCAGGCTTGAGGCACGAATTCACACATTCACAAGAATTCAAACCCCTCCCTTATTTATTTAAACGATCATTTCTAAAAAGACTATAACCATCTGTAGTAACAGCCCAGTCATAGCTACTGTCCAGCCATGTCTCGCTGATACCCACTATATCATATTTCCGCTCCAACATCAAGAGTTCCAGTTCCTCCATTTTGTTTGTGAGGCTTCTGGCATTTGTGTACATACACTTTATATGGTTTTCCCTGTCCGTATTCCTTTTGTTCTTATTCCCCAATGTTATTCCAGCCCCCATTCCTCCCCCATGGACTGTGACTCTTCCCAGCTCTCTATCTACACTGTCTATTTGCCCTGCACAAGTATAGTTTCCCTCTCCCCAGGTCTCTAGTTTAAATACTCCTCCAACCTTCTAGTCATTTTTTTCCCCCAAAACAGCTGCACCCTCCCCATTGAGGTGCAGCCCATCCCTACTGTAGAGCCTGTAGCCGACAGAAAAGTCAGCCCAGTTCTCCATGAACCCAAAGCCCTCCTTCCTACACCAACTTTTGAGCCACTTATTTACCTCCCCGATCTCCCGCTGCCTTTCTCTTTTTCAGAGAAAACTACCTCCCAGGTCCTTGCCCTGATCTTATGGCCTAAATCCCTGAAATCATTTCTAAGGACCTTCCACCTACCTCTTACTTTGTCATTAGTGCCAATGTGCACCATGACCGCTGGTTCCCCAGCCCCTCGCAGTAATCTGTCAACCTGATCCACAACATGCCGAACCCGAGCACCCGGCAAACAACACACTGTTCGGTATGCATGGTCATTGTGACAGATTGCCCTGTGTGTTCCCCTAATAATCGAATTTCCCACTATCAGCACCTGTCTGACCTTGCCTGTGCTCCCATTACCCTTCTTACCGGAGAAGACAGTCCCCTGTTTGCTAGAGGCCACGTAGTCCAGATCAGGACTAGACTCCCTACAACTCTTCCCTCTACCCCGCCTTCTACATGTTACCCAACTAGCTGCCCCCTCACTCTGCACCTCCATACTTACCTCCCCACACCCATCTTCCCCAGAGAGTTTGTGCTCCAGGAGCAACAAACTTCGCTCCATTTTGTCAATTTCCCACAGCCTTGAAACTTGCTAATTTAGATCCAGAATCTGGGCTTCCAGATGACCAATTTTCACACATCCCACTAAGCAGTATTCTCCCTCGAACGGCTGTTCAAGGAAAGCATACATGGCACAGTATCTACACTGTGTAGCAATGACACTTATGGAGTCCATTATTCTAATGGGGATTACAGGAGAAATACAGAAAAAAAAGCAGAATTTACAGTCAAAGTAACACAAAATACAGCAGTTACCTGCTAAAGTCCCTTAAACTTAAGTCCCTTAATCCTAAGTCCCACTTTGGACACTGCGCATACTCGCTTTTCTGAATGCTCTTTAAAAGGTTATTTGCCACAAAAATCTGCTGTGCTCACTGCAACAAGATCTGGCTGCAAACCCAGATGGCTCCAAACCTTGGATACATCATCTCTGACAAGGGACTTCAGATGGATCCTGCCAAGTTTTCTGTGGTACTTCAGTGGCCGTGCCCAGTAGGACTTTCGCTATTCAGAGATTCCTGGGCTTTGCTAACTACTACTGGCAAGTTATACCACATTATTCCTCTCTCTTGTCTCCTATCATGGTGTTGAGTTGATTCAAAAAATGCTGATTCAAAACTCTGGCCTCCGATGGCTGAAGAAACTTTCACCAAGCTTAAAGTGTAACTGTCATTTCAAAAAACTTTTGATATGTTGTAGGGCAGGTAATTTTAAGCCATTTTTTGCAATTGGATTAGTTACCCAAATCTTGCTCCTTCCTCTTGTATTCTGCTGACTTCCCCTAGATGGCACTATAGCTGTTACTATGAACCAGTGGTGGAGAACCTATGGCACGGGTGCCAGAGGTGGCACTCAAAGCCCTCCATATGGGCACCTTTGCCATCACCCCAGCGCAGAGTTCGCCAGACAGGACAAAAGGCCTCTTGTAATCACAGGCAGTCCAGGACCCTAGAAGGAAGCTACAATGATGATCCAAACTTTTCTCCTTCTTTCTACTGTAATGTTATCCTCAGGTGCCTATACAATTTAAACCTGTGACAGAGCAGGGAGTAATAAGTTACTGCTTAAATTGTGGCTTTGGCACTTTGCATAAAATATGTGGGTTTTAGTTGTAGTTTGGGCACTCAGTGTCTAAAAGGTTTGCCGTCACTGCTATGGACATTCCGTCTTCATAAAGAAGACTACGGAACAGGAGACACGCCCCCCTCCCCCTGCAATCAGCTGATCACCTCATGTGTCCCTGCACACAGCTGTTACCTCATGTGTCACTGCCCCAGCACTCAGCCATGTGCAGGGAGAAGACCTCACTAATATAGTGACCAAACACCTAAACACATATCTCTCCTCAGCTTCCCCTACACCTGTATACTGTATAACAAATAATCCACAATGACAGAAACTGCAGCCACCCCTCCCCCCATCACCTCACACACACAAGAAATGGCAGGAGACTCTCTACAAGTCTGCAAGCTGTGCCCTCATGTGCTGTGCTGGAGTGTTACTTAGATAGATAGATATACAGATAGATATAGATAGATATCTATATATCACCTGCGGCTTCTACTCTTAGACCTTCTCAGCTGCAGAGCGGAATTATTTCATAGGTGATCGGGAGCTTTTGGGCATAAAGCTAGCTGGAAAAAGGAAGTTACCTTCTGGAAGGAGTTTGTCACCCGGTCTGTATCTGCACAGGCCACAAGAACCTCCTATATCTCCAGACTGCTCAGTGCCTCAATCCTCGACCTCTGTTGGTCCCTCTCCTTCTCCCGCTTCACCTTCATGATACATTTCTGTCCTCTGATGTATTGTTCCTCCTGAACGGCTGGTTGTTGCTACTCCTGTGGACCTACGGCAGCTTTCTCCTGGCAAGATCTATGTCCGACCTGCTCTTTGGAAGAGGATATTAACTTGGGGACATTGCTCTCGTGTGGCTGGGCACCCTGGGGTGCAAAGATCTGTTGCTCTTGTTTCTACTGGTGGCCAGATCTGGTCAAGGATGTAGAAGATTTTGTGAGATCCTGCAAGTCTTCACGTCTCAAGCCAGCAGGTCTGCTCCTGCCTTTGCCGATACCCAGTTGCCTGAGGACTTACATAGCCAAGGACTTTGTTACGGATCTTCCAACATATTCCAGAAATACCATCATCTGGGTGGTCACAGACCGGTTTTCTAAGATGTCCCAATTCGTTCCTCTGTCTGGTCTACCGTCATCTCCTCGTCTTGCCAGTTCTTCCTCCACATCTTCCAGCTTAATGGACTCCCTCTACATATTGTATCCAGTTTTCCTCGTTCTGGTCCAGTTTTTTCCCTGGTTCTGGAGTTCTCCATGCAGCCAACTTCAAGTGAAACTGGACTTCTCCTCTGCCTACTATCCAAAGTCTAATGGACAAGTGGAGAGAGTTAATCAAACTCTGGGCTGCTATCTCCGCCAGAGTTTTCCTATAATCCTTGGATTCTGAACCTGCCAGCTCTGCTCCATTCTTCATTGTCTATGGAGAGCATCCACGCCCACTTCTTTCTCTTTCTGTGACTTCTGATATTCCTGCCGTGGAAGAGTTGGTCCGAGATCTTAAGTCCATCTGAAAGCAGACTCATCTTTCCCTACTTCAGGCGTCTGCTTGAACCAAAACCCAGGCCGACAAAAAAAAGCAGGCTTCCTCTGATCTTCTCTCCGGGTGAAAAAGTGTATCTGTCCTCCAGATATGAAGATTCCCAGCTACAAAGCTCGGTCCTCCCTTCCTGGGTCCATTCAAGGTACTGAAGTGCATTAATCCTGTGGCTTACAAGCTTCATCTTCCGCCCACCATGTGCATCCCAAACTCCTTCTCCTGGCAAGTACCTGCTCCTGAGGCTATTGCTACTGATTCTTTCTTGTCGACTGGAAGGGGTTCGGCCGAGAGGAGAGGTCTTGGGAGCCCGAGGACATCATCGTGGATCGTGCTCTCCTGCACAGGTTCCAAAGGGGGCGTACTGTCACATATGCTCCTGCGACCTATGTTCCGGGTCGCAGGTACACCCACGTGCCTCCCAACGCCGCCAGAGCCTTGCGGCAGCTCTTACCTTCCCTTGTTCCAGCGGCAGTCCCATTGGTCTAGCGCGCATGTCCCGCCTCCTAGGGCCTCCCCTACCTGTGTCCCCTACTGGATCTTTGTGCTCTATGCCTTTGAGAAAGCGTTTCTACTCTGCCTGTGTGATTCCCTTTGTGACCTCCTGCTACATTCTTGACATTAATCATTTGCTACCTGTCCAGACCTTCCGCTACGTCCCTTACTTTGATCATGTGCTGCCTGTCCTGATCTCCTGCCTGTCCATGACCACGTTTCTGCTCTACAATTCTGTACTTCGCCTTGGTCAACTGTGGGGCAACCTGGTGGAATCCCGCCGCAGCAAGTCCAACCCGCTTTGCAGCTGGCTCTGGTGAAGACCAGGTACCACTTAGACCCCGCTCTGAGGCTTACATCATCGCTTGCAGTGGTACAGTGGGTCCGCTACCCTTGCATTCTGACAAATAGGAGATGAGAGAGATCCAGGAAAAAAAATACTGAAAGTTGGTCAGGGAGAAGAGAGCACAGTGTCCTTCAGTCCAATGGAGTGAAGCATCCCGAGGAGGAGCTGGTGGCCCACAGTATCATACACTGCCAAAAGGGTCAGAAGAATGAGAACATAGTCACCTTTTATTTAGAGCTCAAAGAGGTATTTGTGCTTGCATCTGAGCTTAAAATGGGCATATGGTGCTTGCACAGTGAAGCTGTTGGGTTGTGCTGGCTTTACTGGCAGCCTTATGCAGGTGATGAGAGCTTAAGAGAGAGTCAAGTATATATTTGGCCACAGACAGCTGTGATACAGGGCGATTTGGAACACTAAATCACAAGTATGTATAGTTGATTTAGTGTCCCAAAGCCTGACAGGTCCTCTTTAATTATTCACTGAACAGCAGCAACAGAAGCACTTTCTTCATGGGCTGGAGAGGAGGAGGGGGAGGGAGCAGAGGGGCGGGCTCTGATCTACTGCTGCTGTCTCACTAAGGCAAAACTAGTAAGACAGAGTAGATCAACTTCAGGATGCAATGGGAGAGATCATGGGAGCTCTTGGCATGCAACACTATTTCCTGCATGGCCAAAGCTCCAGTGATAAACTTTGACAAGGCCGAGAAGATGGTATGCTTGCCTAGAGAGAGGGCTCTGTATGCCCTGTGTGGCATGCGTGCAATAGGTTTGCCACCACTGCTCTATGCTATAAAATGCTGTGTGCTGACAATATGCTTAGATTATCAGGGTTTATCTAGTGTTTTATTTAGCCTCTGAACATTCTTTTAGTATCTGAGACATATAAAAAGAGAGATTAGAGATAATGAGATTCATGAGATGCATATAAATCACAATGGCACTCTCAGCTCTGCTAACTCACCTATAACACACACTGTCAGCCCTGCTATGCCTCCCTCCTGGGTAAAGACCTTATATGTGTGTAGCTTGTAGAGTAAATTTGAACAAATTAGCTTAGGTTCCAGGATTATTAAAAAGAATCTGACATGCAAATTAATCCACCCAAAATAAATACTTTATTAAAAACTATGATTAAAAAGCATTTCTGTTATCCGTGAATGGGTCCTTTCCATGGCTGCTATTTAAAAAAAAATCTGTTTGTAAACTTATATGCAACTCACCAATGACTCCAATGAAGCCCTTCATATTCATGAGGCATTGACCTGCCTCCTAGAACCTGATTGACAACTCTCAGTGCTGCAGAACTGTTGCTACGTGGAACATTGAGTTGGAGCTCTGTGACATCATAAGTCACTTCATGTCATATGACCAGAGTGACATGAGTGACAAATGTAACATCTAAGGTCCTGTTACATTTGCACAATCTACCCCATGAATGTGCAACACCCTGCCAACGCATAGGCAAGGTGGTTGTTGCAAATAGCGCCCTCTCCATGTTAGGAGCTCTCTGGGAGACTGATTAACTCTTTAGGAGGTCTCTAAATGGTGGAGAACTTTGTAATTGCAGCTGTAGTCACTGCCTGGTAAGGCAGGAGTTAACAATGTGAAATGTTGTTATCCAATAATAATCTTTATGCTATTGTAAAGCAAGTTGGAAGCTGGTTGGAGGGTGCTCCCACCTGACTAAGGGAGGATAAAAAACCCTGGTGGGAGGGAGCAGGGAGTCAGAGCAGAGATTCAGACCTCAGGTTCTGTCCTGCAGTTTAGTCAGCAAAGCAAGCAGAGGAGAGTGCAGCCAGTGTCTTAATACCAGGAAGCAGAGGTACCTCAGGCCATTGCCTGATACCCTGGGCAAGTCAGATGACTAAGCCCCAGAGCAGAGATCCACCATCTGAACTCGACTCCATACACCAGCCCAGCCTGAAGTTACTACCAGGTTGCGAGCTATCCTTCCTGCGGACCAGCTATCTCCTACTAGCTTTCCAATCTGTTGAATCTGGTGATACTGTTAAGACCGTTGCATGCCATTAAAGTTGAATAAAGAACTGTAAGTTGATTTGTACAATGTGCCTCTGTGTAATCCCTGGATCAGGCTGCATCATCATCACGGGCTCCCCATCTTCCATCATCCAGGGACTCCTTTATACACCTCAGAGGTTGCCCTAGGGAGAAACCTATTGCATCAGCCTCTCCCTCCATATTTCTTGCACACACCACCACCAGGAGACCTGCAAGGCTGCAGGCTCATCCTTCAGTAGCAATACCAAGCACTGTGACCATAGCAGGCCCAAGGCCACATGAGCCAGCCACTCTGGGCCCCGCTGTCTATAGCCAGTGGAGAAAGGCTAGGCCCCGGTGGGGGATGTTGCATATGTATCTGATCACATAAAATCACAACATGCCTTAATGGGGCCATGACGAGGAGTAGAGGTCCACAGAGGCATGATGTAATCATGCCATGATATTGGCATGTTATCAGATATATGCATGTACAGTGTGCTAATGTTAGGAGGCTAAGGAACATGTGATGACGTCACCCTGGTCACATGACATTCTAAGAAGAAGCATGAGTCATGAGGAGATCTAGTTGGGGCCAGTCGAGTAGGGCACGCCCCCTCTGATGCCAGGAAATATAAGATACAGTTAATTCATTTGAGATGTAAGGGAAACTATTTTTAGCTAAAAGAAGGACATTCGTTAGTTAATAGTCCTCTATAGGAACCTGTCATTAGCTATAGTTGTGACAATGTGGTGACAGGTTCCCTTTAAATTAGAGATTAGGGCAGAGGCAGGCAGGAGAAATCTACCATCAGAAATACTTCTGGTGGTAGATTTCTCCTGGTCAGTTTCCTATTAATGATTCAAAGGACCATTGCCAATTTCCAACCCCCTTAAAGTAAAGTTGTCAATAGCTTTTATTTACCCTGTAGTTGCATAAGGAAAAGGGATAATAGTTTCACAATTTGTGAATGTTTCCCTGGGATATTATGTTACATTGGCAAAATATTTGAGCCAGGTCTAATTCCCTATTGTATATACACGACTGTCCTCTATTTAAGACACATTTGAAGCTGTAGAAGAGAGTGGACTGATAAGCTGACTAGAATAACGCTAGTAAAAGATGACTGATAATAAGCATTTGGGTACAAATGACCGTAAAAAGTTGCTGGAAATGTTGCATTCAACTACTAAAACATCAGCTGAAGACTTGTTGATGTCCTATAAGGGAATACTCTATCCAAGCATTCTTTGCAGTGTGGAGACATTTCAAGCATTGGAAACATTCAAAGCCAGAGGGGATGATTTATTGGTTGTAACCTATCCAAAAAATGGTAAGTTGTGTTAAAATATATATACAGGCAGTCCCCGCGTTACTTACAAGATAGGGTCCGGAGATTTGTTCTTAAGTTGAATTTGTATGTAAGTTGAAACTGTATACTTTATAATTGTAGATCCAGACAAAAAAAATTTGGCCCCAGTGACAATTGAAGTTTAAACATTTTTTGCTGTAATGGGACCAAGGATTATGAATAAAGATTCATTACAGACACTTTACATCTGATCATTGCAATCTGGGACTATAGTAAAGCATTCAGAAAGCTTCACCAGAGGTCAGAGGGGTCTGTCTGTAACTATGGGTTGTCTGTAAGTCGCGTGTCCTTAAGTAGGGGACCGCCTGTAATAGTAGTTTTCAGTTAAAAAGTCTTTTTTTTATATTTTAATATGTTTATGCAAATATTATTTAAACTGTAGTATTATATACTGCCTGAAAATGATCAAATCATTCACTAAAGTACTGTACATTACATGCAGCACTCCAATATTTATTTGAGCACTTATCTCCAAGCATTGGATGGTACTGATGGTAACCAATACTTAGAGATAAGTTATCCAATACATATGATATAGTTGATCATTTCTTCCTCATATATCTTTTAGGGCTCATTGCATACCTCCCAACTTTTGGGCTACAGAAAGAATGACAAAAATTTCCTCCCTTTTTCATACAAGCTTGCGCATTGTCTTGCCCCTTACCCCATCCTAAGCATAGTATAATATTGACCTTAATGGTCCCAAATTGTTTAATGTCCCCTTTCTGTGGCCAACTCTCCTATGGGCCCATATAATACCCCCTAATGTAACTCAGCAATATATAATACCCCCTCTTTATTTTATCCTCCCTTTACTAACTTTCTGTACTCTTCCCCCTCCTCCTCATATTGTGACCCCTCTCTTTCCTGACTTCCTATTGTGGTCCCAGTCCTCCATCCCCTCATATTGTGATCCCTGTCCTCCACCCCTCCTCATATTTTGGCCCCCTGTCCTCTACCCCCTATATTGTGGCCACTGTCCTCTATTTCCCTCATTTTGAGGCACCTGTCCACCCCGTCCTATTGTGGCTCCCTGTCCTCCATTCACCTAATCTTGTGCCCCCTGTCCTCCACCCCCTCCTATTGTTACCCCTGTCCTGCAGAGCCTTCATAAAGTGGCCTCCTGTATTCCCCCACTTCATATTGTGGCCTCTTGTACTCCACCCCCTCACATTGTTATATCCTGTCTCCATCCACCTCATATTGTGGCCCCCACCATCTTCCTGTTGCTGTGTATTAAACAAAAAAAAAACAAAAAAAAAAAAAACATTGTTACTTACCGTTCTCTCAAGTCCTGCTTCCTCTTCTGATGCTGCGGCATGAGGGGAATGTGACTAGCATAGGGGAGAAGTTACTAAACATATGCTAAAGAGCAGCAGCAGCTGTGTCGAAGCAGCAGGAAGCTGACTTACCTCCAGGTCCTGATGTGGGATGCGCCAGTTCAAACTGGAACTGTCCCACTAAATATGGGCCAATTGGGTGGTGATGCTAGGTATGCTAGTGAATCTAGTAAACCTATGATGAAGAATATCAATAAAATGTTACAAAATAATTAATGCAGAAATGACCCAGATTCAACCCATTACAAACACAGTTAGTTTGAACCTTAAGGTTTGTTTAAAAATCTGTATCATGCAAGTCCAAAGAAAGGCATAGGGGCACATTTATCAATCACTCTGAAAGTCAGAATATTTCCAGTTGCCCATGGCAACCAATCACAGCTCAGCTTTCATTTTACCAGTTCTCTTGAATATTTTAACGGGGAGCTGTGATTGGTTTCCATGGGCAAATAGAAATATTCTGACTTTCAGACTGCTTGATAAATCTGCCCCATAGAGTCTCTGTACTGCTCAAACTCTGTGTAAGCCCACGCAGGTTTTTAGTATTGGTCAGACAGTGGCTAGGAGCAGATAGGTATTACACCGATGCTGGGAGGTTCCGTAGCGGTGTTGCTCAGCCTGAGCTCAACAAGTCCACAGTATGTGTATAGACAGAAGGAGGCGGCACTCACCGAACCTGTGGAACTACTTCTTTTATACAGCGAATGGTGTGGTACATGGAAAACACTGCGCTTACTAGCGCATCCTCAAGCCGTTGAGATCAACGGCTTGAGGATGCGCTAGTAAGCGCGAAACGGCACGTCGCCGTCTGGCTCCAGTATTTTCCGTGTACCACACCGTTCGCTGAATAAAAGAAGTAGTTCCATAGGTTCGGTGAGTGCTGCCTCCTTCTTTCTATACACATTGTTTAAAAATCTGGATGCAGAAGGAATAAAGTGAGTTTGTGCTGCAATTGTTCTTAGATACCATGATTTGTTGGCAAAGTACCTGACGTACTGAAACAGCAAAAAGCCCTACAAATTACACCCTTAAGCAATTTACAAGACACCCTAACGACTTGGCCTTTTTTAGTTTTTTCACTTCCATTTTTCACTCCCCACCTTCAAAAATCTATAAACTTTTTTATTTTTCCACATAAAGAGCTGTGTTATGGCTTATTTTCTGCGTAACAAATTGCACTTCATAGTGACGGTATTTAATATTCCATGGCGTGTACTGGGAAGCAGGAAAAAATTCCAAATGCAGTGAAAATGGGGAAAAACCACATTTGTGACGTTTTCTTGTGGGCTTGGATTTTACAGCTTTCACTCTGCGTCCCAAATGACATATCTACTTTATTCTTTGGGTCGGTATGATCACATGGATACCAAATTTGTATAGGTTTTATAATGTTTTCATACATTTAAAAAAATTAAAATCCTGTACAAAATATATTTTTTTATTTTGCCATCTTCTGGCGCCAATAACTTTTTCATACTTTGGTGTATGGAGCTGTGGGTAGTGTCATTTTTTGCAAATTTTGATGGCATTTTCATTGCTATAATTTTTGGGACTGTGCGACCTTTTGATCACTTTTTATGAATTTTTTTAGATTTTTCAAAATGGCAAAAAAATGCCATTTTCGACTTTGGACGCTATTTTCCGTTGCGGGGTTATACGCAGTGAAAAAACTTTATTATATTTGATAGATCAGGCATTTTTGGACACGGTGATACCTAATGTGTTTATGATTTTTACTGTTTATTTATATTTATATTAGTTCTAGGGAAAGGGGGGTGATTTGAATATTTTGGTTTTTTTATTATAATTTTTTTTAAACTTTTTTTTATTTTTACTTTTACTATTTTTCAGACTCCCTAGGGTACTCTAACCATAGGTAGTCTGATTCATCCTATCATATACTGCCATACTACTGGCGGCGATCAAGGTGAAAACACCCACGATCGGTGCTGGCATTTGCTGTAATATGCAGACTTACCGGTTATGGAGAGGGCTTGGCCCGCGAGCCCTCTCCATGCACCGGGACCCAGCGCGCTGTACTAGTACCGTGTGCGTCGGGAAGGGGTTAAGTAATTTACCTTAGGGTGTCATGACCATTTTGACCACGCACAGAGTTTTTAAAAAATGTATTTAAATTTGAGTGTAAAAATGCATTTTATTTTTTTAAATTATTATTTAAATTAACTATAAGCTAAGTTTCACAAGAGTTTGTAGGAGAAATGACAACTCAAGTTTTGCAATCCAATTTCTTAAAAGTAAACAAATACCTTACATGTGGCTTCAAGTGTTCTACTTGTTCACATTATTTAAAAGGTAATGAAAGTCATTTAGGTTTTGCAGTTCATATTAAACAGCGATCTGCTACTGCACTGTCTAGCCAGGGGACAGTTTTGGACGAGGAGGAGGAGGTGTTGGGTGCAGGGCCGGCGTCAGCACTGGGTATACATGGGCAAGTGTCGGGGCCCAGGGCTCCAGGGGGGGCCCACATAAGGCTGTACATAAGGGGTTAGGGTCTGTATCTAATGAATCCATAGGGGATGAGGGGGCTGTATATAAAATAACCTTGAGGGGGCAGTTTGGTATGATAAACTAGGGAATATTTTAGGGAACAGGAGATTCTTTTAGTTTCTGAATTTTAATTGCCACCACGTGAGTTCACTGGAAAGGGGTCTACTGAGGTTTTGTTGAGCAGGGGCCTACTGAAACCTAGAGCCGACCTTGATTGGGTGACACCCAGAGCAGCTCATGGACGTCAGTGGAGCATTTCTGGGGAGATACAGGGGCTCATTTACTAAGGGTCCGTCGGACGCATTTTCGTCAGGTCTCCCGAAGATTTCCCAGGGATTTTGCCGCACGCGATCGGATTTTGGCGCAACGGCTTGCACGTGACAGAAATCAGGGGGCGGGCCGTCGGACAACCCAACAGATTTGGACAAACCGCGGAATTTAAAAAAGGATTTGTGATGAAGCACTTACATGCACCAGGAAGAAGCAGGTGAACTCCGGCTGACCTCGGGGCAGAAGCGACGGATGCAGGAAGTCGGGCGCATGAGGTTAGTGAATCGCGGCAGACCCGTATCCTCCTCGGACAGCGCACCGCGGGATCGCAACAGGACCGGGTAAGTAAATGTGCCCCACAGAGTAGGTGGAGATACCTCTCATCGAGAAGAAGCTTGTCCTCTATGCCTTGCAAGTGCTAGCCCAACTGCTAATGTGCTGTCAGAGCGCGTGTTCAGCACCACCGGTGGTGTCATCACCAAGAGGATCCTTGCATTCACAGAACTCCAATTTCAAAATTTTCAATTACACATTCTTGAAACGTTAATTTTCCACATTCCAATTTGAACAACTGGAACACCCAGGGCACCGCAGTAAGAGGAAGGGTATTTGGTTTTTCCATTGCTCCTTTTACTGCTATGAAAATGACTAACCGGGTCTGAACACCCAGGGTGCTTTTAACCTCAGTGAGAGGAAGGTTGTCTAGTATTCCCATTGCTTCTTTCACCACTATGAGAATGACGAACTTGCTCTGAACACCAAGAACACCTTTAGCTGAGAGGAAGGGTGTACTTTTCTATTGCTCTATGTAAATAACTTGGTAACAGCTGTAACATCTATTTTTTTATATTTCTTATATTTTTAATGTTATGTAATTGTTTCAAGTACTTTCTGTAGCCCAATGTTGGCAGGACAACTGCCCAGTTATTCCCACCATTTTTCCGCCCTCTAGTCCTACTTTACAGACATTTTTGGGTTTTAAAATTTGCATCCCCATTGACTTCAAAGTGATTTGTGTTCAGCTCAAAGCTCAGCCTGAAATTTGGGTCACGAACCAAATTTTGACAAAAACTGCAGACCCCGAAATTTCGACTGAACTGGCCAAATGGTTACAAACCAGACTACCAAGACTACCAGCACACACATGTGCCGTTATACAATATTCTGCTGCCATTGACAGGTGAAAATGGTAGCCAGCTCATGAATGGAGCCATGGAATCCACAACCTTGTGCATGAGCCCATAGAAATGTAAGAGGTCATCTGCTAGCTTTAGAAAAAGTAGCTTGCACACGTCCTCATTTCCACATCATGTGCATTTAGCCTTAGGCAATGTACCTACAGACCAGGGTTCTGCCTGCAACAAATAACATGCCCTGAGGGTGACAACCACTATCAAGGCCCTAACCAGAACTTGCTTTCACACATCACAGCAGTTATAAAGTCCAAGGTCACAAGAGAAAGTCAAATGAGATATAAAATCAAAAAGCAAAAGACTTGTGAAATAGTACACACTGGAACAGTAAAATCAACATTGCACCTAAACCACTATGAAGTAGTAAACCAGCTACAAGAAAATAAGGAAATTAGGAAATCACAAAACTGCTTCCCTCACCTGTCTCACAGACCAGCTGTGAAAACAGGGAATGTAACCCTATATAATAATAACAATGCTTACCCCTTACTGACGTGTGACGTATTACTGCGTCATATGTTGGTTCTGGCATATGAAGAGGGCTCACGGGATGAACCCTCTCCGTACAATATCGATGTTTACTGCATGGCACAACTGCATTTTTTCACCAATTTCATTGCATTTGGAATTTTTTCCCAGTTCACAGTACACAGCATGGGATACTAAATAATGTCACTTTGAAGTACAATATTGTATTATGTACAACACATTGTATTATGTTAACAACAAATATTTTATATGTATCTATCTCTCTTTTTCCGACTGTCCCTGTCTGTCTCTGACTTTCTTAATCTATGACTGTCTTTGCCTATGACTGTCTGTGTCTCTGACTGTCTCTCTGTACTGTCTCTCTGCCCTGTCTCTGACTGTCTTTGTCTCTGACACTGGCTGTCTCTCTGCACTTGATAGTCTCTCTGTATTGTTTCTGTCTATTATTGTCTTTGTCTCTGACTTTCTTTGTCTCTGAATCTGTCTCTCTGTACCTGACTCTGTTTCTGTACTTGACGGTCTCTTACTGTTTCTCTGTACTTGACTGTCTCTCACTGTCTGACTCTGTACTTGACTGTCTCTCTCGATCCATCTTACCTCACACATAAGCTGTCTTACACTCATTGGCTATAGTAACCAATCAAAGCTCAGAGCTCATATTAATGACCTGTGGAAAAATAGCAATTAATCATGGCTCAGCTTATAACTGCCACAGATCCAATGGCTCCTGCAAATGGTGGTTAATAAGTGAATTTTGGAAGCCACAGGGTGAAAATTTTGCTTCAAAACCGAGTCTATGATTTTAAACGCGACGGTGCAGATTCCTTTAGCGGATATACATACATACGCACACACACTCAGCTTTATATATTAGATTGTGTAAGAACACATAAAGGTGGTGTTGTTACGGTTTCGAAATAGAGCAGGGGTATTATTATTGCCATTAAGAAGTAATTGAAACCCCTTTTGTGCCTCCACAAAATAAAAATTGGCTACTTTGTGTTGCCTGAAATGTTATATTACCTTTTCATTGAGTATAGGGCCCCTTTATCAGTTACACTGCCCTTTTATAGGTTATATTCTACCATAATGAATTATAATGCAACTTTTTTCAAGAAACTGACCTTACAATGTTTATTTAAGGACAATCTACCATCAAATTCAAGCATTATAAAGCAGGCACAGTGACTCAATCAATTTAAAAATCAACTTTTAAAATTATACTAATTAGTGGGTGTTTACAAAGCCCCTCAGTGCTGTAGCATTACAGACTGTTACAATGTGCAGAGCAGATCTCCACCCCCTGCACTTCCTCTTTCTGCAGTAGATCAATACACAAACGGTTGTGTACAGGCTTTGGAAGCTCCATGCAGGACTGGATGTTTTTGGAAGCCCTATGAGACCTTCAGGAGCAATTTCCAGCATGCTTTATTAGGAAGCTCTTCAGACGAATCCTGGGGGAATATTGTCCTCCTAGTGGGGGAGATCAAAAGCTACAGCTCCCATGGATCATCTACCAGTCACTGCCCTTCCTGGAAGTTTGGGAGCAGCATAAATTCTGCCATGACTGGAGCAAGGACAGTGCAGGCCTTGCCAAAAACAGCTCTAAGAGGTTGGGTATGGTCTTTTATAACCTCCCCATTTCACCAGAGAGCCCTCATGATTCAGCAATAAGCTTCAGGAGGTACCAAGCTCAAGGCTTCTCTGCAGTCCCATTTACTTTGGACTCTGAACCAGCCACCAGCCTCCATCTTATATACAATCAGCAGCATTTTTTATTCATTAAATTATTTTTGTTCCAATCACTTATAAAAATGGCTGGACCATTATACAAACTCTTATACCTCTTATGTCACCCCCTTATCCTCATTGACTGTAAGCTCTTGCGAGCAGGGCCCTCAGTCCTATTGTTTACATATTACTGTTATTACTCTCTAATGTCTTATTTTTTTGCTATAGGTTCCCCATAATCTGTAAAGCTACAAAATTTTATGGTGCTATATAAATAAAGATTATTATTATTATTATTATTATTATTATTATTATGTCTTGTGTACGCTTCTTTCTAGTATCAAAACAGGCATCAAGATACTGTTTACTCTGCCAGTTGAAAATACATTACATGGAGTGTAGATCTTTTTTATCTAGATCTGAGGAACTGGATTGTCTCTTGATTGTCATTAAAGTATATACACCATGCGTCACAGGTGTCCCTGTGATCCACGTCTCAGATCGCAGGCACACCCATACCCGTCTCCGTGGCGGCACCCTGGTCCCCACTCACTTACCTCTCCGCGTTCCTGCTCCCGTTTCGGCTGGCCACTTCCGGGTTTCCTTAAAATCCGGTTTCTCCCAGCAACCCCCACCGGATCTTTGAGCTTCATGCCACTGAGAAAGCTTCCCTCCCTGACTATTCCCTGCATTCTTACCTCCCATTGTGACCCCGGACCTGACTCTAACTTTGCTCCTTCACTGCCCGCCTTGACCTCCTGCTCCGTTCCCAACCTCGCATCTGTGCCGCCTGCTTTGACTATCTGCCTGTTCCTGACCACAAGACTGCCTAGTGATTCTGTACCTCGACCTTGGCTGCCACCATGGACAAGTTGCACCTGTGGAACGACGTGGTGGAACCACGACCCAGCAAGACCATCCTGCTTTGCAGCAGGCTCTGGTGAAGACCGGGTGCCACTTAGATTGTGGTCCCAGGTGTCGGCTTGTGTCATCATCCGTGGTGGTCCAGGAGGTTCACTACTCCGAACCCTCACACCATGTATACATAAATACAGTATATACATGCATACATACCAGCATATACACATCACATATGCATACTCATTTACAGCATATACACATCACAAAAACATACAGCATATTCACATCCAATACTCCAGATGCTGGGGCCCCATAACACTCTGGACCCCATAGCAGCTGCTATCCTTGTATTTACTCCCCTACATCCAAACCCAGACAAGATCACCCCTCTCCCTAACATGGCCAATAGCAGAGCAAGAAGCTGGCACTTCAGTCCAGATATAGTATGGTTAATGAAAATTCAATATGCCTGGGAACAGTAAAAATTACAGATATCCTTTCTTGTGCAGGTGTACATGACAACAGAACAGGATTAAACATGTACCCTCCTTATATAACATGTATTGAAACTTGAAAACCTTGAAGGTCTGCTTTTTTTAAGATGCTGAATACAATAGATTATAGGGAATCAGAAGTATTATATTTGATTGTTCATAGGTATTGGACTAAAGGCAGAAGGTTACACGGAATAAGAATATAAATAGATTATGCTTGGGGAAGGAGTGAGGGAAATTAATAATTTCAACTGTAATGTTGTCATGTAGATTTATTCTGCATTTGAGCCACCATACACATCAACATATACTTCTCCATAGTCTGGATTAATAGAATATGCAGGTTTTAACTTCCAAGATTTCTGTGAAAGGGAAAGGGAGAAGAAAAAAGAGGAACATGTACAATTATTTTCAAAAATAGAACTAGAACCATCATTGCCCCTTTGTCCACATAAAGGTTAATACTTGCAGAGCCACAAACATCGCTAAATTTGTGTAAAACTCGTCACAGCACCATTTCTAACTAACTTTCATGTGCAGCCTGCTTTTTTCTGAGCTACATATAATTACATTGGACAGAGAAAAAGATGGATTTGTGGCTCTAGGGACTATAATTGGTCTGTGTGGTCAATGAATTCCTATAGGCATTGCTTTTTCATTATTTAGTCAACCTCAATGAGGGATTGTATTTTCCAAAATAATTTCTATTTTTAATGGAACCATTTTGGTTTAATGGTTCACCTAGTTTATTTGTAGACTTTTATGAAAAGGGAACCGTCATGAGGATGTAGGCCTACAAATAGCCCTACATAGTCCCAGAGACTAAAAACCAAAGGATGTTGTGAATACTTGCAAAAAAATACTAAAAGTGTGAGTATGCCTATATCTGTCATTTGCGTTGTGGGTTTCCGTTTTTTTATGTTTGGAAAAGTAGATTCTGTATGCTTCTCTTATTTATAGTGGAACATATGTTGTGGACATATCATTGACGAGGTACCTATGCTGCTGGACATTTTATGAGAGTAGCGGCTGCATTTCCCACCCTAGGGCTTATACTACAGTCAATAACTTTTCCCAGTAATTAGGAGCCTCGACATATACAAGAGTATTTACAGTATGAAGGGAGTTCAGCTGCAGAACGCACAGATGCCGAGCCAGCTAGGGGCAGCATCCACATCTCCTACACTGTCTGGGACATCTGGTCTGGATGGTAGAGGGGGTGGAGGGTTTCATGCAGCTAGGGAATGTGATTGGGAGCACACTTGACGTTCATAATGAGATTACTTTAATGAACAGTACAAGATTAAGAAAATAGAGTATATAGAGGATATTAAGGATATAGGGGATATAGAGTATAAAGAGAATATAGAGTAGTACTTAAGTTCTAACATCCGGGCACATGTTGGTAGCAAATGTGTATTATAGGACTTGAAGAACGAAAGCTCTAGAAACATATATATAGTTTTATGACATTTACATAATGTTCTTTGTTTCAGGAACCAATTGGACAATACAGATATTGCATGAAATGGTGTCTGTATTTCACAATAGTGATCCTTTACTAGATGCAACCATGATTGAATTTGGAGATCCAGAAATACTAGCAGTGAGTAAAACTTCAGTCCATAACAGAAATGCTTGTTCCAGTAATATAGAATCTAGATATAAATTCCATACTTAAAAACACATACCTAATATACAGATACTGTAATGACTAATCAATAGTTTCAAAACTTACAAAGGCAAAAAAAGAAAGTTGTGATTTTATATAACTCCATTATTTACAAAAAGTTTAAATTGTGACTACTAATACCATACCAACTACTGTGCAGTATAAAAATATCACCCTTTGGTTGAAAAACAGCTCAACCAAAACACCCAGGTTTCCTTCCTTCCCATCCCCAACCTGGTGCACATAGCAAAGGAATGGTAATCCAAAGCTGTCAGACAAATAGCTGAACAAGATACATGGTAGCTTGTCACTCATTGTATGATCAGGAGTTGAATTGCAACTCTTCTATATTGTCAGCATAAAAACGTACAGAAGACAAAATGCAACTTGGATTAACTTGTTTCGATGCTTAGTTTCTAGACACTGATCTAGATCAAGATCTAGACACTGATCAGAATTGTAGCCAGTTGACTTTTATAAGATGGTTAAACTTTTAAGGTAGGAAGAAGAAGTGACTAACCCATAATATATAGTTGGTGCACACTATGCCTAATGTGACGTAAATGTAAGGATGTACGAAGAGTTTTCCTCATTTATGGTGGGTACATACTAGTTACACCAGCCACCATCTTTGATGTCATCTGTGGGTGACGATTCATTCCGATGGCAGCCTAGAGTATTCCTGGTTGGGAACCCTCCAATGAAAAATAGACAGAAACACCACTTTTTGCCATTCTGCAACACATAAAAATTGTATAAAAAGTGGTCAAAAGGCTGTCCCCAAAATGGTAGCATTGAAAGTATGAAGAGAATTTTTTTTTGTACAAAATTAAAACAAAATAAAGCCTATATAAATGTTATCATACTAACCCAAAGAATAAAGTAAAGGTATCATTTGGAGTGCATACTGAAAGCTGTAAAAACTGTGTCAAAAAGAAAATGGCATAAATGTGTTTATTCAAGCTATTTCATCATATTTGGATTTTTTTCCAGCTTCCCAGTGACCGGCATGGCATATGAAATACCTTCACTAGCAAAACGCTGAAAGCCAAAAAAAAAAACAAAACTGAAAATGGCCTTTTTCTTATGGGGTTAATAAATCTTCATCAATGCTTTTTCCCTGCAGGGATTTGAAGACAGACCTTCACCCAGAATCATTTCAACACACCTAAACTTCAAAAATATCCCAAAGTCTTTTTTTCAAAAGAAGGTTAAGGTAAGTTCTTTAAGTAGCAACTGGAGAACCATGCAATTATTTTTAAATAGATTTTCCCTCAATGAACACTGAACCCCTGTTGACAGAATAGGCAATAAATGTCTGATGGTGGCACATGCTGGAAACTCATGTACATGAGTCCTCTGTATAAATGGAGTGGTAGTGCAAATGCAGTGGAACCAACATTTTTTGATTACTTCGCCACCAAAAAAGTTTATTCATTATGTTATTATGATACCTTTTCCTTAGCTGTCTTTCCAACATATCAGTTTGCAATCATGTAATAGAGAATACAAATCTGTGAATATGGAAATAAACTATGAAACTGTATAACTATAATCTGAGATACTTGAAAACCATAAAGAGCTTAAACAGATACAAATACATTTTAAAACTGGGAGAACTTTTTGTTACCTAAACGGTACATAAAAAGACATTAGCAGTTATTTATTAAATAAAATAACTACTATTACATATTGGGGCACATTAATAAGGGTTGCGCGCTGTACACGTTCTTCATGGCTAAAACGGCTTGCACAGGTATTTAAGAAGTGTCTGCGCTGAGATTGTGTTGCACGTGACCCTTTTGTGGAACATCTGTGCTGGCTTCTGTCACAGCTGCAACCGCGGCGAGCCCCGGCCTGGACTTACCACTTCACGAGCCTGTTTCCCGAATAACTAGGCCCCGTTCCCATTCCTAGGGAGCGCATGCGCCGGCTCTCCTAGCCTCAAAGGGTCAGCATCCTCCTGATTGGAGCTCATTAATCCGGCCTCACCCTTATAATCCGGCAACTCCCTTTCCGCCTTGCCGGATCTTCAGTTCAGCATTGTTCCTGTAAGTGAAAGCCCTATCTTCTGAACCTAAAGGAACTTCCATGGTTTCCTTACCAAGCTTCCCTAAGCGGTTCCTGTACTGGCTTGAGATAGTTTCCAGCGTTCCTATACGCTCCTGAGTGTCTTCAGCGTTCCCATATGCTCCAGTGTGTCTTTAGCGTTTCCAGATGCCTCCGTGTTTCTTCAAGGAGCTGTCCGTTACTGTCCGCCTGGTCGTGTGCCAGCTCCTGCCCGCTTGCCTGCCTTGAGTTCCAGCTCATCCTTCCAAGCCATATTCCTGCTGTCATCACAGGCTTGGACTGTGTCCTGCTACCCCTGTTTCCCTGGCTGCAGCCGTGGGCTTAATTGCACCTGTGGAACAACCTGGTGGCACCCCGCCGCAGAAAGACCATCCTGCTTTGCGGGGGCTCTGGTGAAGACCAGGTGCCACTTAGACTCCGATCCCGGGTGTCGGCTAGTACCATCATCATCTCCCGCGGTGGTACAGAGGGTCCACCGGTCCACAGACTCCTTTGGGAAGACACCAGACTCTTCCCAAAGAGACTCTAGCCCCGTGTCTGTGGACCGTTACAGCTTCCATGCGACACACATCAGGGGGCATGCTGTCAGACGGTCCGACTGATTCAGACCGAGCACCGTATTTCACTTTCAAACTGTGTCGCACGCCCTATGTTAAAGATGCACCACAAAAAAATGGTGAACCCTGTTGGACTTGAGCAGGGAAGCGACAGATTCATGATTTCTGACGCACGATCTTAGTGAATCACTGCACACTGCATAATGGAAGGACAATGCACTTTTAGTGAACTCTAGTGACTTTCTAAGTAAATGTGCCACATTGGGGGTCATTTACTAATGCCCGATTTGCGTTTTCCCAACGTGTTTGCCGAATATTCCCGCACGCGATCGGATTGTGGCGCATCGGCGCTGGCATGCACGCAAAGGAAATTGGGGGGCGTGGCCGAACGAAAACCCGACGGATTCGGAAAAACAACCGCATTTAAAAAAAAAAAAAAGTGTTGCGGTACTCGCACTTACCTTCCCCAGGTATAGGATAGTGCATTCCGGCAGACCTCGGGGAACTTCAGCACAGCAGCAACATCTGATGGACGTCGGAGGAACTACCTTAGTGATCCCAGCCGGACCCGAATCCACCACAGAGAACGCGACGCTGGATTGCGAATGGACTGGTTAAGTAAATCTGCCCCATTATGTAAACAAGTTGAAGACTGGATGATTTTCTTGAGTAATGATACACATTCCAATCTGAATGCAGTAATGAGCAGTAATGTGTTCTGTTTTATAGTTTGGCTATTCAACAGAAATTTGTGTTTTTATTTTGTTAATACAGTAAATTGAGAATTATTTTTAGGTCATTTAGTGCTCAAAAATACTTTTTCCATCATGGTCTTTTGTTATAGTGGATACATTATTGACCTTTTTAAAATTGTTATTTAATTCACAGGGACCCTCATAAGGTGGTGAAAGATCTTGGCTGGGGGATATTTAAATCCTTTGGCCACATTAACTATAAATGGATGGAGAAACCTTTCAAAATAAAAATAAATATCTGTTACGATGGCCTAAAAGAAAAAAACAAAATTGATGTTATATAACTATTTTGTCACCAATGAAATTTTGAATAAAAAGTATTCAAGAGTCAACTATTGAATCTCATTTTGAAATCACTTCAATTCATTGTTATTCTCTGAACCAGAAATCCAGACAATTAACTGGCTGTATATTAGAGCATAAAAATGGTTCTTACTATAGAAACCTTGACACGGGCATCTGAAGTTATGCTCCTCTTCCAGCATCTAAAAGTGATGAATTTCAGTCAAGAACAATGACTATTTTCAGCAAATATTTCTTTGGAGGTCTTTTTTTTAAAAGGTAAACACGCAAGTTGAAATATAAAACAGGTAAAGCCTGGACAATCCCTTTAAAACATACATATTGTGGGGAATTGCTCTGGAAGCAGGGACACATGCAGAGTTAAAGTCCAAAAATCAAGTGTTTATTCACACTTCCTTGTCAAAACACAAATTCAGCCTTGGCTTAGGCACAAACAAAATACCAAAAATAAACCCTGCCCAGCGGGCACTGCCTAATACAATAACAGCCCCTAACTATACATGTACAAGGCTGCCTGGCACATGCTCTTGGCCAGCAGAATATCAGGAGGCACTCAGTTACCTTTGCTGTGTGAACACGGTCCAGCCTTCAGTTCTCCAGGTAGTGCCTCCCCTACTGCTTCTGGCCTACAGATTAAATCAGGCTCTAAGGAGGTCTGTGACCTGCACCGGTGGGCTATACAGAAACCCAGGACCGAAGCCCGGATGGAGTAGGAGTCCCACTACCAGCCTATCCCTGCTCCATAATAAGTAGGCCCAGTACGGACATTACAAATGTGTCTGTGTTAGCTAGGCCAACATAGACCAAACAGACTATTCCTGCTTATCATGTCTGCATTAACCCTTAGGTTACCACACACCCTTCATCTGCCTGTATGATAGATAGCGGTTTTCCCAAATGACACCTCTCACTTTCTCAAAAAAAAAAAAAATATATATATATATATATATATATATATATATATATTAATGTGTGTGTGTGTCTGAAGTACAATGTGTGACAAGAAAATCTCAAAATACCCTGGATATTTTAATAGGGTAGTTCCGAAGTTATAACCTCTTTTAATGATACAGTGCAGAGCTATAAAGGGTGCATGAAGAGGGCACACAGGCTGAGCCCTCTTCATACAGAGATGCTTTCAACCAAACGCGGGTGTTAACCTCTTGTATACCGCTGGCATCTTTGCACTTAAAGCATGGCGGTGCATGGGCGCTGCCATCTTTCTTGAGATTGTTGCTCCTCCGAACGTCATCGTGGCGATCAGTTGCCATGACAGTTGCATGGTTGGATGGTTTCTGAGGATTCAGTAGTATTGCAGTATATGGTAGGAATGATCAGACCATCTAGGGTTAAAGTACCCTAGATGGTCTAAGAAATAATGAAATTTTTTTTTTTTTTAAATGTAGAAAATTAATTAAAAAATTCAAATCACCCCCCCTTTCCCTAGAACTGATATAAAACATAATAAATTGTAAAAATCACAAACACATTAAGTATCACCGGGTCCCAAAATGCCCATTCTATTTAAATATAAAAACCGTTATTGCCGGCAGTGACCTCCATAAGGGAAAATGGTGCCCAAATATCCGAAACGCACGACTTTTACACCATTTTACATGACATAAAAAATGTAATAAAAAGTGATCAAATTGTCGCACAGTACTCAAAATGGTAACAATGAAAACGTTGTTTCATTTTGCAAAACACCAAAGTATGAAAGTTATTAGCGTCAGAAGATGGCAATTTTTTCTTTTTCGTACACATTCGTTTTTGAAAATGTATTAAAATGCAATAAAACCTGTGTATGTTGGATATATGTTTTTAGGGAATTACTTTGCCACCTGACTGTCTGTCCGCTATATAGTATTTTTGTGTGCTTGATTCTGGTTCTGTAAGTAGGTTCGGAAATTGATTCTGGTGCTTTATTTATGTGCACAGCTTGGTTTTCATGCTGTATTTGTCTAGTGAACATTACGTTGGAGCTGTTTTTATGTACAAAGCTTGGCTCTCATGTTGTATGTGTTCTAACTCAAGAATCTATGCAGTTAACACAAATAACCTGTATTTACAGGTTGTTAAAATGGTTGTATTTGTTTATAAATTAGGAAATTTAGATAGATAATAGGTTGGTATGTAGACAATGAAATAACATAATGTAGACAGTAAATAACAGAAATATTTGGTAGCCCAATAACTTTTCCAACTTAAACAATATAGTAAACACATTGGCCCACATTTATTAACCCCTTAAGGACGGAGGGTTTTTCGCCTCATTTCTCGCTCTCCAACTTCAAAAATCCATAACTTTTTCATTTTTCCGTGTACAGACCTGTGTGAGGGCTTATTTTGTGCGTAACAAATTTTACTTTCCCGTAATGATATTTATTTTAACATGCCGTGTACTGCAAAGCTGAAAAAAAATTCCAAATGTGGAAAAATTGAAAAAAAACCGCACGTGCGTCACGTTCTTGTGGGCTCAGTTTTTACGACTTTCACTCTTCGCTCCAAATAACACGCCTACTTTATTCTTTGGTTCGGTGCGATCGCGGTGATACCAAATTTATACAGGTTTTATTGTGTTTTAATACATTTTCAAAAATTAAACGAATGTGTACAAAAAAGAAAAAAAATTTTTTGCCATCTTCTGACGCTAATAACTTTTTCATACTTTGGCGCACGGAGATGTGTGAGGGGTCATTTTTTGCGAAATGAGGCGACGTTTTCATTGCTACCATTTTGAGGTCTGTGCGACATTTTGATCATTTTTTATTTCATTTTTTATGTTATGTAAAAAGGTGTAAAAGTCGCATTTCGGACATTTGGGCGCCATTTCCCGCCTCGGAGGTCACCGCCGGCCGTAACCGTTTTTATATTTTGATAGATCGGGCATTTTGGGACGCGGCGATACCTAATATGTCTGTGATTTTTACTGTTTGTTATGTTTTATATCCGTTCTAGGGAAAGGGGGGTGATTTGAACTTTTAATATTTTATTAATTTTTTTTATTTTTTAAACTTTTTTTTTTCTTTTTTTTTTCACTATCTTTTAGACCATCTAGGGTACATTAACCCTAGATAGTCAGATCGCTGCTACCATATACTGCAATACTTCTGTATTGCAATATATGGCATTTTTGCAGCACATTCATTACAATGAGCCACTGGCTCATTGTAACGAATATGCAGCTGCCAGATAGCCTCGTGTCAAAAGAAGACACGAGGCTACCATAGCAACTGATCGCCGCCCCCCGATGACGTTCGGGGGCGTGGCGATCGAAAAAAAGATGGCGGCGCCCACGCGCCGCCGTCTTTTAAACGCCGCCGGCGACTTTGCCGGCGGCGTTTAGGGGGTTAATAGCCGCGATCGGTGCAAGCACCGACCGCGGTTATTAGCGGTGGGGGTTTTGTGCAAAATGCAAAAACCCCCACCTCTGTATGAAGAGGACTCAGCCCGTGAGCCCTCTTCATACATCCCTTATACCTCTGCGCCGTAGAGCTACGGCGCAGAGCGTTAAGGGGTTAAAGTCGTTGCACCAGTTTTCTGTCTGACTTTGCACTAGAAAGAATGTGAAAGCTGCTTGCAAAGAAAAAATGTTCACCTGAAAAGGTTCTGCCCGAACCACATTTCTACACCATGAACAAAGGGCACCAGGAAAAATGGTGCTTCTGCCAGAGCAGTGCAGGGGGCACCAGATTCATGAAGACCGTGTGACACTTTTTATGACGCACACCGGATGACGTACAGCTTGCAGTATTTTTGATAAATATATGCCATTATTATTGGTGATCGATTAATATCATAGCTAAATATGATACAAATCATGTTTTTCTCTTTTAAACCCATAATAAATGTGAATATCTATTAAAATTTAAATGATTACTTATGTGTATGGTAAAAAGGAAGCAAAAAACCTACTACTTTCATACTGTCGTTGTTGGGATGTATCTCCCATAAATGGCTATATGCAGTGCATCGCTATTCCTCCTCTATAGTGTGCTGCCGTGAAAATAAAATGCTGAACTATGAAACTATGAAAATAAAATGCTGAAATGGTTATATACGGTTGCTATGGCTATAAATGTGAAATACAAAGACAAATGTAAGGCACAAGGGAGGTACCATGGACCATACATGAATGTGAAATTCTACAATAAGAACAACTATCATTTTTGTATTTATAAGATATAAATATAGTATAATAGTATAATATAGCCATAAAATTTGCCAAAAAGTTTAATATTTGATCTTTTGCATTGACAGATATTGCTGGTTCTCCGAAACCCAAAAGACACAGCGGTATCCTTTTATCATTTTTATAACAGCCTGCCTGCTCTTCCATCTTATACTTCATGGGACTTGTTCTTCAACGATTTTATAGATGGAAAAGGTATTTATTCTACACCTATTAAACCATAAATGATAAAGCTCGTGATCACACACAATCGGAGTAATGTTCTTCTACAGTAGTTTTTCTATTGGGACCTCATTAGTCCAGGAGGCTTGCACAATATTTAAATAAGATTTGCAGAAACCTATCCACTAGTCTGATACAGTGTTATGCAGGGGATTTTCGGAACTAAAATGTATGTGCTGGCAACCCTACAACTGCAACATGCAAAAATGATCCGGTATGAACTGCATTGCAGATACAGATGAGCCTTACTCATGCATGGAATATATAACTCTTATCCAAAAATATTTCAGGCTTGCAAAATAATTAACAAATATTTGTTTGTACAAATTTCAGATCAAATATTTAAGGGAAATATGCTGCAGGGTTTTAACTTTAATAACCTTTCATGCTTCCAGCAGTGTTAATATGACCATATGTTTACTAGAAGGGTTAATAAGATGATGAGCCAGAACCCTAGAACCCAAAAGTGGCGCCCCAACAAAGTACTTGGAAGCAAGTTGGATTATCTAAATTATACTTCTCTGATTAACCCTCCTAATAAACATATGTCCATACTCACAAGTGTTGGGAGCAACAGCACTAGCTTTTTAGTTCTCCGACCGCTCCATTGATCAAAAATTTTGATACACACGCATGCACACAGTACTGTAACATTGCTCACAGCATGCATAGAAGATGTTGATCAGCGATTCCTGCGTCTCTCCGGTGCACCTGAACACAGCCTCAGACATAGGGGCACATTTACTAATAATGTAGGAAACTTCATTAAAAGTGCTCTGCATGTGTATAATGATTGGTGCGCCAGATTCATTAAATATGTGCGCCAGAAATATTGAATCTGGCGCTCTGCCCAACAGAGTTCATCAACCTTTAACATAGGGCGTGTGACAGACTTTGCATGATAAATCTGGCGCACGGTCCAACTGAACACCAAAACACCCCCTAATTTGTGTCACATGATGACTAGTGCAGCTGCGCTACCAAAAAAGTCACATGCAACAAATTTGTGGTGCAGACACTTCTTAAATGCCTGTGCAAGCAGTTTGCACTAGAAAAGAACATGCAAAGTCCATCAGAAAACTGGCACAAAGCCCTTAGTAAATGTGACCCATAATTAGAGATGGGCGAATCGATTCTAATGATTCTAACTTCGGTTAGAATTTCAGGAAAAATTTGATTCGCCACAAAGCCGAAGTTTATGCTGATTCGCGGGAATGAAGTTGTTTTTTTCCCTCATGTTTCTGCTAAATGGGCGCGAGAACAACGTGTTACATGTGGTAGAGAACTCTGGGATGGAGAAAGGAACTCCCCCGATGACATCTGCAGACCTGTAAGCCAATCAGCCACCGGCAGGCTTATGCAATGTCACACAGCCCTATAAAACCCAGCCATTTTCTATCTCAGCACTTCACACTTCTTGTTATAGCGTCCAGCTGCTGCTATTGTGCTGTGCAATTCTTGCTGCAATCCCTTGCTGTTCTCTGAGGGGGATCTGTATACCCCAAATAGCAGTTCTATTTAGTGACAAAATCGAATAGGAAGAAATCTGTTTGACTTTCATGCATCTGCAGTAGTGAGCTGTCAGTTGTGGGGTACCTGTATAACGCACATTGCAATACCTTTTGGGGGCTCTAGTTTACAGCCAGATTTATGTGTGAAATCCACATAGTTTATACAGTGATTTTCGCTGAAATTACACTGTCAGTTGTGGGGTATCTGTATAACGCACATTGCAATACCTTTTGGGGGCTCTAGTTTACAGCCAGATTTACATGTGAAATCCATGTAGTGTATAAACCACTATGTCAGACAGAAAGGTGGCAGGTGGAGCAGGCAGAGGTGGCAGCACAGTAAGGGGATGTCGCAGCAGGGGTGACTCTGTGAGGGCAGAACTGCCGTTGTCATCTAGTGGCAGTGTGTTGATCGACAACCCAAAGGTTGTTGAATGGTTGACTAGGTCGTCCAATTCTTAAAATATAACATCTGACAACCCCAGCTAAGAGTCTGTAGGTTCCTCTGATACAACAATTAGTTGGCATGGCCCAGGAGCAGGTCAGCGGCCCTCACCTGTCCTCAACCAGGCTCTGTCCTGTTCCTTTCGCGCAGCCAGAGAGCTACTAGGTGGTCTGGGCACCTCGCCACTATTCAGCGAGGACGAAGTGTTTGAGGACAGTCAGCAGCTGCTTTGCAGTGAAGAGGTGGGGCAGACTTCTGCTGCTTCCTGCAGTAGGCAGGCTGTGCATACTGACATCGGTGAGGAGAGTAGCAGTGACCGGGAAAAGCAAATTGACGATGATGTAGCCGATCGCACTTGGGAGCTGGGTGTAGCAGGGGAATCTTCATCGTCGGGCGAAGAGAGTGTCAGCTTGCGGAGCAAGCAGCAAGTCGATACTGTGGCTGTGAGTCAGCAGGGTGGCAGCAGTGCGAGGACGGGAGCCAAAACGTCCGTGGGGTACAAATCCCGATTCGCAGGCCCAAATAAGGCTGGCACAGGGGCTCAGCGAGGCAGCGGCGGTAGCAGTCGCTCACTGTAGAGTGTTGGCAGTAAAATTACCACCTCAGCGGTGTGGCAGTTTTTTGTAAAGACACCAGAGGAGCCGAGCATGGGTATATGTCGTATCTGGGGGCAGAAAGTGAAGCATGGCCAGGGAGCTAACCTTGGCACCATGGCCCTGCGCCTACACATGCAGCGTCACCATCCAATGGCCTGGGAGAAATGGGTGTCAGATGCGGTCCATCCTGCAGGCGCAGCAACAGCAGCAGCACCTAGTGGCACACATGCTGTTTCAGCAAGTCAAGGCTCCAGCACCTCTGCCGAAGGGAGCTGTTTGTCTTTGACATCATCTCCCGGTCCAGATGCTCCTGGCTACGCATGGCCCAGCAGTCGTTGAGCGAGGCAATTACAAAAAGAGAACTCTATGCATCCAGCCATCCCAAGGTGCAGAATCTGACTGTGCTCTTGTCGAAGTTATTGGTACTGCAGTCTCTCCCTTTCCAAGTCGTGGACTCTGCACCCTTCAGAGAACTAATGGCTTGTGCCGAACCGAGGTGGAGAGTTCCAAGCCGCAATTTTGTTTCCAAAAAAGCTGTGCCAGCCCTTCATCAATATGTACAACAGAAGGTGGGCCAGTACTTAAGCTTATCAGTTTCTTCCAAGGTGCACGGCAGCGCAGACGTGTGGAGCTGTAATTATGGTCAGGGCCAGTATATGTCCTTTACGGCCCACTGGGGGAATGTGCTTCCCGCCCAGCCAAACCAGCAACTTCAACAAAAGACGGCACTTTCTCCTCCACGTTGTCAAACTGTTGCTCCTGCGCCAGTGTCCGCCTCCTCCTTCTCCACCACCACCTCAGCCTCCACAAGTGCTGCTCCATCATACCACATGTAGAGGGTACAGCGGTGTCAAGCAGTTCTACACCTGGTTTGCTTGGGCGAACGAAGTCACACAGGGGAGGAACTGTTCCACGTCATGCAAGAAGAAATCAATGTATGGCTTTCTCCGCGACAACTAAAAATCGGAACCATGGTGACAGACAATGGGAGGAACATGATGTCCGCACTGCAACGAGGAGGGATGGTCCATGCGCCCTGCGTGGCGCATGTTTTTAGTCTGGTAGTCAACAAGTTCCTGAAGTCTTACACCCATCTGCAAGACATTCTAAAAATGGCCAGGACACTGTGCACGCACTTCAGCCATTCTTACAAAGCCAAGCACACCCTCCTCAAGTTGCAGCGCCAGAACGGCCTACCCCAACATAGTCTGATATGCGATGTTTCCACCCGTTGGAAATCCAGCCTCCATATGTTAGACTGCCTGTATGAACAGAGAAAAGCCATTAATGATTTTTTGATGATGCAAGCGGACTGTAGTACTCCCCTGTGTAACTTTGATGTCAGCCACTGGCAGCTCATGCATGACACCTGCCGTTTGCTCAGGCCTTTTGAAGAGGCCACGTTATTTGTCAATTGCCAGGACTGCGGGATGAATAATGTCATTCCACTGCTTCATGTCCTGGAACACACAAACTCTGTCTGGTCAGGGCACTGGAGAAGTGGAGACTACATCTCATGGCCACATGAGTCCCCTGGGGGCTGAACTGGAAGAGGAGGACATTGGAGCACAAGCAGGGTATGGTGCAATTTGTGGTTTTTCTACTCAGGTGACAGGAGAGGAGGAGCAGGAGCATCCGGAGGAGGTAGAAGACGAGGCAGATGACCCTGAAGCACCGTGGCAGTATACTGTGGATATGGAGACCGGGAGTCCCACAGAGTCACTTGCGCAGATGGCCCACAGCATGCTGCTTTGCCAAACTAGTGACAGCCGAATAATCAACATCCGGCATAGGGATGACTTTTGGCTCTCCACCCTCTTGGACCCTCGCTACCGGTCCAAAATGGGTGACTTTTTTCCTGCTGCTGAGAGGAAGGAACAACTGGCATACAATAGAGAAATACTGAGTACACAGTTGGCCGCTGCCTATGTGCGCCATTGTCCATCCTCTGTAAGGTCTTCCCGGGGGATTCCTGGCAGTCATTGCTCACGTACTACTACCACGGCTGCTGTGGGGAGCTGGGGGGGTAGGAGCAGTAGGAGTTCCATCAACAGTCGCTTAAGTCTGGATTCCTTAATGAGCAATTTCCTTCACCCGCCTAGTGAGGAGGGTAGCCGTCACCCGCAGCAGCAGCAGGACATGAAGCAGACCCTGCACCAGCAGGTGGTGGCCTACTTGGACAGCACTTTACCACCTGAGGTAGAGGATCCCATGGACTACTGGGCAGGCAAACTTGATGCGTGGCCGCAACTTGCGGAGTTTGCAGTAGAGAAGCTGTCCTGCCCGGGCAGTAGTGTGGCATCAGAGCAAGTGTCCAGTGCAGCGCAGGCCATCGTTACCCCCAGGAGAACCCGCTTGTCCACCAGTAATGTGGAGAGACTGACCTTTGTCAAGATGAATCCGGCTTGGATCGGCCAGGATTTCAACTCACCAATGCCTAACGCATCACATTAGATCAGCCACGATGCCTTCTCCAAGCGTTGAGAAATGAGTCGGGGTTCTAACTACCTGCCTCAGCTACTATTCTGATGTTGCCACCCGACCGATGCCACACATCTGCTGCTAGTTTCACCATCTGCCTCCTACCATCTTTACCAGGGACTGGTACACACTATATCATGGTGCCACTCTACAGGCTCCTGCTGCTTCTGATGCCACCTTCACACTATATTATTGTGCCACTCTGCGGGCTCCTGCTGCTGCTTCTGATGCCGCCAACACACTATATCATTGTGCCACTCTGCCTCTCTTTCTGCTTCTGATGCCACCTTCACACTATATCATTGTGCCACTCTGCAGGCTCCTGCTGCTACTGATGCCACCTTCACACTATATCATTGTGCCACTCTGCGGGCTCCTGCTGCTGCTGCTTTTGATGCCACCAACACACTATATCATTGTGACACTCTGCTGCTCTTGATGCTTCTGATGCCACCTTCACACTATATCATTGTGCCACTCTGCGGGCTCCTGCTGCTACTGATGCCACCTTCACACTATATCATTGTGCCACTCTGCGGGCTCCTGCTGCTGCTGCTTTTGATGCCACCAACAGACTATATCATTGTGCCACTCTGCCGCTCTTGCTGCTTCTGATGCCACCTTCACACTACATCATTGTGCCACTCTGCGGGCTCCTGCTGCTACTGATGCCACCTTCACACTATATCATTGTGCCACTCTGCGGGCTCCTGCTGATTCTGATGCCACCAACACACTATATCATTGTGCCACTCTGTGGGCTCCTCCTGCTGCTACTGATGACACCTTCACACTATATCATTGTGCCACTCTGCGGGCTCCTGCTGCTGCTACTGATGCCACCAACGCACTATATCATTGTGCCACTCTACAGGATCCTGCTGCTTCTGATGCCAGCTTCACACTATATCATTGTGCCACTCTGCAGGCTCCTGCTGCTTCTGATGCCACCTTCACACTATATCACGGTGTCACTCTGCGGGCTCCTGCTGCTACTGATGCCACCTTCACACTATATGATTGTGCCACTCTGCGGGCTCCTGCTGCTGCTTTTGATGCCACCAACACACTATATCATTGTGCCACTCTGCCTCTCTTGCTGCTTCTGATGCCACCTTCACACTATATCATTGTGCCACTCTGCAGGCTCCTGCTGCTTCTGATGCCACCTCCACACTATATCATTGTGCCACTCTGCGGGCTCCTGCTTCTTCTGATGCCACCTTCACACTATATCATTGTGCCACTCTGCGGGCTCCTGCTGCTGCTTTTGATGCCACCAACACACTATATCATTGTGCCACTCTGCCTCTCTTGCTGCTTCTGATGCCACCTTCACACTATATCATTGTGCCACTCTGCAGGCTCCTGCTGCTTCTGATGCCACCTTCACACCATATCACAGTGCCACTCTGCGGGCTCCTGCTGCTACTGATGCCACCTTCACACTATATGATTGTGCCATTCTGCGGGCTCCTGCTGCTGCTGCTTTTGATGCCACCAACACACTATATCATTGTGCCACTCTGCCTCTCTTGCTGCTTCTGATGCCACCTTCACATTATATCATTGTGCCACTCTGCAGGCTCCTGCTGCTGCTTTTGATGCCACCAACACACTATATCATTGTGCCACTCTGCCTCTCTTGCTGCTTCTGATGCCACCTTCGCACTATATCATTGTGCCACTCTGCAGGCTCCTGCTGCTTCTGATGCCACCTCCACACTATATCATTGTGCCACTCTGCGGGCTCCTGCTTCTTCTGATGCCACCTTCACACTATATCATTGTGCCACTCTGCGGGCTCCTGCTGCTGCTTTTGATGCCACCAACACACTATATCATTGTGCCACTCTGCCTCTCTTGCTGCTTCTGATGCCACCTTCACACTATATCATTGTGCCACTCTGCAGGCTCCTGCTGCTTCTGATGCCACCTTCACACTATATCACGGTGCCACTCTGCGGGCTCCTGCTGCTACTGATGCCACCTTCACACTATATGATTGTGCCATTCTGCGGGCTCCTGCTGCTGCTGCTTTTGATGCCACCAACACACTATATCATTGTGCCACTCTGCCTCTCTTGCTGCTTCTGATGCCACCTTCACATTATATCATTGTGCCACTCTGCAGGCTCCTGCTGCTTCTGATGCCACCTCCACACTATATCATTGTGCCACTCTGCAGGCTCCTGCTGCTTCTGATGCCACCTTCACACTATATCATTGTGCCACTCTGCGGGCACCTGCTGCTTTTGATGCCACCAACACACTAAATCATTGTGCCACTCTGCCTCTCTTGCTGCTTCTGATGTCACCTTCACACTATATCATTGTGCCACTCTGCAGGCTCCTGCTGCTTCTGATGCCACCTTCACACTATATCATTGTGCCACTCTGCAGGCTCCTGCTGCTTCTGATGCCACCAACACACTATATCATTGTGCCACTCTGCCGCTCTTGCTGCTTCTGATGCCACCTTCACACTATAACATTGTGCCACTCTGCGGGCTCCTGCTGCTGCTGCTACTGATGCCACCAACGCACTATATCATTGTGCCACTCTGCGGGCTCCTGCTGCTTTTGATGCCACCAACACATTATATCATTGTGCCACTCTGCCGCTCTTGCTGCTTATGATGCCACCTTCACACTATAACATTGTGCCACTCTGCAGGCTCCTGCTACTTTTGATGCCACCTTCACACTATATCATTGTGCCACTCTGCAGGCTCCTGCTGCTTCTGATGCCACCTTCACACTATATCATTGTGCCACCCTGCGGGCTCCTGTTGCTGCTGCTTTTGATGCCACCAAAACACTAAATCATTGTGCCACTCTGCCTCTCTTGCTGCTTCTGATGCCACCTTCACACTATATCATTGTGCCACTCTGCAGGCTCCTGCTGCTTCTGATGCCATCTTCACACTATATCATTGTGCCACTCTGCAGGCTCCTGCTGCTTCTGATGCCACCTTCACACTATATCATTGTGCCACTCTGCCGCTCTTGCTGCTTCTGATGCCACCTTCACACTATATCATTGTGCCACTCTGCGGGCTCCTGCTGCTGCTGCTACTGATGCCACCAACGCATTATATAATTGTGCCACTCTGCGGGCTCCTGCTGCTGCTGCTTTTGATGCCACCAACACATATCATTGTGCCACTCTGCCGCTCTTGCTGCTTCTGATGCCACCTTCACACTATATCATTGTGCCACTCAGTGTAAAAAGAGTGCACTCTTTGATATTATAGTGGGATCTTGGCACTCAGCCCAGTCCTTTCGAGCTGGCACAGACCTTACCTTGTCAGGCTGCGTTCCCGCTTCGCTTATTTCGGGAAGTTGGCCTATGTAAGTGCACATGGAAGTGAAGAGTGAAGCGATTCTAAGAGCGGTGGCTGTCATGTGCGTGTCATACTAAAAGACATTGTTTGAAGACCAAACCACGCTCATATTTAACACCTTGCCGACCGAGGACGAACTATATCGAGCTGAGCTCTCTCCATACACAGTGGGTAATGGCTGTATAAAACAGCCAACACCCGCCTGTCACTGCCGCGGTCGGTGCTAGCACTAATCGCGGCAGTTAACCTGTTAAGTGCCGCGGTCGAACCCGACCACGGCACCTAACTTACCTTTACATGTGCCATCAGTTGCTATGGCAGCCTAGAGTCTCATTGAGACTTGTAGGCTTGCCAGGTGCAATGATTTCTAATAGCCACCAGAGGGCAGGCTATTAAAAATCATTGTAAAATAGCTATATACTGCAATACAGTAGTATTGCAGTATATAGTATTAGCAATCGGACCCTGCAGGGTTAAATTACCCTGGAGGATCTAAAATAATGGTAAAAAAAAAAAACAATATGAAAAAACAGTAAAAAAAAAAAAGTTTAAATCACCCCCCTTTACCTAGAACTGATAGAAATATAAATAAACAGTAAAAATCATAAACACATTAGGTATCATCGCGTCCCAAAATGTCCGATCTATCAAAATATGTTAGCGATTTTTCCCAGCATTTAACCCTGTAATGGAAATTGGCGCCCAACGTCGAAAATGCCACTTTTTTGCCATTTTGAAAAATATAAAAAATTCTAAAAAAAGTGATCAAAAGCCCATACAGTCCTCAAAATGAAAGCATTAAAAACGTCATCAAAAGTCGCAAAAAATGACACCACTCATAGCTCCATACACTGAAGTATGAAAAAGTTATTAGTGCCAGAACATGGCAATATGAAGAATTTTTTTTTTGTACAGAAGGTTTTAATTTTTTTAAATGTATGAAAACATTATAAAACCTGTACAAATTTGGTATCCTTGTGATCGTACCAAACCAAAGAATAAAATAGACATGTGATTTGGGGCGCTCAGTGAAAGCTGTAAAATCCAAGCCCAGAAGAAAACGGCGCAAATGCGTTTTTTCATCATTTTCACTGCATTCTGAATTTTTTTCCCGCTTCCCAGTACACAGCATGGAATGATAAATACCATCACTATGAAGTGCAATTTGTTACGCTGAAAACATGCCCAAACAGAGCTCTGTACATGGAAAAATAAAAAAGTTACAGATTTTTGAAGGTGGGGAGGGAAAAATGAAAATGCAAAAACAAAAAAGGGCCACGTCCCTAAGGGGTTAAGCATGGCACAACGTTCTACAACACCCTACAGACTCTCTGCAGCCAGGAAATGCCTGTTTTTTAACGTGATTCGTTTTGATTCCATTCGGGTCGAATCAAATGTTTTCGAAAAATTAGGTGAATAGGGTCGAAACGAATTTTAACAAATTCGCCCATCTCTACCCATAATGTCCAGGAACTGCCTCACACCTCATTGGCCAGATACTTGGAGCTACGATGAGGTGTGAGGTGGTTTACAGCCATTGCTTGTCATTTTGGGTTGGTGGATAGAAATGCATGACAAATGTCCATCAAGGAAATGAAATACCTTGTCCCGGCCACAGGTGCCCCTGCGAACCATATCCCTGGTCGCAGGTGCCTTATTATGCCCGCACCCTGCCTGCCTGCTAACTTACCTCTCCCAGCTCCAGCGGCGGCGGCCATCCCGCTCGCTGCATTCTGGAGCATACGTTCCCATCTCCTAGAGTGCGCACGCCAGCTCTGTAAGATTTAAAGGGCCAGCACGTTGATAATTGGTGCTGGCAGGCCAACCATATTACTTAAATTTCCAGCCCCTTCCTGTGCCCCCTGCCGGATCTTTGTGCCTCACAGCCCGAGAGAAAGCTCCCTAATGATTATCCTGAGTTCCTGTGTCCTGCGTTCCTGTGTTCCCGTCTGCCTGGAGCTCCCATTGCTGACCCTGGCTTGGACTTGACGTTGCATCTCTGCCGCCTGCCCTGACCTTGTGCCTGGACCTGACCCCCAGACTGTCTCCTGCTAAGGTACCTCGACCTCAGCTGCCACCACGGGCTAGTTGCACCTGTGGAACGACCTGGTGGTAACCTACCGCAGCAAGTCCAACCTGGTGCCACTTAGTCCCAGATGTCGGCTAGTACCACCTCCCACGGTGGTCCATTGGATTCACGCATCCCGAATCCTGACAGATATGTTAACATTCAATTTTATGGTTTGTAGAGCATCTGTGTAGAAGTACTATCTGCCTCTGTATGGTCACTGAATGGAAATAATATCCTTGTATAGTGCATAATATATAATGCATTAATATCTTTGTATAGTATAGGCTGTTTAGCATCATAGTGGTGGTATTGCTGAGTCATTATGTAGTGGTGATGGTACTGATCATTGGATATCAGTATAACTTGAGACTTGTATTACTGATAATATAGTAATTTACATGGTGGTGCTTGCTCAAGAACACTATGATGGTAATGTTAGTGTGGATGTAATGGTCCAACGTTCAGAAGCAGCAGAATGTGCACAGTGTTAAAACACAACACTTCACAAGGTCCTTAGTCCAGTGATGGCTCTACATCGCTTTTCAGAAAGTTTCAAAAGGAATCATTAAGTCTAGTTGTAGGTTTCAATGTAACTTGCTACGAGCACACCTTCAGTTACCCGTTCCTCAGAACACTACAGGGCTCTGGACAGACAAGTTCCCACTACAGGCTGTTCCAGGCTTTCAGTGTAACATTACCACTACATCAGGTGCAGGAGGCGGTCATTCAGCAGGACAACTCTGGATTTCGGGTGCTGTCCCACTGTCTTGCGTGGTATGTTCTGCTCTTTAATCTCTCTAATGATCAAGTTGAACCGAATGGTAAATCAGGAGGCTCTTAGCTGATTTTTTTTTCTCGTAAGTAGCAAAGGCGTTGTTGAGTGGCCAATGAGGGGGGATACTAGAATGTGACATTATACAGTCTAGGAGCACAAAAGGGAGCTGTTCAATGACATATTGGACTCCTAAGGTGGGTATTATACTGTGTAAAGACACTAAGGAGGGATTAAATGTTATATGGATATGTCATGTTTCTGTACAGGATTAACATACTTTTTTATATTTCTACTACAGTGAGTTATGGGCAATATTTTGAGTATGTTGTAGACTGGGAGAAAAACTTCAATGATGAGACTATGATGGCAATTTTATTTGAAGAAATGAAAGAGGTAATTGCTTCTTCTGAAGTATATTTCTTTGTGTAAATAAAACCAAACCATTGTACAATAAAACCCTACAAACCTTTAATATACTTTGGGGTAAATGTATGAAACAGTCTAAAAGAAAATCTATGCAGCTGTATTCTTCATCTGGATATAAAATAAAATAGTAATAATAATAATTTTTATTTATATAACAACATCATATTCCACAGTGCTTTACAAGAGAAAGTAGAAATGTTGTGCCATTAGTGAGTGTGATTGAAAGAGAAAAAAAACAAAAATATCTTTTCAGCTCACCTTGTCAACGTCCTGTATAGTAGGTGCCCTGAGTATCTGAGCCGGAGTCCGTTCATGTTGGAGAGAAACATAGGAATGTATCCAGCACTCGACCAAATCCACGAAATGTTGAAAGTTTAAAAACAAAATTTTTATACCATAGTATTAAAAACAGGGTATCAATGCCATGGCAAAAGATCTAGGGGAAAAAAAACTGCCGTGTTTCAGGTCTGAGCGACCCTTAATCCTAGTATACTACGATTAAGGGTCGCTCTGACCTCGCGTCAGTTTTCTTTTTCTAGAAAGATTTTTTT
Organism: Engystomops pustulosus; assembly: GCF_040894005.1. NCBI lineage: Eukaryota > Metazoa > Chordata > Amphibia > Anura > Leptodactylidae > Engystomops > Engystomops pustulosus. The sequence goes on from NC_092413.1 coordinate 60,097,244, forward strand.
CTTAGAAAGATTCATTTTCAAGAAGAGAGAGGACATGATGTCAGTGAAACAATCACTGATGTTCTGAAGGGGTGAAGTTACATGCAGAAGTAATGTTTGTGCTGAAAAAACCTAACTCAGCCTATACTTGTGTCTATTAAAAGAAATTAACATTATACTCACCTTTCCGATGCCCCCTGTAGGTCCTCTTCTTGCTTTGAGTGCTCCGGCTCCATCTTCAGGTACCTTTACGATGCCAGCACCCACACAAGTGACGGAGCCAGTGGTGCACAATGTCGTTGGCAAGTGGCTGGGGACTGCCTAGCTAAATAATGGGGGGAGGGAGCTGGTCAGCTATATACTGGCTGGAGGCTACAAACAATGCATTTCCCAACCTAGGCTTATACTCAAGTGAATAGTTTTTCACAGTTTTTTGTGTTAAAACTAGGTACCTCAGCTTATACTCAGGTTGGCTTATACTTGACTATATGTGGTATATAGCTGGGTATCATCAGCATAAAGATGATACTGGTAACGAAATATTCTGATAGTTTGTCCGATGGGGGCAGTTTAAAGGGAAAATAGAAGAGGAACTAGGACTGAGCCCTGAGGAACTCCGAAACTGAGAGGAAGAAGAGAAGACAGAGATCCAGAAAGGGCAACAATAAGTACCAGTGAAGAGATCATTGGAGACTTTAGAAAGTAGTTTCAGTGGAGTACATGAGTGAAAACCTGATTGTAGGGGGTCATGCAGGGAGTTAGCTCAGAGACAGCAGGTTAGGCAAGAATAGAGCAGGCGTTCCAGGAGTTTGGAAATGAAAGAAAGATTGGAGACTGGTTGTTAGTCAACCCCTTCCCGCACCCTGACGTAATTCTACGTCATAGGATGCGGGTAGTTCCCGCACCTCGACGCCTGGGCTCGGAAGCTGAGCCTGTGAGATCACCGCGGAACTATCATGATCCTGTCTGTTTAACCCTATAGACCAGTGATGGCAAACCTTTTAGACATCAAGTGCCCAAACCATGTATTTTTCACAAAGTGCCATTGCGACAATTTAAGCAGTAACTTATTACTACCTGCTTTTTCACAGGTTTAAATTGTATAGGCATCTGAGGATACCAATACAGTAGAAAGAAGGATAAGGAGTTTGGATTATCATTGTAGCTTCCTTCTGGGGTCCTGGGCTGCCTGGGACTGCAAGAGGCCTTGAGTCCTGTATGGCAAACTCTACCCTGGGGTGATTGGCAAGGGTGCCCATAAAGAGGACTCTGAGTGCCACCTCTGGCATGCGTGCCATAGGTTCGCCACCACTGCTATAGACGTTGCGGTCAAAGTGACCGCAGCCTCTATAGTGCGCCGCCCCGATGATCGGCCCCCTCCTTAAAGGGCACAAAGGTGCCGATCGTTGCCCTGAGGTCCGATAAGTAATATTGCAGTATATTACAATGAACAAGTGATCAAATGATCACTTGTTCATGTCCCACCCTGGGACAAAATAAAACAGTAAAAAACTTTTAAAAAAGTGTAATTTAAAAAATTATTAAAAAAGAATAAAAGTCCCCTTAAGTCCCATCCCATGCAATAATCAAATAAAACATAAAAAGTGAAAATCACCCCAAAAAAACACAACATATTGGGTATCACAACATCTGTAACAACCCGTACAATAAAATAAATTGTCACTGAACCTGTATGGTGAATGCCATAAAAAACACCAAAAATTATGAAATTTTCACATCTAACCTCATAAAAAGTGCATAAAAAGTGTTTAAAAAGTAACATATACCCTGACATGATACCAAAAATAAGTACAGCTTGTCCAGCAAAAAATATAAATGTTATGCCCATTGTTATGCCCAAGCAAAAACAAGCACATTTTTCATAAAATGAGTTCTATATTCTGCAAAACAAGTTGTTCATAAAAAGGCTATATGAATGTGGTATTGCCGTAATTGTGACAACCCATAGAATAAAGTTAACACATTATTTTTATGGTACGGTTACAAAGGTATAACCTCCTACAATGACAGAGGGCACATTTTAAATCAGGGCTGGTCCTAAGGCCCTAAGGTGGCTTAGACCAGAAGGGGTTAACAACATTGGATGGGTCCAGGGAGGGTTTCTTTAGTAATAGGGTAACAACAGCATGCTTGAAGAAGAAGGAACAACACTAGAAAAGAGAGAGAGGTTGACGATTTTATTGAGCTTTTTACTAATCTCTGATGGCTTTGGGCACACGCACATTGTAATGTTGATGCTGAGGACTGTATTCTTTAGTTAAATTTATCATGGACCATGGTGTCCTGTTCACAGATCTATCAAAGGGCTGAGGACGGGACTCCAAGCTCATAATAATGTATGATGCAAGGAGCACCTGCTTTCCTGCAATACATCAATGCCAAACTACAATCATGATTTTGTGGGTTATTACATTGCATGAAGATGGAGATGAAGTCGATAATACAAGTAACTGTGTTACATTCATTAAAATGTCTACTAACCTCTCAAAGCTAGTGCTTAAACCTTTATAGTTGGTGGAAACATAGGATTGTATCACCATGGAAAAACCTGGTTTCCCTGGCTGTATTTTTTAGCTGTATTTTTTAGCCTCTGAGGCTGCTTAATCACACCATTATGCCAAAATTATGGGCAACAGCATGGCCATGACAGAGTGACTGAGTGAGGCTGCTATGGAGACAATTACATTTGGAAAGTGCCTGTATGTGGCAGTCCAAAACAGTTTTCAAAACAGAGGACCGGGTAGGTGGCCCGCCAGAAAAACTAAAAACATGGAGTACCTGTATGTGGCACTCCCAAAACATTTGCAATAATGAGGACCAGGTAGGTGGCCCTCCAGAAAAATTTAAAAAAAAAAGACTACCTCTCAGAAAAATTTTTTAAAACAAAGGACCGGGTTGGTTGCCCTCCAGAAAAATTAAATAAATAGGGGGTCATTTACTAAGGGCCCGATTCACGTTTTCCCAACGTGTTACCCGAATATTTCCGATTTGCGCCGATTTCCCTTGAATTGCCCCGGGATTTTGGTGCACGCGATCGGATTGTGGCGCATCGGCACTGGCATGCCCCCGATGGCATGCCCCTGAATGAAAACCCGACGGATTTGTAAAAACCGCCGCATTTTTAAAAAAAAAGCGCTACTTGTCCCGCAGAAGTATGCCCTAAGCTGCTAGCGGTGACAGATGGGAAAGACTGTTTCAGCTCACTGCACTCTCACACTCCTTTCCTCTTCAGGGATGAGAGTGGAAAGATTTTGCTTGTACCGTGGGTCCAGGAGAGTGAATACCCAGTAATCGGTGCTAGAAAAAATTCTTTGAACGCGAGGGTCATGGGATAGGCAGCCTAGCATGAAATCTGCCATATGCGCAACATGCAACAATTCACTCCCCTCACTGGCCTGACTCTCCATTTCCTCTTCCTCCTCCAACTCCTCTTCTTCTGCCCATACACGCTGAACAGTGAAGGACTAAGCAATGGTCCCCTCTTCTGTGTCGCCAACATTCTCCTCCTCTTTCTCATCCTCCTCCACCTCCTCCGTTACATGCTGAGAAACAGACCGGAGGGTGCTCTGGCTATCAACAAGGGAATCTTCTTCCCCCATCTCTTGTGAGGAGCGCAAAGCTTCCGACTTCATGCTGACCAGAGAGTTTTTCAACAGGCCAAGCAGCGGGATGGTGAGGCTGATGATGGCGGCATCGCTACTGACCATCTGTGTTGACTCCTCAAAGTTACTCAGCACCACAGATATCAGACATCCACATCCACTCCTCATGGTAGACTTGAGGAAGCTGAATGACCTGACTACCAGTTCTGGTGGAAGTTGACATCTGGCAGTCTACAATCACTCTGCACTGCTGGTAAACTCTGGATAACATGGTTAATGTGCAATTCCACCTCGTGGGCACATCACACAACAGTCAGTGAGTGGGCAGTTGGAGGCGGCGCTGCACTGCCCTGAGAGTGGCAGCATCTGTGGCCGACATTCTGAAATGCACACAGATGCGACGCACCTTCGTGAGCAAATCAGACAGATTGGGGTATGTCTTGAGGAACCGCTGAACTATCAGATTTAACACAAGGGCCAGGCATGGCGAGTTGCAGAGCCGCCACCAGGTTATGGCCGTTGTCACACACAACCATGACTGGCTTCAGGTTCAGCGGTGCCAGCCACAGATCGGTCTGCGCCGTGATGCCCTGTAACAGCTCTTGGGCAGTGTGCCTTTTATCGCCTGGGCTCAGCAGTTTGAGCACCGTCTGCTGTCGCTTAGCGACGGCACTGCTGCTGTGCCTAGAGCTACCGACTGCTGGCGCCATCCCCACGGATGGTAATTTGGAGGAGGAAGTGGAGGAGGGGTGGGAGGAGGAGGAGGTATAGTAGGCATGAGAGACCTGGACCGAGGTAGGCCCCGCAATCCTCGGCATCAGCAGTATATGAGCCGCCCCAGGGTCAGACTCGGTCCCAGCCTCCACCAAGCAGCACTCGTCCACGTGTCCGTGGTTGGGTGGACCTTGTCAGAAACGGCGTTGGTCATGGCACGGATGATGTTGTCTGACATGTGCTGGTGCAGGGCTGGTATGGCACACCGGGAAAAGTAGTGGCAGCTGACTAGCAGAGGCAGCAATTGACACAGGGGAAGGAGCAGCGGCCGGAGGTGAACGGCCTTGGTTCCATTGAGTGGGGTGTTTAGCATTCATATGCCTATGCATACTGGTGGTGGATAAGCTAGTAGTGGTGGAACTCCTGCTGATCCTGGTGTGGCACAGGTTGCACACCACAGTCTGTCGGTCATCCGCTGTTTCTTTAAAGAACCTCCAGACTTCAGAAAATCTAGCCCTTGCCACAGGAGGTTCACTACGTGAAACATTTGGCGCTGATGCACCAGCTCTGGCCCTGCCTCTCCATCTGGCCCCAACACTGCCTCTTCCAACCTGTTCGGGTATAGGACTCGCCTCCATCTCAGAAGCACTGTCTTCACCCGGCCTATCAACCCAGCTTGGGTCTGTCACCTCATCATCCTCCGATCCCTCAGTCTGCTCCCCCCTCGGACTTCCTGCCCTGACAACAACTTCACCACTGTCTGACAACCGTGTCTCCTCATCGTCCGACACCTCTTTACACACTTCTTCCACTACGTCAACAATGTCATCATGACCCCCAGACTGCGACCGTTGGAAAACCTGGGCATCGGGAAAGAGCTCAGCAGCAACCTGACAAGTGGTTTGTGACTCTGGGAAGGGTCCAGAAAACAGTTCCTCAGAGTATGCCTGCTCAAATGCCAAATTTTCCTGGGAGGGGGCAGACTGGGAGAAAGGAGGTTGAGGTGGAGGAGCTGGAGGAGTGCTCACTCGGGTAACATGGGTGGACTGCGTGGAAGACTGACTGGTGGACAAATTACTTGAAGCATTGTCCGCAATTCACAAGCTCACCTGTTCGCACTGTTCTGGTCTCAACAGTGTTCTACCATGAGTCCCAGTAACTTGAGACTTGAAGCTAGGGAGTGTAGCTCTGCGGCGTTCCCCTGCTCGCTCATCAGCAGGTGGTGTCTCACCCCGGTCAAGACCACGGCCTCTGACCCCTGCAGTAATTGGATGCCCATGCCCTTGTCCTCTACTCTTAGCCCTTGGGTTCAACATTTTCCAAATTAAAGTCTATTTTATAGACAAAATAGAAATATAAACTGTAATTTTTCTTTTTTAATAGACAACAGTGGGCAATGTTAGAACAGGAGCCACAGTCGGGGAAGAGGAATTATTAGGAAGGAGAATTGGGCAGGGGGCCACAATTATGGGGCATAAAGTATAGGGTCTTTGAGGGGGAATTCTTTAGTGTTAGGAGTCACAGTAAGAGGGAATTAGTTGGGTATACAGAGATTTAGTGAGTGACATTATAGCACATAGGCCACATTTATGTAACATTTATTGGGTGGGTGGCACAATGGGTGTCATTATTAAGTACAAGTGACACAACAGAGAGGGATAATGCAATGTATGGGACCATATACCAGAATATTAGACGGTTCATTATAAAATGTGGCTAATGTACAGTGTCTAAACGTGAATGTGGAGTTTAATGCTTGTGGGTCATTACTAAGTTTGGGACCCAATATCAGGACAGTATACTGCCACAATGTCCCACATTATAAATTGTGGGGGCCACACTGAGGGAAGGGGGTATTATACAGCTCAAGAATCATAAAGAGGGCTTTTTATGGTGTAGGGCCTGGAATGGGGGTAATTTTACAGCGTGTTATACTAGGAAGCATTATTTGTATCCTGGTACAGACTTTTAGGGGCAGCAGCAGGATGACACTGTGGGGGACCGACATGTAGGGACAATTGGAAACTGAATAACATAAGATGTGTTTGTGGTAAACCACACAGGGAGGGCATGTTGCTGAAAGTGGAGATATGGATATGCCGGGCCTGATGGAGAAGATAGAGAACAGGTACAATCCGCGGACATGTCACCGGCATTCAGTGAATGGAATAGGTAGGAATTTTTCCTGTGTTTCCTGTAACTGTATAGGTGCAGTTATTGTTGGTGCAGGAACATGTAAGGGGCTTATGTACGGCAGTGGACATTTAAGAAAATTTGTACATATGCATTGGGGCCCGTGCCCCGGATCTTTTGCTACCCTAGCAACGCCCCTGGCTGTGACTGTCACTTTAAGTTTTGAAAAACGCTAATGTAGCCCTAACAAGGGCTGTTGGGTTCTTGGAGAATCACTCCTGCCTAACAGTAATCTACTAGAACACACAATGCTATCCCTGACCAGCAGCAGCTCTATCCCTATCGGCATCCAGACACAGAATGATCCGAGCAGCATGGGCAGGGGCTAGTATATTCCAGGGTCACCTGATCAGGCCAGCCAACCACTGCTATCGACATGTAAGTGTACCACGGGATGCTGGGTGTACTGCAGAGTCTCCTGGCTTGTGATTGGCTCTGTTTCTGGCCGCCAAAAATCTAAACGCCTCGAGACGCCATTTTCTCGAGCTGGCGAAATACTCGTCCGAGCAATGAGCAGTTGCGAGTTCGCCAATGCTCGAACGAGCATCAAGCTCGGACGAGTATGCTTGCTCATCTCTAATTACTGCACATTCGATAAAACCTAGGCCCCCATTGGTGAGAGAATATGTGGACAGAAGGAATAATGTACTTAGACTGGAATATGGATCCTAGCTGAAAAGCAATTGCATAGCTAAATTTGAAAAAACTATGGGGAAGATGTTTGGATACACCAGTACTCCCATCGCAACCTCTACTACAGCACATGGCGAGCCTACAGTACCAACTTTCTGACTATTCAAGCATCTACTTAGTGATTATAATGGTTAATACTCCTTAGGTATACTATTTTAGGGCGGTTTGGCCCTAACCCTGGGAGATGACTCTGTGTTGGTTGGGAAGTAGGGGGTTACTGTATTCCTTTATTCTTGTATTGTATACTGTACCAACTTATTGTGATATATCACATTGTAAGAATGCTACAGCACAGACATAAGAGAGACAGTTGTGGAATGTCATGCATGTATAACTCAATGATCAGAATGTATTGTGTGTTTCTATGTTTGTTATTTTAAAAAAATGTATAAAAATTTGTCTGATTAAAAAAAAAAACTACATGTTTTTTCTAAGTAACATGTTAACAGGATTTGTGTAAATCCCCTCCACTGTCACTGTAAGTAGTTGTGGGTTAGCTGCTGACAATTCTGCTGCAGAAATCCCCCAGGGATCCAATCCAGAGTGTCCTGTTCCAAAAGTGGAATTACATACACACATACACAATGATGCATTAATTATACTGCCAATACAAATTGTTTAAATAATGTATGAAGCAATTAAATCAATATTGTTTTTTTTAAATGAAGGATTTTCCCTCATCACTGAAGAAAATATCTGAATTCTTTCAACTGTCCCTGAGTGAAGAACAAATCAATTTGGTAGCAAGCCGCACTTCATTTAACTCTATGAAAGAAAAATCTGACAATACTCATGGAAAACTGGGTGACTCCTTTTTTAGAAAAGGTAGGACAATACACTAATTACACTTGCCAAAAAAAAAGAAAAGTTATCAAAAATGAGTAAAATTATAAAAGGGGAAACAGGCAACTCTGTTAGGAAATCAGATGAAAGGCTGTTCTGTGAAGCCAAATAAGGGATAATCATAAACGACTCAGTAGTGATAATGGAACAAGGGACAAAAATAGGCACTAAAGAGGCGCTAACACCTTTAAGGAATATCAGAAGTTTACTGATTACACTTCAATAATTGAAAAAATGTATTTTAATTTATAAAAAGAAAACAAATAGTGCAAGGAAGTTATAATAAAGCATTTCAGGAATAAATAGTGGGAGAAATAAGCATTTTAATACACTGCCGATTTTGCAACTGTAAGAGACAATACAATTGAAAAACAGAACGCAAGTCAACAAGAGTTGAAAACTAGATCAGTGCAATTGAGAGAGCAGCGTCATTAGATGCGCAATTAGATAAAACAATTGAGCTACTGGGCAGGATATGTTACGCAATCACAAGTATGAGTTTCTTCTTCTTTTTAAATTTTTTTTTTTCATTTCTGCATTTTCTGAATGTTCCCCTTCTACTCCCCAAAGTCTGGGCACGTCGCCAGAATGGTTTGATGTCCAGTTCTACAGTTTTTGTACTTGAAGGACTCAAATCATGATTGACAATGATTGTATTATTTATTAAAAAAAAGGAAAACAGAACTTAATATTTGGAATCTTAAGAAATTAATTAAGAAACCTTTATTTGAAATTACAGAGGTCGGGCATTTCCTGTAGTTCTTGACCAAGTTTGCACACACTGCAGCAGGGATTTGTCCTACAGATTTGTCATACAGATCCTCTCCAGATCTTTCAGGTTTCAAGGCTATCACTGGATTGCAACACTGGGGCAAATTTACTTACCTAGTCCTGTCGCGATCCCTGATCCGGACGGTCCGACGAGGATGAAGTCCGGCACAATTCCCATAGCTCGCAATTTCCTGCATAAGTTGCTTCCCCGCCGAGGTCCGCCAAAGCTCACCTTCTTCTTTCCGGTGCTTGTAAGTGCGTGTCTTGCGACACAATTTCCGATGTTAAATCCCACGCGTTGTCCGAATCCATCAGATCGTTCAACGGCCCGTCCTCTGATTTGTGTCACGTGAAAGCCAGCACCGATGCTTCAAAATCCAATCGCGTGTGCCAAAATCCCCTGTTAAATGCGGCGCAACTCCGAAATCGTCGGGAAACCAGACAAAAATGTGCTCCGCAGGCCCTCAGTAAATGAGCCCCAGTAAATTATTTGCAGCTCCCTCCAAAGATGTTGACTGGCTGCAGATCAGGAGACTGGATAGGCCAATCCACGACCATGACTGAGATGTTATTGTCATGACCTTGTTGATCACTTTTTATTTTATATTAATATAATGGCATCTGTGGCCAAATAAATCTATGCCAGAGTCTTGAATTGCTATGTTATTTGAGTTAACATGATGTTAGGAAACAAATGAAAAGGAGTCTGCAGTATGTTGTCATGGCAAAGTGCTCACTATTGATCTAGGAGATATTTTCATATGGTTATTTATAGATTTCTATATACATTGTGTTGTTTAGATAGTTTTGTTGTGTTGAAGATTTAATTTTGCCTTTTTTTTTTTTTAACTAGGAGAGATTGGGGACTGGAAGAGTTATTTTACAGAAGAACAGAGCAAAGTGGTGGATGCAATGTTTCAGAAATATCTTGCAGGAACTAAACTGGGAAATATGCTGAACTATGACAAGTACTGCAAGTTCTAGCTATGCCAGAAGTTACAAAAAAAAGTAGTGTTTACCTGGTGTTATATATGATCAATAATCAATTCATTAATTAATTTAATTTAAAAATTAAAAAAGTAAATACTATGCATTAGATCAACATGTTCAAATAAAATAACATGATTGTGCATGAGATCTATTGGTCAATAAAAATTATTGAACAGAAGAGTTTAGTGTATAATTGTCAATTTTTTTAAAAACAAAAGCCAAATTGATATGAAAGAGGTTTTCTGCCCCAAAAAATTGTGTTTTTTTCAAATACTTGCTGTTTGCTGATGGACCTTGGCCCCAATAAAATCAGATGTGAAAGGACTTGAAATCCAGGACATTTACACATAACTACTGAGCTCGGAATCTTAAGGGGAGGAAAACCAAAAGAGGGAAATAGGGCACTCACCGGAATGATATAAAGATGCTTCCTTTATTATTGTATTAGGGGGAGAAGCCTTTTATGACAAGGAATATTACATGTCACATTAGATTTGGGCCTATGGGTCGTGGAAGCCATGTGAAGGATAGGAGGAGAAGCAAGTAGATGGCATCAGCACATGCGGAGGACACATGGGCTGAGGAAAATGGACAAAGCATAGTATAGGGGAGAGTTGTCTCAGAAGATTAGAAGGAAAATAATAGACAGACATGTTATAGGTAGAGGCCATAAAAGGTTTAAGGTTTGTTGGCAGGGATGAACCTAAACTCTCTGCTATCTGAGGCGAGCTAAAGAATGACCCCCCCCCCTCCAGTAGTAACATATCAGGTTATTTTTTTTACTAAGTGGGTTGTCCATGCAGTGCGTCACTGCTATACTGACATTGGATGAGGAGAGACATTATTTTTAAGTGTCAAGTGTCAGGTCCTGCTTTGTAGCAGGCGACTGTGCCACTGATGCTGCCCCCCATCTTGCTGCTGGTGGTGCTGCCTGAGGCAGGAGCATCTCAGTCTGCAAGACTGTAGCTACCCCCCTGGATGAGGTCACAAGAGAAAAATTTATCACAAAATGTAAAAGATGGATAACATGAATGGTAACCATAGAGCCCAGAACAACTTCTAAAGGATTAGAGATGACCTCAAAGCTTAAGGTACATTAGTGTCCCAGAAAACAACAACAATTCACATTAGGGTCAGAAATAGCCAGAGACCCCAGGGAGAAGTAGGAGTGGTTTATTATCGCTTTTGTCTTCTCCTTTCCTCACTATATAGTACTGAAGCAGCACTATGTAGTGAATAGTGATGTGATATGATCGCTGGGTATGAAAGGGTCAAGTACATACAGATCTTGCCAAGAAATCTGCTTTTTAGTGGGTCATTTCCCCCTGTAAATGGGGCTTTTATAGTTGCCCCATTTACAGTGGAAATCTTGTAAAAAAAAAAAAAAAAAAAAGTAATAATAAAATTAAATAAAAACAGTGAAAATGTCATCCATAAAGTAAAAGGATGAAGTTAAAAAGACAAAAGAAGCATACAATATATATATATGTATACACATATATATATACACTATATATATACATATACACTCACCGGCCACTTTATTAGGTACACCTGTCCAACTGCTCGTTAACACTTAATTTCTAATCAGCCAATTACATGGCGGCAACTCGGTGCATTTAGGCATGTAGACATGGTCAAGACAATCTCCTGCAGTTCAAACCGAGCATCAGTATGGGGAAGAAAGGTGATTTGAGTGCCTTTGAACATGGAATGGTTGTTGGTGCCAGAAGGGCTGGTCTGTGTATTTCAGAAACTGCTCATCTACTGGGATTTTCACACACAACCATCTCTAGGGTTTACAGAGAATGGTCCGAAAAAGAAAAAAAACATCCAGTGAGCGGCAGTTCTGTGGGCGGAAATGCCTTGTTGATGCCAGAGGTCAAAGGAGAATGGGCAGACTGGTTCGAGGTGATAGAAAGGCAACAGTGACTCAAATTGCCACCCGTTACAACCAAGGTAGGCAGAGGAGCATCTCTGAATGCACAGTACGTCGAACTTTGAGGCAGATGGGCTACAGCAGCAGAAGACCACACCGGGTGCCACTCCTTTCAGCTAAGAACAGGAAACTGAGACTACAATTTGCACAAGCTCATCGAAATTGGACAGTAGAAGATTGGAAAAACGTTGCCTGGTCTGATGAGTCTCGATTTCTGCTGCGACATTCGGATGGTAGGGTCAGAATTTGGCGTCAACAACATGAAAGCATGGATCCATCCTGCCTTGTATCAACGGTTCAGGCTGGTGGTGGTGGTGTCATGGTGTGGGGAATATTTTCTTGGCACTCTTTGGGCCCCTTGGTACCAATTGAGCATCGTTGCAACGCCACAGCCTACCTGAGTATTGTTGCTGACCATGTCCATCCCTTTATGACCACAATGTACCCAACATCTGATGGCTACTTTCAGCAGGATAATGCGCCATGTCATAAAGCTGGAATCATCTCAGACTGGTTTCTTGAACATGACAATGAGGTCACTGTACTCAAATGGCCTCCACAGTCACCAGATCTCAATCCAATAGAGCGTCTTTGGGATGTGGTGGAACGGGAGATTCGCATCATGGATGTGCAGCCGACAAATCTGCGGCAACTGTGTGATGCCATCATGTCAATATGGACCAAAATCTCTGAGGAATGCTTCCAGCACCTTGTTGAATCTATGCCACGAAGAACTGAGGCAGTTCTGAAGGCAAAAGGGGGTCCAACCCGTTACTAGCATGGTGTACCTAATAAAGTGGCCGGTGAGTGTATATACACTATATATATACATATATATATACACAATATAAATACATATTCATATTTCTCAATAAAATAGTAAAAAATCCCTCGCTACACTTTGAAAAACATTGCCCTGTTTACCCGAGACAATACATATAATATGACGACATATATATTATATATCATTTTACGTTAATGTAAAAAAAACTGTTCTATAAATGACAAAAAAAGCCTTTTTTCCACTATTTGTGACTTTAACCCCGAATAAAACTTGAAATGGAAAAAATATTTGTTCATTTTTAAGTAGCTCTGTGCTCTATTTTATAGTAGCCCACCAAAAATAAGTTATAGCCCTTAAATTACTGCACCCACACATTCTGTAAAAATGCCAATCATTAACGCCTTTTCAGGCCTCATCATTAAGGGGGTTAAAAAAATGCTTTACATTGCTGACGCATTTAGTTTCAAAGACTTTATGATATACAGGCAGTCCCCGGGTTACATACAAGATAGGGTCTGTAGGTTTGTTGTTAAGTTGAGTTTGTATGTAAGTCGGAACTGTATATTTTATCATTGTAATCCCAGCCGAAACTTTTTTGGTCTCTGTGACAATTGGATTTTAAAAATGTTGGGTTGTCATAAGAATCAATATTAAAGGACACCTGTCATCAGGTCTGTGCCACTATTTCTGTCACCACTACCTGTTGGAGCAGCTCACAAGGATCCATCACAGCCTTTATCTAGTTATTTCATACATTAATCATTGTAAAATCATCTATTCTTTATTATGTAAATGAGGCTGGTCACATGGTCAGAGGCAGTGATGTCACCCCTGTTACCCCTCCCCTCTCATGTCTGTGTGTAATGTATAGTAAAGCATGGCTAGTGTGTGCTGCATCTGCTGACATGCTGCATCCTCCTAATATACAGGTGAGAGACACAGACATCAGCTACACATGAATCTGACATGTTCTGCTGTAACATGGCTGCCTGGAGCTGCTGTATCTCTCCTATACACACACACAGGCTGCAGGGGGCGTGGCCACCAGCACCAGGAAGCACATCATTATACAGCCTCACATCATTATACAGGCTGTCAGTCATGCGCTGGGGGTGTGGCTGTGCCTCCCACTCATGAATAGAGTGGACAGCTTGAATATGTTAATGCTTCATTGGACATTTCACAGGTCATTTGCATACAGCTTTAGAACCTTATTGCTTAGGTTTACAGGCATGTAGAGGGACAATGAAGGGATAGAGGCAATGCTCTCTAATGGCAGTTTATGAAAATATATTTAGTTTAGGGAGGTTATTTTGCATGACGGGTTCTCTTTAACACTAAAGCTTCATTACAGACACCTGTGATAACTGTTACAGCTGATCATTGTAGCCTAGGACTAAAGTAAAATAAATTACCAATATCTAGAGGTCCGTTTGTAACTAGGGGTCGTATGTAAGTCGAGTGTTCTTAAGTAGGGGACCGCCTGTATTTGCAAAGCATTATATATGTTTCTACATTACCAGCTATCACCAGCAGATGGCAGCGGCTCCAATATTTTAATAATAATAATATAGAAACATAAAAGCTGGAGAAGTAGTATAAAGAAAATAATCATTTGTAAGAGACCTTTATTTTCAGATTTTATTCCTAGCAGACCCTGCTTATAATAAGTAATGAGAAAGTTCTAGGCAGAAAATAAGCTTTATATAGCCTGATAATGGTTCTGGTAATGGTTCTTGCTTCTTAAATATACAGATTTAAAGGGAACCTGTCACCAAAACACTGTTTTTAATTTCTCCACGTGCCCGCAGTCAATTCCAAGCATATTCCAAACCAGTTTTCATTAGTTTCATGACTTATTTCTTTCAAGTAATAACTTTAATAAAACTTTACCTGGTTCCCTGCCTAGTCACCCCCTGGGCGTGGTCATTGTTTCTCAAAGTAAGTGACCCCTATACAAACTGCTAGTCCTCCTCGATTTTTAATTTAAAAAAACTCCTCCCACCTCCCTCCGCTACACTGCTTCATGTCTCCGCCTCCCTGCATTCTTTTGCGGGCCGAGCGATTACGCTGTCCACATCAGATCGCAGATAGGAGTGGAGAAGCGCCGACAGTCTCCACTCTATTTGCGCATGCTCCGGGTTCAGCACAGGGTTGGATTCAGGTACGCAAATACAGGCAGTACGTACAGGATAGGTTCCATAGGTTTGTTCTTAACCCCTTAATGCCGAAGCCACTTTTCATCTTCCTGACACGACCCATTTTTTTCAAATCTGACATGTGTCACTAAGTGGTTATAACTTTGGAAGACTTTAACATATTCAAGTGGTTTTGAAATTGTTTTCTCGTGACACTTTGTACTTCATGTTAGTTGAAAAATTTTCGTGGTATGTTTTGCATTTATTTATGAGAAAATGAGATATTTGGTGAAATTTGGAAAAATTTGGAAAAATTCTCAATTTTTTAAATTCAAAATGTTCTACTTTTTCCATACATAGTCATAACAGCAAAAAACCATAATAACTAACATTTACTGAATGTCTATTTTATGTGGACATGGCTTTTAATGCATTCACTCATTTTTGTAGGACGTTATTGGGCTTTGAGATTTTTTACATTTTCTTAAAAAACGCTAAATCCTGCTATTGAGGGACCTGCTCAGGTTTCAAGTCACTTTGAGAGGCCTAAATAAAAGTAAAACCCCATAAATTACCCCATTATAGAAACTACACCCCTCAACGTATGTAAAACAACTTTTATGAAGTTTGTTAACCCTTTAATTCTTTTACAGGGGTTAAAACAAAATTGGATGCAATTTGAAATTAAATTTTTTTTGGCTAAATTAATGTTTTTCATAAAATGTACAAATTCTCAGTGGATAAAATACCAAAACGCTCCACAAAGTTTGATACCCAATCTCTCCCGTGTATAACAATACCCCATATGTGGTGGTAATCTGCTGTATGGGCACATACAGATTATGCATTGTCACTTTTTATTGGCTATACAATCTTTATTTTTTGGTAATTTGGACATATAAGGGCTTGTTTTTTGCGACATGAGATGTACTTTACAAATACTTCATTTTAGTGGGTTATTGGCTTTTTGATGAGATTTTATTAACTCTTGAATGTATGGAGGAAAAGAAAATTGTCATTTTTATTATTTTTGGGGGGTCGTACACCATACACTAAAAATACTATATTATCTTTATTCTATAGATCACTACAATTACGGTGATACGTCATTTGTAAAGTTTTTCTATATTTTTACAATTTTGTTTTTGTATCTTTTTGCATCTTCTCGGAGGTATAACTTTAATATTTTTTGTTTGACAGAGCTGTTTTAGGGCTTATTTTTTACATGTTGAGTTGTCCTTTTCAATGGTGCCATTTTGGCGCACATAACTTTTTTTGATCATTTTTTTGATCACTTTTTGTGATGGAATTTTATGACAAATTTCTATTTTTTGCGATTTTTTTGGATTTTGTTTTTACAGCGTTCACCGAGCGGGTCCAAAAATGTTTGAGTTATTGTATAGATTGTTGGTGATACCAAATATGTGTCTTTTTGGTGATTTTCAGGTTTTTTTTTTAACTTTATTACATGTGTATAGGGAATATTTAATTAATTATTTTTATTAAAAAGTATTTTTAAGGTTTTGTCTTTACTTTTAAAGAAAGATGTATTACACTGTTTTATGTAACACACTGAACTGATGCGCATGCTCAGTGTGTTACAGCCGGCTCCAGAAGAGGATGGCAGACCCCGGGGTTGCGATCGAAGCAGCAGAACCCCCCGGTAAGCGACTATAGTAAAGCATCCAGAGAGCTTCACCAGAGGTCACAGTGGGTAGAGGGGTCCTTCTTTAACTAAGGGTCGTCTGTAAGTCAGGGTAGGGGTAGGGGACTGCCTGTACAGTTAAAACATACACAAAAGTAAAACATAACTAGTGG
This sequence comes from Engystomops pustulosus, assembly GCF_040894005.1. Classification (NCBI taxonomy): domain Eukaryota; kingdom Metazoa; phylum Chordata; class Amphibia; order Anura; family Leptodactylidae; genus Engystomops; species Engystomops pustulosus. The sequence continues at coordinate 60,113,729 of NC_092413.1, forward strand.
ATAAAACAAACATATATACAATAAATATACAATACACATCTGAAATCCAAAATAACAGTTTTCTATACTTCCCCACAGCATTTGACATTTCGAGAGCAGCTGGTATGAATGTTTTCTTAAATGTCTACAACATATAGATATAAAGCGGGGACTAAAACCACTCAGCTGGGCCTGAAATACACCAAACAAGGGATTATCTGACAAATATCTATGATTTTATCCAATTTCTTCAATATTCTATATTGCCCTAATTGCTCCCAATACTCAAAAGACATACCCACTATTGAGGGTGCATTTCTAATTATTTTATGCAACCTTTGAAGTCTCTAATAGAAATACAATTATCCCAAGCTGTTAAGGCAAATGTAAATGCACTCATCATAACTGTACGATAGAAACCTTCCATCATTATTCTAGACACATCAAATTACCCCAGTCTACTTAAAAAGAATAAATTACTGTGGGCTTGACTACATACCTTGTCAATGTGCTAATTAAGCTTATAGTCTATAACAATGCTCAGATATTTATAACTTCTAACCTGCTCTACTTCTATCCCTCCTATGCTCAGCGGTTGGCATGTTACACCATGTTTCCACAAAAAACGATTACCAATTCTTTGGTCTTTTTAACATCAAGCACAAGCCCATTAGTGCTACAACAATCTATGAACACTGTCACTGTCTGCCTACATTCAGAATTCTCCGCCTCCTTAATGTATCCTACCATCACAGAATCATCCGAGGATTTTTGGAGAAAGCAGCCAGAATCATTCTTAATAAAATCTGGGGTGTATAGAATAAACAGAAAGGGGGCTAATACAGTGCCCGGGGGCTCCAGTACTACACACTAGTTTATCAGACAATAAACTTCCTAACTTAACCCTTTGAGGTCTGGAGCTTAAATAACCCATCATCCATTTGATTAAATCTGGTTCCCCTGCATGCCTTGTAATTTTGACTCTAGCAGCGCTGGAATGAGTATTAAAAGCGTAGCTGAAGTAAAAAAAAGTTATGCAAACCTCTGTTTTAAGGGCATAAAATTGGAACACACTGTATGCATCAGATTAATCAAAACATCAAACCCCCCCCCCCAAACTAACAGAAGGCTAGGCGTACTAATGCAATGCCCCAAGCAGCACCATCTGCAAGCATCCTTATAACAAAAGGAACCAACAAAAAATGTCGCTACACAAATAGATCTAGTAAATATAAATCTTTATTTCATTATCAGAATAAAATTAAATCACATACTACCTTTATATTGATGCAGTAGTACACCTGAGTCAACTTGAAGGCTTTAACGGCAACAATAGAAGAAAAGAATTCATATACATTATAGAGACTGATATATAATCATGTAAATAACAATTAAGATGAATACAACTCTGGAAATAAATGACTCAATTTGGCAAGTATTAAAACTTTGGAGTAGATAGTTCACACTGCTTTGGATATTTATACAGATAGATAGACTGCTGGTAGAGATGAGCGAGCACTAAAATGCTCGGGTGCTCGTTATTCAAGACAAACCACGAACCCCATTGAAGTCAATGGGAGACTCGACCATTTTTCAAGGGGACCAAGGGTCTGCACAGGGAAGCTTGGCCAAACACCTGGAAACCTCAGAAAATGATGGAAACACCACGGAAATGGACAGGAAACAGCAGGGGCAGCATGCATGTATACCTCTGAGGCTGCTTAATCGCACCATTATGCCAAAATTATGGGCAACAGCATGGCGATGACAGAGTGACCGAATGAGGCTAGATAGCATCTAAAACATCCAATAATTGACCTTGACACTATAGAAGACGGCATGCAGAGGTAGCGGCAGCAGCGGCAGGCTAGAGAGTGGCATGGCAACATACCCCAAATGGACTCAGGCTTCAAACCAATGGGTGGCAGAGAGGAACCAAAGGAGGTGAGCAAGAGGCGCTGAAATTTCCTATGTGAACAAAAGGTTGACGGTATATTTAGTCGATAACACAGCATAGTGGCGACATAACATATCTGGTGAAACACCCGAAAAATGAGCCTTACACAGCTCGTTTGATAAGGGGACGACATTGGTGGCAGCCATGGAGACGACTTCCATGATTAAGAGTGACAGTATGGGGCCTCCATATTGCGCTGCTATGATTGAAACTTCAGGTCTCCAGCATGGTGGCGACAGATGCCGAGTTCCATTATGTATCTGGTGAAACACTTGAAAATTCTGCCTGACACAGCTCGTTTGATAAGGGGATGATGTGCTGTATATCCTCTCGTGCTCAAGCGTCTGGGGTATAGAGAGTTGAAAGTTGTGCATGGAGACATTGGTGGACGCTGTGGAGGATAGTGGAGGCGAAATGGACAGGAAACAGCTGGGGCAGTATGCATGGATGCCTCTGAGGCTGTCTAATCTTGGGATGGAGCTGGCGGTCCGCTGCCAGGCGAGCTTTCGCCTGTCCAAGCCCCTGTCACTCGGCTCCTCCCCACCCAAAATGGGCCTGGGGGCCAGAAGTGTTTACTTTAAAAAAAAATTATAATTTTCAAAGCAGGCGGGGGCTACAAACAGCACTTCTAAGAACCTTTTGTATAAGATCAAGTGTAGTACTGTTCTTATAAGTAATTGGCTTGGTTATGGCGGGTGAGGGGAATGTAAACAGATGCGCAAGAAGCGCTGAAATAATATCGGTAAATGAAAAAAATTTGCCAGTATATTTTGTGGATAACAGAGCAGGGTGGCGACAAAGTTAACAAGTTTGATGTGGAAGCCATGAAAAAAACCCAAAATTCTGCCTGACACAGCTCGTTTGCTAAGGGGACGATGTATGGAGGCAGCTATATAGACGACGTGTGGAGGCTGCTATGGAGACAATTAAATTAGGATAGTGCCTGTATGTGGCAGTCCAAAAAAGTTTTCAAACCAGAGGAGCAGGTAGGTGGTCCTTCAGAAAAATTAAATAGATTGAGTGCCTGTATGTGGCACTCCCAAAAATTGCTTAAAACAGAGGACCGGGTAGGTGGCCCTCCAGAAAAATTAAATACATAGAGTACTATAGCTAGAGCCAGTTGGCCCTGGCAAAAAATAGCCAGTTTCCTCTGCTATAGTGTACAAAGAGGAGGAGAAGGAGGAAAATGAGGAGGAGGAGTGCATACATTATTGAGGTTGAGCTTCTTTCACCTGGTGGAGAATGGAAATCCTGAGAAATCCAGGCTTTATTCATCTTGATAAGCGTCAGCCTGCCAGCGCTGTCAGTCGACAGGCGTGTACGCTTATCGGTGATGATGCCACCAGCTGCACTGAAAACCCGCTCAGACAACATGCTAGCGGCAGGGCAGGCAAGAACCTCCAAGGCGTACAGCGCCAGTTCGTGCCATATCTCCAGCTTTGAAACCCAGTAGTTGTAGGGAGCTGTGTGATCATTTAGGACGATGGTATGGTCAGCTACGTACTCCCTCACCATCTTTCTGTAAAGATCAGCCCTACTCTGCCGAGACTAGGGACAGGTGACAGTGTCTTGCTGGGGTGACATAAAACTGGCAAAGGCCTTGTAAAGCGTACCCCTGCCAGTGCTGGACAAGCTGCCTGCTCGCCTACTCTCCCTCGCTACTTGTCCCGCAGAAGTACGCCCTCTGCCGCTAGCGCTGTCAGAAGGGAAATACTGTTGCAGCTTGTGCACCAGGGCCTGCTGGTATTCATGCATTCTCACACTCCTTTCCTCTCCAGGGATGAGAGTGTAAAGATTTTGATTGTACCGTGGGTCCAGGAGAGTGAATACCCAGTAATCGGTGCTGCAATAAATTCTTTGAACGCGAGGGTCACGGGATAGGCAGCCTAGCATGAAATCTGTCATATGCGCCAGAGTCCCAACGCGCAAGAATTCACTCCCCTCACTGGCCTGACTGTCCATTTCCTCCTCCTCCAACTCCTCTTCTTCTGCCCATACATGCTGTACAGTGAAGGACTGAGTAATGCTCCCCTCTTCTGTCTCGCCAACATTCTCCTTCTCTTCCTCCTCATCCTCCTCCGATATGCGCTGAGAAACAGACCTGAGGGTGCTTTGGCTATCAACAAGGGAATATTCTTCCCCCGTCTCTTGTGACGAGCGCAAAGCTTCTGACTTCATGCTGACCAGAGAGTTTTTCAACAGGCCAAGCAGCGGGATGGTGAGGCTGATGATGGCGGCATCGCCACTGACCATCTGTGTTGACTCCTCAAAGTTACTCAGCACCTGACAGATATCAGACATCCACGTCCACTCCTCATTGTAGACTTGAGGAAGCTGACTGACCTGACTACCAGTTCTGGTGGAAGTTGACATCTGGCAGTCTACAATCGCTCTATCAGTGCTGCTGATAAACTCTGGATAACATGGTTAATGTTGAATTCCACCTCGTGGGCACGTCGCACAATAGTCGGTGAGCGGGCAGTTGGAAGCGGCGCTGCGCTGTCCTGGGAATGGCAGAATCTGTGCTGGACTTCCTGAAATGCACAAAGATGTGGCGCACCTTCGTGAGCAAATCAGACAGATTGGGGTATGTCTTGAGGAACCGCTGAACTATGAGATTTAACACATGGGCCAGGCATGGCACATGTGTCAGTCTGCCGACTTGCAGAGCCGCCACCGGGTTACGGCCGTTGTCCCACACAACCATGCCTGGCTTCAGGTTTAGCATTGCCAGCCACAGATCAGTCTGCGCCATGATGTCCTGTAATAGCTCTTGGGTGGTGTGCCTTTTATCGCCTGGGCTCAGCAGTTTGAGCACCGCCTGCTGTCGCTTAGCGACGGCACTGCTGCTGTGCCTAGAGCTACCGACTGATGGCGCCATGCCCACGAATGGTAATTCGGAGGAGGAGGTGGAGGAGGGGTGGGAGGAGGAGGAGGCGTAGTAGGCCTGAGAGACCTGGACCGAGGTAGGCCCCGCAATCTTCGGCGTCGGCAGTATATGACCAGCCCCAGGGTCAGACTCGGTCCCAGCCTCCACCAAGTTAACCCAATGTGCCGTCAGCGATATAAAGTGGCCCTGCCCGGCAGCACTCGTCCACGTGTCCTTGGTCAGGTGGACCTTGTCAGAAACTGCGTTGGTCAGGGCACAGATGATGTTGTCTGACACGTGCTGGTGCAGGGCTGGGACGGCACATCGGGAAAAGTAGTGGCGGCTGGGGACCGAATACCAAGGGGCGGCCGTCGCCATGAGGTTGCGAAAGGCCTCGGTCTCTACCAGCCTATAGGGCAGCATCTTCAGGCTAAGTAGTTTGGAGATGTGGACGTTGAGGGCTTGGGCGTGTGGGTGGGTTGTACTGTACTTCCTCTTGCGCTCCAGTGTCTGGGGTATGGAGAGCTGAACGCTGCGCATGGAGACATTGGTGTATGCTGTGGAGGATCGTGGAGGCGAAGGTGTGGTTTTCGCACGGGAGGTGTTTGGGCCGGGGTCCTGGGCAGGGGGCTGACTATCAGAGGCAGCAGATGACACAGGGGAAGGAGCAGTGGTGTGCCCGGCCCGGCCGGCACAGGTTGCACACCACAGTCCGTTGGTCATCCGGTGTTTCTTTAAAGAACCTCCAGACTTCCGAAAATCTAGCCCTCGCCACAGGAGGTTCACTACGTGAAACATTTGGCGCTGATGCACCAGCTCTGGCCCTGCCTCTCCGTCTGGCCCCACCACTGCCTCTTCCAACCTGTTCTGGTATAGGACTCGTCTCCGTCTCAGAAGCACTGTCTTCACCCGGCTTATCAACCCTGACAACAACTTCACCACTGTCTGACAACCGTGTCTCCTCATCGTCCGATACCTCTTTACACACTTCTTCCACTACGTCAACAATGTCATCATCACCCACAGACTGCGACCGGTGGAAAACCTGGGCATCGGAAAAGAGCTCAGCAGCAACCGGACAAGTTGTTTGTGTCTCTGTGAAGGGTCCAGAAAACAGTTCCTCAGAGTATGCCGGCTCAAATTTTCCTGGGAGGGGGCAGACTGGGGCGAAGGAGGCTGAGGTGGAGGAGCTGGAGGAGTGCTGATTTCGGTGACATGGGTGGACTGCGTGGAAGACTGGACTGGTGGACAAATGGCTTTAAGCATTGTCCGCAATCCACGACATCACCTGTTCGCACTGTTCTGGCCTCAACAGTGCTCTACCACGAGTCCCAGTAACTTGAGACATGAACCTAGGGAGTGTAGCTCTGCGGTGTTCCCCTGCTCCCTCATCAGAAGGTGGTGTCTCACCCCGCTCAGGACCATTGCCTCTGACCCCTGCAGTAGTTTGACGTCCACGCCCTTGTCCTCTACCCCTAGCCCTCGGGTTCAACATTTTCAAAATTGAAGTGTAAACTGTAAATTTTTTTTGTTTTTTTTGTGTTTTTGTTTTTTTAACAAAACAATGCTATCCTATTGCTATGGCTAGTTTCTAACCTACATTGACAGCACACAACAGGATTTTGTGCTGTGCCTGATGACTTTTAGTTTTGAAAAAAAAAGAAAAGAAAAGAAAAAGCAGACTGTGCCCAATTCAATCAAACCCCTAATAAATTGTCCCACTTAGGTGTTTGAGATGGATATGTGTGTCACTAAGAGCTAAACAGAATGTCCACAAGACTCCCTGCAAATTTGTCACAATATGGTACCAGCTGCACTACTAGTGCCAGCAAGGCCAGCCACAAGCAAATCAACAAAATATATATATAACGCTATTGTAGCCCTAAGAAAGCCGGTTGGGTTCTTGTATGCCTAGTTTCTAACCTACACTGACAGCACACAACTGGATTTTAAGTCACTTTAAGTTTTGAAGAAAAAAAAAATCGTCAGACTGTGCCTAATTCAATCAAACCCCTAATAAATTGTCCAACTTAGGTGTTTGAGATGGATATGGGTGTCATTAAGAGCTAAATAGAACGTTCCCAAGTCTCCCTGCAAATTCCTCACAATATGGTACTAGCTGCACTACTAGTGCCAGCAAGCCCAGCCACAAGCAAACAAACAAAAAAAATATATAACGCTATTCTAGCCCTAACAAGGGCTGTTGGGTTCTTGTAGACTCACTCCTGCCTAACAGTAAGCTAATATAACACCCTAACGCTATCCCTGCAGCAGCAGCTCTCCCCCTAACGGCATCCAGACAGAGAATGATGCGAGCAGCGCGGGCAGGGTCACCTGATCAGGCCAGCCAACCACTGCTATCGACGTGTAAGGGTACCAATTCATGCTGGGTGGAGTGCAGAGTCTCCTGGCTTGTGATTGGCTCTGTTTCGGGCCGCCAAAAATCAAAACGGCGGGAGATGCCATTTTCTCGAGCTGGCGAAGTATTCGTCCGAGCAACGAGCAGTTACGAGTACGCTAATGCTCGAACGAGCATCAAGCTCGGACGAGTGTGTTCGCTCATCTCTAACTGCTGGCTCTCACTGTCAATTTTTTTTGTATAGTCCAAACTGCTGACAAACTCCAGGCACATAGGGATTATAGATAGATAGACAGACATAAAGATAGATAGACATATGGATAGACAGACAGACAGATAGTTGGAGCTCTCTGGTGCACTTCAATATATTGCTACATATCTGTTTCTGCCTCTCACTGTTAGAATTTTTGTATAGTCAAAACTGCTAACAGATTCCACTTGCGACCGGGCTCATCGGACTGGGAGGCCCGGGCCGGGGGTGTCACTAATGCATCTGTCCACGGACATAACCGTGTAGTCACATTCGCGGCCCGGGCCCTCCTGTAAAAGCTAAACACCCCGGCGATAGCTGCCGGGGGAAGGGGGCGGTGATAGCTACTGCGGCCCGCCCACCAGACATGCTTCCAGGCACACCCCTGCTGACATTCGGCACGGCCCCCGTCTGACCTGTGCAAGCCCTGGCCCGCATCGTCTGACCTTCGCACGTCCCGGCCCGCCCCATCCGACCTGCAACACGTACCGGCCCGTCCACCCTCTTCACCAGCGGGCAGGCCTATCCACCCACCGCAACTGCGGCCCGTCCTGTGAGTGGGTGAGTATAATTAATAGTAAATGTATGTGTTTGTATATGTAATTGTATATATGTATATATATGCTTTATATATTGTTTATACTGGATGCATGTTTATATATGATGTGTATGTGTGTGTATATGCTGTATATGTGTGCATGCTGTATATATGCCTGTATGTGTGTATATATATATATATATAGATATATATATATATATATATATATATATATATATATATATATATATATATAATAGAAAAATAGGCGGCACTCCAGTACTGTGGGAAAAATCAAGTGGTTTTTATTCCCAAGTTGCTACATTTCGGCCTCATCCGAAGCCTTTCTCAAGCAATAATCAAGGTGCATAAGGTTTCCATATATAGGAAGTGGTTCATAACATGGGTGGAGCATAAATATACAAAAAGTGTTATAGTATATAAAAACAGTGATTAAATAACATCCAATACATATAATAGTATATAGAGCAGTGAATATTTGTAGTGTACATAGTCCAAGTATTTACATTCCAAGGTGTACAGGTGAAGTGACTGACATACACTCACATGACGATCCTGTTCATAAAAATAGCGTTCTCCTTTTCCTTCTGCGCACGTGCAGGTGACGCTCACAGGGATTCACCAATCAGCATTAAATAAGCGATAACGCCCATCTCGTGTACCCCACCTACTTTTTCGCATCAATGGTAGCCTAGTCGCGCATGGTATCTTGGCTGTCCGCGTCACTTCCGGTCCGTCATAGGGTCTCACACGTGTGACCTGACGTCACAGACACGTGACATATTTTCGGACATGCGCAGAGTCATACCTAGTGTGCGGACGCCATTTTGCTTATGGGTATGTAGCGGGGTAATATTCCTAACTAAAAGAGGTAAGTCTACCAGGCGAAGACATTGGTGAAGTCCCCGAAATTTCTCCAAGGCTTCTACTCCGTCTATTAACACCTTTGGGACTGCCTCTATGTATATTAATCTGACAGCTGTTATTTGTGAGTCCCCGGTGCTCACCCTTATCGGCAGTATAGGAGAATCTTTATGTAGAAAAAAATATAAATAAAAATTCGGTTCAAGATACTCGATGATTAAAGCATAAGCTACCGAACAGGATCGCTTCAGTGTTCAACAATTTCAGTTGTATTTTTCTTTCTGAAATAAAGTAAAAACATATCAATGATGTGATCATATCATTTTACATCAAAGATTAATGCACAGCCCTTACATAGAGGGTTCGAAGTTACAAATCCAATGGAGACAAAAGAGGAAAAAAGCAACTCAGTGTCTAACTCCCGACAAGGAAAAGTCCACATTTAAACCTTTCGGCTTCAAAGTGTCTAATTTATAAATCCATTCTAGTTCTCTACGTTTTAAGATCGCCTGTCTGTCACCTCCCCGTCTCAGTGGTGGTATATGGTCCAATAGACAAAATCTTAATTGTCCCTCAGTATGTTTTGCTTCAAGGAAATGTCTTGAAACAGGTAAGTCCTTCCTTTTGTTACGTATTGTGTATCTGTGGTGATTTATTCTGGTCTTAAAATCCCACGTTGTTTCCCCTACATATAGGAGTTTGCATGGACACATCAAAACATAAATAACAAACCTACTATCACATTTCAAAAAGTGGTTTATCTGATAGGATTTATTCGTGACTGGATGTATGAAATTCTCTCCCTTAATCATTGATGTACAATTAATACAGGAGAGGCAAGGATAGCTGCCTTTACGTGATCTACCAGTTAATGTGGCTTGTCTCGTTTTTCTCAAGGGTCCAACATCTGCTTTGACTAGGTAATCCCTGAGGTTTTTAGATCTTTTGTAAGATAATAGGGGGGGGTTTCGGAATTCATCAATCTCAGGGTCGCAACTTTCCAGTATATGCCAGTGTTTGCGAACAATCCTGGCCACATCTGGACTTTCATTTGTATATGTTGAAATAAACGGTATTCTTTTCATATTTCTTGGGGAAGCTGTCTTCTTTTGTATTAAGGATTCCCTATCTAGTTCTTTCACTTTAATTCTATTCTTCATAATAGTAGTCGTAGGGTATCCTCTTTCCTTAAATTTACTAGTCATTTTATCTAATTGGGTGTCTAACTGTTCCTCACAGCTTACTATTCTTTTAACTCTTAATAACTGGCTAAACGGAAGTGAATTAACCATGGGTCTTGGGTGATGACTCTCATATCTTAATATTTGATTTCTATCAGTCGGTTTTGAAAATAAATCTGTCTTCAATGTCCTATTGTCAATCGTAACAGACACGTCCAGGAACTGTATATTCGTTCTCGATTTAACCATCGTGAATTTTACATCTCTGTCAATCGTGTTTAGATATTCAAAGAACGATTGTAGTTCTACATCCGTACCCAACCATAAGAGGAAGATATCGTCTATGTATCTCCACCACCGGGCAACTAGGCCAAAGTGGTGGGACACATAGACGAAATCCTCCTCCAGTTAGACACCCAATTAGATAAAATGACTAGTAAATTTAAGGAAAGAGGATACCCTACGACTACTATTATGAAGAATAGAATTAAAGTGAAAGAACTAGATAGGGAATCCTTAATACAAAAGAAGACAGCTTCCCCAAGAAATATGAAAAGAATACCGTTTATTTCAACATATACAAATGAAAGTCCAGATGTGGCCAGGATTGTTCGCAAACACTGGCATATACTGGAAAGTTGCGACCCTGAGATTGATGAATTCCGAAACCCCCCCCTATTATCTTACAAAAGATCTAAAAACCTCAGGGATTACCTAGTCAAAGCAGATGTTGGACCCTTGAGAAAAACGAGACAAGCCACATTAACTGGTAGATCACGTAAAGGCAGCTATCCTTGCCTCTCCTGTATTAATTGTACATCAATGATTAAGGGAGAGAATTTCATACATCCAGTCACGAATAAATCCTATCAGATAAACCACTTTTTGAAATGTGATAGTAGGTTTGTTATTTATGTTTTGATGTGTCCATGCAAACTCCTATATGTAGGGGAAACAACGTGGGATTTTAAGACCAGAATAAATCACCACAGATACACAATACGTAACAAAAGGAAGGACTTACCTGTTTCAAGACATTTCCTTGAAGCAAAACATACTGAGGGACAATTAAGATTTTGTCTATTGGACCATATACCACCACTGAGACGGGGAGGTGACAGACAGGCGATCTTAAAACGTAGAGAACTAGAATGGATTTATAAATTAGACACTTTGAAGCCGAAAGGTTTAAATGTGGACTTTTCCTTGTCGGGAGTTAGACACTGAGTTGCTTTTTTCCTCTTTTGTCTCCATTGGATTTGTAACTTCGAACCCTCTATGTAAGGGCTGTGCATTAATCTTTGATGTAAAATGATATGATCACATCATTGATATGTTTTTACTTTATTTCAGAAAGAAAAATACAACTGAAATTGTTGAACACTGAAGCGATCCTGTTCGGTAGCTTATGCTTTAATCATCGAGTATCTTGAACCGAATTTTTATTTATATTTTTTTCTACATAAAGATTCTCCTATACTGCCGATAAGGGTGAGCACCGGGGACTCACAAATAACAGCTGTCAGATTAATATACATAGAGGCGGTCCCAAAGGTGTTAATAGACGGAGTAGAAGCCTTGGAGAAATTTCGGGGACTTCACCAATGTCTTCGCCTGGTAGACTTACCTCTTTTAGTTAGGAATATTACCCCGCTACCTACCCATAAGCAAAATGGCGTCCGCACACTAGGTATGACTCTGCGCATGTCCGAAAATATGTCACGTGTCTGTGACGTCAGGTCACACGTGTGAGACCCTATGACGGACCGGAAGTGACGCGGACAGCCAAGATACCATGCGCGACTAGGCTACCATTGATGCGAAAAAGTAGGTGGGGTACACGAGATGGGCGTTATCGCTTATTTAATGCTGATTGGTGAATCCCTGTGAGCGTCACCTGCACGTGCGCAGAAGGAAAAGGAGAACGCTATTTTTATGAACAGGATCGTCATGTGAGTGTATGTCAGTCACTTCACCTGTACACCTTGGAATGTAAATACTTGGACTATGTACACTACAAATATTCACTGCTCTATATACTATTATATGTATTGGATGTTATTTAATCACTGTTTTTATATACTATAACACTTTTTGTATATTTATGCTCCACCCATGTTATGAACCACTTCCTATATATGGAAACCTTATGCACCTTGATTATTGCTTGAGAAAGGCTTCGGATGAGGCCGAAACGTAGCAACTTGGGAATAAAAACCACTTGATTTTTCCCACAATACTGGAGTGCCGCCTATTTTTCTATTTTGTATGGATTGTGGGACCTAGCCGGCCCGTTTGAGCGTGCACCCAACCATATTTGTTAAGCAGTGCCGCTGTGAACTTTTTTTCTTTTTTCTATATATATATATATATATATATATATATATATTATGCTGTATATGTGTGTATATAGTGTATGTGTGTATACATGCTGTATATGTGTGTATACATGCTGTATATGTGTGTTTACATACTGTATGTGTGTGTATATACTGTATGTGTGTGTATATACTGCATGCTGTATATGTGTGTATATACTGCATGCTGTATATACTGTATGTGTGTATGCATGCTGCATATGTATACTTATGTATACTGCATGCATGTGTGTGTATGCTGTATATACTGTATGTGTGTGTATACATGATGTATATGTGTGTATATACTGTATGTGTGTATACATGCTGTATATGTGTATGTATACTGTATATACTTGATGTGTATGTATATATGTTGTATATGTGTGTATATAATGGATTGTGTTTATATATTATGTATATGTGTGTGTATGCTGTGCATGTATGCTGTATATGTTTGTGTATGCTGTGTATATATGCTGTATATGTGCATGTATGCTGTATATGTGCATGTATGCTGTATATGTACATGTATGCTGTGTATATATGCTGTATATGTGCGTGTATGTTGTGTATATATGCTGTATGTGTGTATGCTGTGTATATATGCTGTATATGTGTGTATGCTGTGTATATATACTGTATATTGTATGTTGTAAATTTTATGTGTATATACTGTATGCGTGTATAAATGTATGAATGTGTAGACACGTGTATGAGTCTAAAAATGAATGTGATTGTATAAAGAGCTTCATTCAAAGGTCTGTTATGGGGCCCTGTCTCAGCTGGTTATGCCCCTGTGTGTTATGCATATGTAGTGTATATGTGTTTATGTCTGTGGAGTGTATATATGAAATATGTATATTCTGAAGAATTACATGCGGTATGGAGCCGGCAGTGAGGGTTTAGGTGTATGGGGGCCCCGTTTCTAAGTTCGCACTGGGGCCCACTGGGGTCTTGTTACGCCAGTGATTCCAGGCGCATAGGTTATAAAGATAGATATGTAGATAGATAGACAGACAGACAAACATACGAATAGACAAATAGATAGGCATATAGATAGACATACATACAGATAAATAGATGGACATATAGATACATATGCATGTAGACAGATAGATATAGATAGATATAAATAGATAAATATACATAGATAGATATACAAACATAGATAGCTATAGAAATACATATACATAGAGAGAGATTGATAAGTAGATACCAAAAGATGTTTGAAAAACGTACTGTGTAGTCGCAAAGTCGCACGATGGAATAAAGACACACAGTTTTTTTCAGCCTCTTGATAAAAAAAATTGAGAGGAGGAAAGACTTAGATCATAATGTTTACTGTTATGCTCAGTAAGGCAGTGAATACCAGTGAATTCTCTTCTATTTTTCTCTTCTTGGGTTTTGATAGTCATGAAAATAGTATAAAATGGTGTTTTTTTCTCATATATAAAACATGGAAAGCTGCTGAAATTCTGCTAGTTTTTTTTGTCTTGGTTGCAGCTAGTACTCTCTGCTTAATAACCTACTCTCAGTGGGTGTGTATAAACAAAGCGTAGTGTGTGTGAACACTCCCCTGTAGTGCCTCACATAAATAGGAAGTGTCTCTGTATCACATTACTTCACATTCCTTTCACAGAGCAGAAAGATGTCAGGATCTGAGAAGCAAAACATGACCAACCTAGAGAAGTTTCAGGCAGAAATGAAGAGAATTGTTGAGCAGGCCAACAACATGACTCCTGAGGAGATGCAATTTTCTTATAAAGGGATTCTTTATCCTAGTCTTCTTTGCAGTGAGGCCTCATTTCAGGCTATGGAGTCTTTTGAAGCAAGAGAAGATGATGTATTGATCATAACTTATCCAAAATGTGGTGAGTAGGGGAAGGGACTACATAGATTTCAATGTTCTGTACTGTATGTATTTTTAGTTTAAGCTCTATCGCACAGAGCAAAGCTATATGATAGGGCCGGGAGGGCACACGTACTGTAAATGTGCATGAGCCCTTACTAATACAAAATATTGTAATGGGGTGAAATGCTCCACTTAGCCCCTAATTAACCGCTCTCAGGTAATCACAAGGTTGCTTTCACATTAGTTCGAAATCACAGACGTGAGAAGTGCCATACCACAGACTGATCACTGGGGACTGAACTCCATGCCTATTATTAATATATGATGCACTGAGTTCTTGTTCCCCTGATATACAACAGAATTGGGAAAACAAGAACTCCATTCATCATACATGAATATTATACACTGACTGAGTCCCCAGCATAGTGATTATTCTGTGGCATCACACTTCTCACATCTGTGATCTCTGACTGATCACAGTCTAATGCAAAAACGGCTTAAGACTAGCTTACCTAATAATCAATTAGCGTATATACTCAAGTATAAGCCGAGGTTTCAGCACAAAAATGTATTGAAAAACCCTAAATCGGCTTATACTCAAGTCTATGAAGAAACAAACTCTGCACCCACCTTTCAGACACCCCTGCAGGTCCTCTTCTGCCTTCTGAAGCTCCAGCTCTGTCTTCGAACCTCTGCGCGCTGCTTTGCACACAACATGACATCAGCCACTTGCCAACATCATAGTGTGCGCACAAACTATGATGTTAGCAAGCGGATGACATCATGGTATATGCAACGTCAGCATCCGGGTACCCGAAGAGGGAGCCTGAGCTTCAGAAGACAGAAGAGGAGGGGGACGTCAAAAGTTGAGTACAGAGATTTGTTTTTTTTTATAGGCTGGGCATACTAGGTGCTGGGAACTGCTGGCTATATACTAGGGGGCATGGGCTGGCTATATACTGTGGTGGAGTCTGTGACCAATGTGTTTCCCATACTAGGCTTATACTCGAGTCAATAGGTTTTCCCAGTTTTTGAATTAAAATTAGATACCTCTGCTTTTATTCGGGTCGGCTTATACTCGAGTGTATACGGTACCTAATAATTTTTTATACAAGCCTTAGAAGGCTGTCTGAGTGAGCAGTTGAATCGTGGGTCCTCTGTGTGCAGGGAACCCCAGAGAGAAAGCAGAAGTGGTCTTTTCAGATTCTTCATGCTTAATTAATGCTGTTCAAAAAATACATCAATTCATCCCTGTTGTCATTTGCTTTTAACATGTAAATTGCTGGGATGCTGGTGTTAGGTGGCTGCTGCTGGGTTTCTCTAGACCCGATATAGCCCAGGAAGAGACAACTGGTACTTTATAAGTAGAGTTTTCACATCTAGCTGCAGACTACATTGGGTGGAAATGTAATATAAAAAAACATGTATACAGGAGGTCCAATACTTAAGAAAATCCAACTTACAGATGACCCCTAGTTACAAACGGACTTTTGGAATTTGGTAATTTACTTTACTTTAGTCCTAGGCTACAATGCTCAGCTATAATAGTTATCACAGGTATCTGAAGTTAAGCTTCAACCCAACATTTTTAAAATCCAATTGTCACAGAGACAAAAAGAATTTGCCTGGAGGATTGCCTATATACATACATACATAAGACATATGTAATTTATCAAAATTTTAGCAATATAGGTGGGTTTATCATATGCTGACGTATCGTGTCCCAGCTTATGATTAATTAAATTCATCCCTCCGCCATGCTGCGCTCCTGGGCAATTCTACGCTAGGTCCAGCCTTGGTTTAGAATTGGGCTATAACCTGTGTCTCAATGGCACAGGCCATAGCTAGTGCGTTGGTGTCGGGCAGGAACACCCTTCCATAGGTGGTATAAGGGGGAAAATAATTGCAATTCAAGGCAACACACAAAAGTACTGAAGAACTATACGGCCCGAACGCTGCACACCGGGAGTGAACTTAGCATGTCAGTTCACCCCCGGTGTGCAGCATTCAGTCCGTGAGATCCCGACAGCATGCGTTGCGAGTGTGATGCAAGTTCATCTCATCACACTCGCAAGTGTGGAACGGGCCTAACACTGTTAACCACAACTAAAGGGAGTCTACCCTCTTCCCACACAATAAAATCTTCTGACAGCATATTGTAGAGAAATGCTCTATTATTAGTAAAAACTCCTTTATTATTTCTGGCCATTATTGCATTTCTGAGAAATTCCCATTTTAATCTGAATGCCAATGAGGAGTTGGCATCCTTATCATCCCATGCATTGTGTTCCTGCCTGGAAAACTACCATCAGAAAAGCAAGATATTTGTCAGAAGAAAGAAGAAGACCAGAAGTGATTATGTGAAAATAACAGTAATCCATGCGCTGAGGACATGACCTTGATGCACCAAGTGCCTAATTACCATACAGGTTAGGCTACATTCACATGTCTGTTGGGGGATGTACACTCACCGGCCACTTTATTAGGTACACCTGTCCAACTGCTTGTTCACACTTAATTTCTAATCAGCCAATCACATGGCGGCAACTCAGTGCATTTAGGCATGTAGACATCAAGACAATCACCTGCAGTTCAAACAGAGCATCAGTATGGGGAAGAAAGGTGATTTGAGTGCCTTTGAACGTTGCATGGTTGTTGGTGCCAGAAGGGCTGGTCTGAGTATTTCAGAAACTGCTGATCTACTGGGATTTTCACGCACAACCATCTCTAGGGTTTACAGTGAATGGTCCGAAAAAGAAAAAACATCCAGTGAGCGGCAGTTCTGTGGGCGGAAATGCCTTGTTGATGCCAGAGGTCAGAGGAGAATGGGCAGACTGGTTCGAGCTGATAGAAAGGCAACAGTGACTCAATTCGCCACCCGTTACAACCAAGGTAGGCAGAAGAACATCTCTGAACGCACAGTACGTCGAACTTTGAGGCAGATGGGCTACAGCAGCAGAAGACCACACCAGGTGCCACTCCTTTCAGCTAAGAACAGGAAACTGAGGCTACAATTTGCACAACCTCATCGGACAGTAGAAGATTGGAAAAACGTTGCCTGGTCTGATGAGTCTCGATTTCTGCTGCGACATTCGATGGTAGGGTCAGAATTTGGCGTCAACAACATGAAAGCATGGATCCATCCTGCCTTGTATCAACGGTTCAGGCTGGTGGTGGTGGTGTCATGGTGTGGGGAATATTTTCTTGGCACTCTTTGGGCCCCTTGGTACCAATTGAGCATCGTTGCAACGCCACAGCCTACCTGAGTATTGTTGCTGACCATGTCCATCCCTTTATGACCACAATGTACCCAACATCTGATGGCTACTTTCAGCAGGATAATGCGCCATGTCATAAAGCTGGAATAATCTCAGACTGGTTTCTTGAACATGACAATGAGTTCACTGTACTCAAATGGCCTCCACAGTCACCAGATCTCAATCCAATAGAGCATCTTTGGGATGTGGTGGAACGGGAGATTTGCATCATGGATGTGCAGCCGACAAATCTGCGGCAACTGTGTGATGCCATCATGTCACTATGGACCAAAATCTCTGAGGAATGCTTCCAGCACCTTGTTGAATCTATGCCACGAAGAATTGAGGCAGTTCTGAAGGCAAAAGGGGGTCCAACCCATTACTAGCATGGTGTACCTAATAAAGTGGCCGGTGAGTGTATATACGGCCTCAGTATATACAGACTATATACGTCCCCCATTGGCCGGCAATGGGCGCAAGGGGCCATACAGAGTGATAGAGTGCAGCACACTTGCGGCACTGTACAGTTCCGTGCCAGGGGACAAGATAGGAGATATCCTATCTTTCCCCGTAATACGGCGTAATTCCCCGTAATACGCCATGCGCTGACGTGTGCCCGCTGTGCTACGGTATGGCAGGCACACGTTCATCTGAATGCAGTCTGAAACTGAGTATATCTTCTAAAAGACATGATGGACGGAAATAATAAAGGTATTCTAGAAATCAAAGTGCATTTCCATATGCTGACATGCTGCCAGTAGATTATAATCCCTGGTGGGATTAGATTCACTATAAGGCAAAGCACTGTAGTAAAAAAAAATTCTCTTGCAAACCTTTGCAATTACTTATGTTTCAATGCAAATCCACGCTCAATGGCCCATATTTATCAAAACTGGTGCACGGACTTTATCAATCTGGTGTACTTTGCACTGCTCTGGAAGTGTGCAGACAGTGGCGCAGACAGAATTGTGGCGTACATCAGTACTAAGTGTGGTGCAAACTCCGACTTAGCACTACCACGCCCCTTTCAGTGCACATTTCTTCTGTCTTGTTGGACATAGGGCAACTTGTTGGACATGTTGGACATAGGGCAACATTGAACTTGTTGGACATGTAGCGACTGCTACATAAAACTGGTGCAAATTCAGACAGCAAACTGGCGCAAACGCTTTAATAAATGTGGGCCAATGTCGTCATATGGAGCCTGCACAATGAACAATATTCTATTGACAGTAATCCCAGTTACCTTCACCTTGGATTTTGTGCTATTTGATATAAAAATTTGTTTTAGTAGCTGTAAAATATTTTATTTGTGTTTCAAAGGGTCATTGTAATAAAGCAGGTGTGGGACTCTGATGGATAGAAAATGTCAATTTGCTCGTTGTCTTGTTGAAATCCTAACCACAATTTATCAGGATTGTTGCTTCCTGCTCCACTGCAGAGTGGACTTTCAGTCCAAATGCTCTTAAACCCCATGAAAGTGTATTACAGTGTATGACGAGACAGACCCTTACCCTGTTTAGTGCAAAACTGGTAGGCAAATCCAAAACTATTAACCATAGCGATTCTTCGCTATCTCCTGTCCTGTCTTGTATTTGTCTTTCAAGGGAGACCATCCATACTTGAACATGTGTGTTCATAGTCAAATGGCACTTGACTGAACAGGTCTCAGAAAATATTTTGACACTTTATTGTCTATCTGGGATTACAATAAAATGCACTACAAGTGTAGCCCCATTGTAGATAAGAAAGAATACACATTTTCCAGAAAATTAAAGGCTCTACCCAGTGGACCCACCCTGCATAACTTAATCAAGTGGCTTTGCAAGTATACACAAAAATCTCAGCAGAGAAGTAACCTGAAGCTGCTGGGCTCCAATGTAAACTTTGTAGTATGCCTGATGAATGTAATTGTTTATAATACTAATCTTCTCATGGGGAACCCCAAAGGCTCCCAGGCCCAGATGGAACAAAACAGTTTGCAGATTATGACCCTGCCTGTTAGTAGCTACCACCACTAGTACCTGATCAATAGTCTCAACCCTGGTTTTATCTCAAAGCAGGATCCAGTGATTAGAAATTGTGCTCATGTTGCAACAGCATTAACATTCTTATAAACTGAAATTTTTCTCCAGGATACAATAGTGATCATTAAGACATTTATTTAACTGTGGTCTTATACAATACTAAGCAAATTTGATATTTTAGGAAGCTTCTGGAGTATTTATAATTATAGTGCAAGACAAAAAAGTATATTGTATATTAATACCTACATACTGTACATAATGGGGAATATCTCTGAGCTAGGAATAATCATAGCTAACTCATTAGGTGGTGTACACATTTTAATTAATTAGGTGCACCACCCTTTGATGAATTAGGCAAACAGTATTATTAATCCGATGGCCACAATACCTTCTACTAAGAAAAAATGGAGTGAGGAGTGCAAAACCTTTTTTTATCTGGTGATAAATATAAACTTAGACAAAAAAATTTGAATAACTGAAAATTAAAGTAATCACTTTAAGGACTCTAGTTTACATAGTCTCTTTAACTTTACCATAATAATACACCAAATTTCTTGATTGTTTTTAGGAACAAACTGGACAATACAGATTCTTCATCAAATGCTATTTTTGCTTCACAACAAAGAACCTACACTAGACCAAGCTATGCTTGAATTTGGAAAACCAGAAAAATATGAGGTTTGTTACATTACATAACTTTAATCCCTTCTGAGATTTATCTCCTAAATATGGTTGTCATATATATTTTATATTTTTAAAACAAATGTATCATGTAACAGCATTAAAGACTAGAATATCCCACAATATTTTCATTCCACTGAGTTAAGTGTTTCCCAGGGCCTAAAATTTCACTTCAGTTTTGAAGTTGAAATGTGTTTGTAGCAAAAACAGATTCCCAATTGTAGACAGCACTGTTTCTACCTGGTAGGGTCTCTCCAGTATAGCGTATGGAGCTGGTTTGGCTAAGTGAGAGGCTTGTGACTAGGGATGGAAAGTAAGAGTTCTCCTTGCTGAGACTGCCAATTAAAGCCCCCATATATGCATGTGGAGACTTATAGCCATGGACGATCCACTAGGGGATTCTGGGAAAATATGCAAATAAGTTTTCAAGGATGGGATAATTAAAACCACACCTTGTAAGGCAGCTCCAATAACATCAAGCATAACCTACAAGAGTAAAACCAAAACAGTACATCTGTTCCTTCCGGGAAGTACTAGATAGCACTTTTCCGACCTGGTTGGGTCTCTTCAGTACAGTTTAGGGAAATGGTTTAGCTGCGTGAGATAGTGATGGGTCGTTCTTGAATGAGCCGACACAAAGAGCCAGCTCATTTGTGTGAACGACGAGAGTCGGCTCACTTCAGTGAGCCAATTACTCCCTTTACCCCACCCCTAATCGTCTCACTACACCCCCTTTAATATGATTAAAAGTGGCCTATAACTTGGTTAAAAGTGGAGTGGTGTGGGGTGACTGGCTGGCCTTAAGCTCCCTGTTATATATTTAATATTGAGCCATACAGGAGCCAGAAGAGCTGGCTCTTAGTGAGCGGAGCCTAATGATCCAGCTTGCTAAGAAGAGCCAGACTTCCCATCCCTAGAGTGAGAGGTTTGTGACTAGGGACGAGAAGTAAGAGTTCTCCTTACAGAGACTTCCAAGATAATTGTAGAATTGTTTGATTATTTTGGCTATTTCCTCCCCAAAAATTTAATAAAAGTAAAAGAATGAGATAATTTTAGCACAAAATGGTGCAATTTAAAACAACTCCGTATATATATATATATATATATATATATATATATATATATATATATATATATATATACTTTGATGGAAAAATAAAAAAACTTGGATCTTAGAATACAATAATGGAAAAAAACAAAAATGACACGGTCGTACAGAGATAAAATGTTTGTATGTCAGTGCATATGTAGCATGACATGTCATACTTGTTGAATGTCACTTTTACCACTCCAAATTGTAGGTTCAGAATGCAGAGTCTTCTCTCCCTTTCTACCAGGCATAGACAAGGTTGGGAATGGGAGCTAGTATCATCAAACTTCATAGACTTTTTCATTCTCAAAAATGCCACACCATCACTCCATCATAGCCAATGGGACAATCAAAATACATTTGTGTTTGTCATATAGGGGATCCATCCAAATTGGGATTTTAGTTTTTCGGTTTCTACAATGGATAAAAAATATTGAAGAACAAGAGGAGATGGTTTACAATGGTATAACTTTTCACTAGCATTTGGACAATGCTTTTTAGCCTTTCATTAAAGTTTTTCCTAAATGTTTCTTTTCTTTTTAGGATCTAAAGCAAAAACCTTCACCCAGAGTCTTATCATCACATGTTACTTATGAGAATATCCCAAAATCTTTCTTTGAAAAGAAGACAAAGGTATAGTAGCAAATTTACATGGTCAGTTTCGTTATAAAACATTTGTACAGAATATATGTCAGAAACACTATGTAGTTTATTTACATTAGCATTAATAACAATGCTAATACATTTCTTCCAAATCTATACATATTAGGTAAAGGGAACATTGCAAAGATTGAATTCTGCAATTACAATCTGTACCAATATTTCACCAGAAAGTTTTTTTTCTTTCTAAGATTTGGATGGGATAATCCCATTCCCTATGCTGCTAATTTAAATTACTTTGTATGTTACGAACAGAATATCTCCATATGAAATTGTATGCACATGCGAGTATAGCTATATAGTACAGGTCAGATAACTTTATGGTAGTCTGTCCTTATAGGTTTCTGGTTCCTTCTTCTTGCTCCATCATTGGGCCATTCTGTCCTATTTCCACAGAAGGCACAATGTATGTCGGCTGGTAGCTTCTTAAATAAGGCTTTTAGACCACTAACACATATGGCACCATATTATTCCGGCACATATGCAGGAAGTCTGGAATTCTGCACGTGCACTCTAATAGCCTTTATAGAAACACTGTTTAAACAGACACAAAGCCTCCAATCATAGACTGTAGCAAGCTAAATGAGATTGACCATATTGCTTTCAAAAAGATAAATATACTAAGGCAGTTGGAACAAGCTATTAGATATTATTTGGCAAATCTGCTAGGCAATCCTAAGCAATGAATTGCAACCGTTCTATGGTTGATCCAAATTAAATAAACAAGAACTGTAAAAGGGATGAAGGCAAGAGAAATAATGCATAATATTTAAATAAATATATATATATATATATATATAATATTCCAATTTCTACATTGCTGCAGGCGCATCCTTTCTGACATATGCTATGCTATCTACTGTACTTTACTGGTTGAAAAACTAGCAGCTCTGCTAGTGTCTACATTTCGCAAGGATCTCTCACATCCCCTTAGAAGGAGTGCTGACTGCAAAACACCATCCTGCCCATACAATTTTATTATATGATACTGCAGAATTCTAACAAAAAGGACCCTTGTTATTTGGGGGACAGTGTTACATATTTGGTAGGGCTTTAATGTGTCTACCCATTTTGGGTTAAAATGTTCTCTGTGGCTATGGCATGTGATGCTGTATTGAAGCTTCACCCAAACTGGCCCTTATACCAGCCCTTCCATGCGATATAGGACTAAAGAACCTGGACCTATTGTTCTACATTTATAGGATGGGGGAGCTTTCTGCAGACATTGACGCAATAACAATAACTTCATAATGATCTGGCAGCAATTAATTCTCTTTAAGGCTACCTTAGCAACAGCTCAAGTGATTCACCAGCAGTGTGAGGGGAACTCCTGTGCCCTTCCCTCTTTCTTTCCTTATCTTCTAGCTTTTTCCTCTTCCTCTTTGCTTTGGTTTTACTTTGATTTCAGTAAATTATATACTGTGTTATTATTGTAAGCATTAATAATAAAATACACACTATATTTTCAATACAGATCTTAATAATTCTTCGAAACCCAAAAGATGCAGCAGTGTCTTATTACCACTTCACAAACAACAATCCTGTGCTTCCCTCATACAGCTCCTGGGATTTGTTTTTTAAGGATTTTTTAGCTGGAGAAGGTAATTTAACAATGCATATAATATGTAACTAAACATTTAGATCCTATTTGTATCAAAATAAACTTTGAATGTGGCTACCACACCCAATTGATGCTGTCTTAAAAGCATCCTGTCTTTGGAAAATATTAGTCCATTCTGCAGGCAGCATGTTAAAGGACACCTACAATCAGGAATATACCTATTAAGGTAGATCTTACGGTAGGTTCCCAGTAATATCTAAAACCCTAAACTATACTAATCTAACCGAGAGAAAAGGGATAATAGGCTACCCCACACAGCGGTAGTCTATGTGATTCCTCCCCACCTGAGCATAACGAAGTCGAATCTGGCACGAGTGACGATGTGTGCATATTAGTTAGATAAACTGTAGATTAGGTTAGAAAGTGTTAATGGGTTAGGGAATCTTCCTGATGGTAGAACAGGAAACTGTAGTATTATAAAAAAATTTTTGGAGTT
This sequence comes from Engystomops pustulosus, assembly GCF_040894005.1. Classification (NCBI taxonomy): domain Eukaryota; kingdom Metazoa; phylum Chordata; class Amphibia; order Anura; family Leptodactylidae; genus Engystomops; species Engystomops pustulosus. The sequence continues at coordinate 60,137,731 of NC_092413.1, forward strand.
TTTAGGTGTCCAGAGGGTGGTCCAATTCAGCTACAGCGCTCTTTTTATTAAAACTTGAAGAAGGAATGACCACCTACTGAACTCAGAAACCCAAATTGATCTAGGTTTTTAAACCATGGTATTGATCAAGCTGCCTATAATAGTCCCCATTTGCGGGGAGTGGCTGTTAATGGAGAGGAGCTTACAGCTACTGAAGTGCATGCTATGATGGGGACAGAAGCAACATTAATCTGCTCAGCTCCTCTTGTGAGGAAACGTGCTGTCTTCACATTGAACTGCATTTTTTAACATGATAGCTTCTATTTAAATATAGATGGCTTCAACTCAAGGGGCCCATATAAGATTGAAATTGTGAACCCATTTCTGCATTAATGCTGTTACATCATATGAACTTCTTGAATTCTGGAACAGAGGCAAGGGGAGATTGTTTGCTTCCAGTTAGCCGAGATAAGACTTTTGGCTGCTGTATGAATGTTAAGAAAAAGCTAAGCAGTAGGTTTCCTCATTTGTGTAGGGTTTATCTGGCTCCCTAAAACAGAGCTTATAAGATTTTCTACCATCTTCCATTAAGGAACAATAGGAGGACTTATCCAAAAAAATGTGGGGAACAGACAGCCCCCCTCCACACCTCCAGGATATATTGGTTAACTCTGGGGTTTGGTACCAAAACATAAGCACTTTACATTGATTTTCTTTATATTGTGCAAATTGAGATGACTTAGCAACCATATGCCAAACTGAATGGCAGGTTTCAGACTGCAGTTCCTTACCCAGAAAAGTTTCCTATCTCCGGATATATGTATATCAAGGATGTTCATTTGGAATTAGGTTAGTCAGTATACCATGAATGGTTAAAATAAGATCAGCTGTAGAAGTACCCATTTTGCATAGTCTTTCAAATGCAGTGGGTACCGAAACTGCAGCCATAAAGGGAAAGCAAAAAGGATTTAATTTGCAGATATCTGAATAAAGCTGAAGATTCATACTATTTCATAGATTTTCATTTTTTCCCATGTAAGGTCTACGTGTACATTAGATGGGCAACATATTTTTCCCTTTACCTACAATAGGAGAATATTATGTGTGGTAAGCTCATTATATGTTTTTACAGGAATCTTGCCTTTCCAAGTTTGCAGGCGTGGCACTCGCACTGCTCATCTCTCCCTGCTCCTGATTCCTGTCCATGTGCGCACATCCCCAATTCCTAGGGCGTGCGTGTCGGCTTCATGGAATTTAGAGGGCCATTTCCCAGAAACCTATTTAAACCTTCCACTCCCTTCACACCCTGCCGGATCTTCGCACCTTGTACCTTAGAGACAGCTTTGTCTGATGCTCTGCACTGTTACTGTGATTTCCCGTTGTGACCCCGGTTCCGTTCCTGACTACGCTCCTTCGCTGCCTGCCTTCACCTATTGCTACATCTAATCCCGTACTGCCCGTCCTGACCTCCTGCCTGTCCACGACTACGAGATTGCCTGCCGTTCCCCTTGTCTGCCACCACGGACAAGTCAAGGCTGTGGAACGACCTGGTGGTACCAAGCTGCAGCAAGTCCATCCGGCTTTGCGGTGGGCTCTGGGGAAGACCGGGTGCCACTTAGACTCCGGTCCCAGGTGTTTGCTTGCGTCATCATTCCACGGTGGTTCAGCGGATCCACTTCCTCCAATCCTGACAAATCTTTACAGAATCTGTAAAGATAAAAATGAGATAAATATTAATATGGTATGTGAAACTGTAAGTAAAAGCAGTTTCAATTTCTCCTTGCAAGACATACAGTATGGAAGGTGATAACATACAGGAATAAGTGAATAATAAATAATGCATTATAATTTTCTGTTTTCCATGAAATTAGATGCAAAAGAATATCTTTAACTGGAAGATAGTTAATTGTTTGCTCTCTGTCTTAGTCATTTATGGATCATACTTTGACCATGCCCTTGGCTTGGAAAAACATATTGATGATGAAAATATTCTTGTACTGACCTTTGAAGATATGAAAGCGGTGAGTAAAGTAATTTATACAAGTAAATACTTAAAGCTAAGTATTTGCGGTGGTCAATAGGTCCAATGTTCTCTAAGACATGAAATAAAATTTGATGCCATAAGTAACGCAAATGCAGTTCATATTATTACTGTAGAAAAGGTAGAATAAAGAAACTGGTCCACCTATACTCCTGCAGTGTTTATTCAGAGCTAGGCAAAAGAAAAAAAAACATGAGTCTAATGCCAATTGGCCCTTAGTATGAAATTAAGCCTGCAAATATGCAAATATGACAGTCTAAATGTAATCATCCCATTTCAGGTATAAGAATGTCATTAGAAAGAACTGTATACAGTTCATTCAAGTATTTAAACATTCTAACTGCCTTGTAATTACATTATATACTATATTGCATGAATGACTAGTGACTTAGGTGATTTTAGTCATTAATAGGGGCAAAACTATATCCTTATCATAACAACAACAATAATGTCACTCCAGCTGAAGCTTCCATTGTAGTTTTAACCATAGATTTATGCAATTATGTATTAAGGGATATCTATTACGTTTTGTCTGCCAACACCGATTGCGGTTGTTAACCCCTTAACGACTTGGCCTTTTTTAGTTTTTTCACTTCCATTTTTCGCTCCCCACCTTCAAAAATCTATAACTTTTTTATTTTTCCACATAAAGAGCTGTGTGATGGCTTATTTTCTGTGTAACAAATTGCACTTCGTAGTGACGGTATTTAATATTCCATGGTGCGTACTGGGAAGCAGGAAAAAAATTCCAAATGCAGTGAAAATGGTGAAAAAACACATTTGCGACGTTTTCTTGTGGGCTTGGATTTTAAAGCTTTCACTGTGTGCCCCAAATGACATGTCTACTCTATTCTTTGGGTTGCTACGATTATGTGGATACCAAATTTGTATAGGTTTTATAATGTTTTCATACATTTAAAAAAATTAAAACCTCCTGTACAAAAATTTTTTTTTGATTTTGCCATCTTCTGGCGGCAATAACTTTTTCATACTTTGGTGTACAGAGCTGTGGGTGGTGTAATTTTTTGCGACTTTTGATGGCGTTTTCATTGCTATCATTTTTAGGACTGAGCGACCTTTTGATCACTTTTTATTTCATTTTTGACTTTGGACGCTATTTTCCATTACGGGGTTAAACGCAGCGAAAAACCGTTATTATATTTTGATACATTTTGATACATTTTCAGACGCGGTGATACTTAATGTGTTTATGATTTTTACTGTTTATTAATATTAATATCAGTTCTAGGGAAAGGGGGGTGATTTGAATTTTTAGGTTTTTTTATTATAATTTTTTTTTTAACTTTTTTTTACTTTTACTTTTACTATTTTTCAGACTCCCTAGGGTACTTTAACCCTAGGTTGTCTGATCGATCCTACCATATACTGCCATACTGCAATATGGGGATTTTACTCCTCATTCATTACAATGTGCTGATAGCACATTGTAATGAATGGGTTAAAACGAGACAGCTTCGGGCCTCCGTGAGGCCCGAAGCTGTCATGGCAACGGATCACCGCTCCCCGTGACGTCATCGGGGAGCGATGATCCGCGGCAAGCCTCCGGCCTCCGGGTGTTACCGGTAAGCCTTTGCTGCATTATGCAGCAAAGACTTACCGGCTATGGAGAGGGCTCGGCCTGCGAGCCCTCTCCATGCACCCGGACCCGGCGGGAAGGGGTTAATGACTGGTGCTAGCTGCACCATGCAGCCAACACCGGGTGAGTATGAAGAGGGTTCAGGAAAGTCCAAATGCGGGAAGGGTTAATGTCTAATTGTTTAGGTAATGCTTAGCTTGTTCTGCACATATATATCTATAATATTTTAATGTATTTCTTCCTTTTATAAAAAAATCTTTGTGCTACTTTTATTCACTTTAAGGATCTTCCTGCAGAACTGAGAAAAATTAATGACTTCTATGGGTTAAATCTGACTGATGAACAAATACAGATAGTTGAAGAAAAAAGTACTTTTAAGTCCATGAAAGAAAAATCTGGTGATACACATGGAAAACTAGGAAATGTCTTTTTCCGAAAAGGTAAGTGTATTTTTATTTTACTTGTCATTGCAGATTCACACCACTGCTTATGTGGTGTTCTGTGTATGTATGTGCTGATAAAATTGCTGATTTATACTCCACATGCTTATGAAATTCATTAATGAAATTCTTAACAAAAGATTGTCCTGGGGACATACATACATGGCTAAGATAAATATGGCATGGCAATGGATTTATAAGAATCATGCTCAAAATCGAACCCAGTGCATGGAGCCTTCATGGAGGGAATGATGCAGTATGTGGTCTATACATTATAAAATGTTAGGGCATATTTACTAAGAACAGTGCAAGGGGGTGCCAGATTCAGGTGTTCTGGCGCAAGTTTTGCATGAATATGGTGCCCCCTGCACTGCTCTGACAGAGTGCACCACTTTTTTTGGGTGCACCTTAAACATAGGGTGTGGAACACATTTCTGTCAGAATTTGCATGTTAAATCTGGCGCATGGTCCGACTTAGCACCGGTTCGCCCCTTCAGTGTTACGTGAAGCATAGTAGAGGCGCGCCACAAAATGATCATGTCTGACACAAATGTGGCATAGGCACTTCTTAAATACCTGTGCAAGTAGTTTCACCTAAAAGAACATGCAAAGAACAGAAAACTGGCCACAGCCGTTTTAATATTTTAGTATGCTAATAGCAGACTATTTACATGTATATCTATAATCAGAGAGAACATGGATAAATAGGGAACTATTGACATCCTATGCCCTCCTATAACTGTCTTTACAAGTGTGATCACATATTTCCTAATTATGCACTAATTCAAATCATTTGAAAATTTGGAAACTTACAGTATTGTGTCATACTATTGGAATGTTTTACCCTTGAGATCTTTACTGCCAGTAGCAACAGTAATAAAACACATTTCAATTTTTTCTTTTGTCAAGGGGAAATTGGGGACTGGAAGAGTCTTTTTACAGAAGAACAGAGCAAAGAATTGGATGCCAAGTTTGAGAAGTATCTCGCAGGAACAAAACTCGGAGAGAAGATAAACTATCATAAATATTGTACATTTTGATTAAACGCCTTATTTCTTGTGTTTTATTATCACTGTAACGATATTAAAGCATGAGGAAGGCCCACATGTTTTAGGCAAAATATTACATTTGCAAAATGATAAAATAAAGACTAGTTTCTTCTATGGATGCTTTACCAGCTTTGTTTTGTTTATCTCTTTGCTATTTATGTTTGTCTAAATCATTGTCTTGTCATGGATGTAATAGAATATATATTTATATTATACAAGGCAACCCGGGACAGGAGGGGCTTGTACAGATCACGTCTGCGTTTCAAAAGAAATGTATGTGATCAGTGATTTGTACAATTACTTACATCTCTATAAAAATTCATAGGCACACATTTATTAAGGAGCCCCTGCTCCCATATTTTGTATGACTTTGCACGTACTTATCAGTGCAAACTGCTTCACATTTATTGCTAAATTTCTGTGCTAAAAGGGGAGTTCCACCGTCAGACCATGTGTAACATTTATCATGCAGTGTCTGACTGAATTGTGTCTGTTAAAGGTGCACCAAAAAAATTAAATGTTGGTGCACTCAGTTGGAGCAGTGCAGGGTGTGCCAGATTCATGAAGAACATGCACCACAATTCAACAATCATGTGCACTCTGCACACTCCACAGGCAAACTGCAAAAACAAAAAAAATGGGTGTAGCAGTAGCTATGGCCACACCCCTAGTGCACCAAGAAGCAATTTGTATGAAGATCAAAATAGAATTTTCTCCAAAATAAGAGATCACAGGGAAACAGGAAAATATGAGAGAAAGTTTGTAAAGTCCCCTACACAATGTTGTTCACACAGGTGAAGTTGAAAACTATTAATAAAGCATATTTGATCAATGACACTCATCTATAGCAGTAGCATGTCCTTTCAAATCTTCAGATGGATTAATTGCCATAGTAACTGCAGCCGCCAATACGATTGGTGGATTTGAAATGGTAATCAAACCAGCTCTCAGCTGCTGTCAGTTATTGCTCTGTCATGGTGAGATGGACCTGTAGGTGCTGGTCTCTGGTCTCTCTACTGATAACTTTCTGAAGATGTTTTTGGTAAGACATTGTCATTAATGACCGCTAATTAGAAAAATATATACATATTACACATAGTGCTGTAATGGAAACAGTCCATTGTATCACTGATAATCTAATACATACAAACATGCAGAGAGGATGCACCTAGCATCTTCACTGCATGCATCTCAGCTTAACCAGCTCAGGGAATACCTGTGACCTCATCAGGGAACTGTGACGTCATCAGGAGCACAGCACTCAATATGAATGCTATTTTGGAGGAAGGGTTTATATATATATTGACTACAGGGCCGCATCTGCCATGAGGCGAGATGAAAATCTCGCCTCAGGCGGCAGAATGCGGGTCCCTGTAAAGGGCGGCGAAATTCGCCGCTCTAAAGTGGGCGATTCGGGCGTCCATTAACGCCCGAATCGCCCACCAGTTAAATAAATCGCGCCTGTCTCTTTAAGACACAGGCGCGATTTATATGCGGAGCGACGCAGCGCCTTTCCCGCAGCTGCGTCGCTCCGTTCTAATCAGTGACACAGGCGTCATGACGTCATGCGCCTGTGTCACTGTGCGGAGCGGCGGCTGCGAGAAGAGCCGCGTGAAGACGTGACCCGCGCGCCGAGGGAGCAGCTGCCTGCAGGTGAGTATGATTTTATTCTTTTTCATTTACTGTCATTTATTTTATGTGGGGGAGTTATATGTGGCCATAATTGATGTATACCGGGGGGGGGGGGGGGGTATACATTACATGGGGCCAGAATTATTTTATACTGGGGGGGGGGGGGAGTACTGTATATATTGTATGGGTCCAGAATTATTTTATACTGGGGGGGGGGGTACTGTATATATTGTATGGGTCCAGAATTATTTTATACTGGGGGGGGGGGGTACTGTATATATTGTATGGGTCCAGAATTATTTTATACTGGGGGGGGGGGTACTGTATATATTGTATGGGTCCAGAATTATTTTATACTGGGGGGGGGGGGTACTGTATATATTGTATGGGTCCAGAATTATTTTATCCTGGGGGGGGGGGTACTGTATATATTTTATGGGGCCAGAATTGCTTTATACTGGGGGGGGGGGGCACTGTATATATTTTATGGGGCCAGAATTGCTTTATACTGTGGGGGGGGGGCACTGTATATATTTTATGGGGCCAGAATTGCTTTATACTGGAGGGGGGGCACTGTATATATTTTATGGGGCCAGAATTGCTTTATACTGGGGGGATGCAGTATATATTATATGGGGCCAGATTCATTTAAACTGGGGCGGGGGGGGGGGGGTGCTCTATATATTATATGGGGCCAGAATAATTTTATACTGGAGGGCTGTATATATTGTATGAGGCCAGATTATTCTTTTCCTGGGGGGGGTTATATATTTATATGGGTCCAGATTTCAGCTGGGGACTGTATATGGGGTACAGTATATTACTAAGCTGGGGGGCTGTATATGGGGTACAGTATATTACTAAGCTGGGGGGCTGTATATGGGGTACAGTATATTACTAAGCTGGGGGGCTGTATATAGGATACAGTATATTACTAAGCTGGGGGGGTCTGTATATAGGATACAGTATATTACTAAGCTGGGGGGCTGTATATAGGATACAGTATATTACTAAGCTGGGGGGCTGTATATGGGATACAGTATATTACTAAGCTGGGGGGATGTATATGGGATACAGTATATTACTAAGCTGGGGGCTGTATATGGGGTACAGTATATTACTAAGCTGGGGGGATGTATATGGGATACAGTATATTACTAAGCTGGGGGGATGTATATGGGATACAGTATATTACTAAGCTGGGGGCTGTATATAGGATACAGTATATTACTAAGCTGGGGGGGCTGTATATGGGATACAGTATATTACTAAGCTGGGGGGCTGTATATGGGATATAGTATATTACTAAGCTGGGGGGCTGTATATGGGATACAGTATATTGCTAAGCTATGGGGCTGTATATGGGGTACAGTATATTACTAAGCTGGGGGGCTGTATATGGGATACAGTATATTACTAAGCTGCAGGGGCTGTATATGGGATACAGTATATTACTAAGCTGGGGGGATGTATATGGAGTACAGTATATTACTAAGCTGGGGCTGTATATGGGATACAGTATATTACTAAGCTGGGGGGGTCTGTATATGGGGTACAGTATATTACTAAGCTGGGGGTTGTATATGGGATACAGTATATTACTAAGCTGGGGGGCTGTATATAGGATACAGTATATTACTAAGCTGCAGGGGCTGTATATGGGATACAGTATATTACTAAGCTGGGGGGCTGTATATGGGATACAGTATATTACTAAGCTGCAGGGGCTGTATATGGGATACAGTATATTACTAAGCTGGGGGGATGTATATGGAGTACAGTATATTACTAAGCTGGGGCTGTATATGGGATACAGTATATTACTAAGCTGGGGGGGTCTGTATATTAGGGGATGCTATATATTCACATTGGTCAGGGGAGCACTGTATGTAAAATCATGTGACATAATAACAGGGTGGGATATATTAGTTATAGGATACCATAGATTACTTTTCATCATTTAAACTAAATGTTGGGGGGTCTGTATTAATAAATTGGGGGTGTTGTATATTGATTGGTGCTGTGTATGCTATAATTCCAGTAGAAATATATATATATAATGAAGGGATGTTTTATATGTGTGGAGAGTGCGGTCAGTTGTGTTGTGAGAGGTATATACTTCATACTGTAAGTGACTGTGGTATTTTTAGGGACGCCGGGTGGAGATGCTGCATGGAGCTGAAGATATCTGCCCGTGAATTCAGTGATACGTCATGGATTGGAGAACCCGGAATAAAGTCCTCCTGATGGAAGAGATTGTCATCTATAAGGTACTAGATGCCACTAATGACTCCCAGAACCTGTAGTCAGTCACACAGTGTCAGGGAGCTGTCTGTAGGGATGCTAATTGTTAGTAAAGTTTTCAGCATTTACTTAACAGGGAGCGGTGGGGGGGGGGGCAGCATTTTAATATTCGCCTCAGGCAGCAAATATGCTAGAATCGGCCCTGATTGACTATATGCTGCTGTTGGCTCTGCGTGTAGCACTGCACAGTGCCATGTGGAGAGGCAGGGCTCTTCCTTGTTACAACTTGGAGAACAAAATTATTTATTTAAATTTTTCATCTGATTAACCACTCAGATGTGGTTTTATTACAGTGGGTCCCTACACTGACATTTTATATATAGGACACCAATATATAAATAACTTTTATATAGCAATAACCTTAATCGGCAAATGAAGGCAAAATTGTGTATAAAAACTTTGTATAACTCACCTTTTCCAGGTCCCCTTTCAGCAACAGTGGCCAGACATGGTAACTGCGAATTTAGACTCCTAGCCTGAATGGATCTTGTGACATATTTGTTTGTTTTCACACCAACACACAACCGATCACTGGCCTCTGTGGTGACTTGTACACGTTTTTATGTGCAGGTCACCCCTGAGACCCCTAAAATTAAAGACCTGTCACCACTTCCAATCTGGTGAGAATCAAAACATCACAGAACAACATGATGCTATATTACGTGATAAAAAAAAATAGAAAATTGGAGTAGCACTTGTATAGGTCAATCACGAGTTCAAGTCTTCAAAAGCAGCTGATCCAGACGCATCAAAAGTTCACCAGAAAAATATAGTAGCAAAGCAGCACTCCTTAAAAAAGTATTTCTTTATTCTACTATAATAAAAAAGCGACGTTTCACCCTCTCTATGAAAAAGCATTATACAATATAATACAATGCACAGAAACAACAAAACGACAAACGAGGACAGTGCCTCGGGTGATACCTCACAGATGGGTTGAATTAAATCAGGGGCCCAATGCAGGGCTGCTCACCTTATCACCACTTGGGTAAAGGCCAAACGTCCCACCAGGGGAAAATAAAGAGATTCTCAAAGGCCCACAGTGTCTGGGTTACAATTCTTATAGTATGCTTAGACCGCTGCCAATGGCCCATAGACTGGAAACTCCCAAAAACACAGGGGTCCGGTATCAACAATGCAAGATAAAATAAGGCAAAAAAAGAAAGGGAAAAAAAGGGGGGCCAACAGAGATGGTGCTAAGGTCTGGCACTATCTAGGAGTATCTACATCAATATAGATTGACTCCAGTGAATTAAAAAGCGATTTAATATCATATAAGGTTAAAATTACAATTGCAAGGTATAAAAATATATAAGTAGCTTCTTTGTTAATGCGTTTCGGGTTTGGTCCTATTGTTTTGATACTACCCCGAAACGTGGCACAAGAAACAATAAAGCCTAAATAACACTGGGAAATAACACAAAAAATAGTAAAGAAGTAAATGCCAAAGCAGCGAAAGTGCAAACAGTGTCAAAGACTGAAGAAACTATTACCCATCATGCAACCCAGATAAGGCTTTTCTTGGCTTATCTGGTGTTTACCACTATCACATGACATACTTAAATGACTTACATTACACCACAGAGCGATTTTTCCTATATATGTGTATATATAAGTAATTGGCAGAAATCGAATACAAACAAGTCTAAAAATACAGAACTATCACTGAGGCACATTAGATCGTTGCCATAGTGGTCAGCATCTCGTTACATAATGTTCCCATATGTAACAGGAATTTATAGCCAACATCAATATATATTGTATTATCCTTTACAATTATCAGCCATTAGCACCATGACAACGCGATCATGCATGCTCTGTGATGTGTCTTGGCTCGGCCCCCGTCCGGTGACCTCGACCATGCACTTCTGGATCTTTCGTCTTGTTTTCCGATCGCACCCTCCTCCATGTATGTTGTTATTGGTCCATACTTTTTATATATACATAACTGGTGATGGTCAGCGCTAGTCCCCTGACAAAGGAGTTTCCTCCGAAACATGCATTGGATGGCTTGTTGTGTTTGGGCCTTCCCCCTCTATCCTCACGTAAACTTTGGTTTATCACATGGTTATTGTATATGTTGTATATGTTGTTTTGTAAACAATAATGTGATTTATATAGGGACCGCCTGTATAAGTAAATATTTTACCCTGTGGATATTTACCATAGACTATATGTCATCTATTTATATTATACACTGTTGAGGGGAACACCAACCATCCCATAGTGATTTTTTTCCCACTTTTGTAGTGACATTTTATTTTAATGCATCTCAATAGGATTGATTCATTTTTATTCTTTTTTGGTTTATCAATGTGTTTTCCCATGAAATGACCTCTTTTTTGGGTATAAGTTTAATTGGGAGTATTTTGGGAGTATTGGTCATAGTTTGTTAACTATCATGTGATACATGTTGCAGCATTTTTTCTATTTGATTTATTGAAGCCTGTACTATAGTAGATGTACTTTTCTGTTCACTGCTATAAAAGTTCTGTACTAGGGTTTTACATATCAATAGGGTGAGTAATGTTCAAGACAGTCTGGTCACTATGACTATGCAAGATATGCAGGGTTTCTTCCACTCCTTGTTTCTAGTCAAACAGCAGATTAGAAAACAAGCAAGGTTATATCTTTCCTTGAAATCGTGTGAAAACTTTGTGTTTTATGCCCCATAGCAAGGCCTGTACTAGTGACCCTTAACCCATAGACCATGTTTTATAAGCCATCTTCTTCACTATTTTATTTCCTGCAATCCAACCCACTGAATATATAGTTGTATTTACTTTCAGAGATGTGATTGTTCCTTCAAAATATGCAGCAAGGCTCCCTGCTCACCATGTGCTTTTGCTGATAAAGTTTTATTTGTGTGTTAAAGGGCACTAAGATGTCATGACACTACACAACTAAAGATCATACAGCTACGCTGCTGTCTTTTTACTTTTTACAGCTTCTTATGAGTATCTCAAACTTATCCAGAAGTCCTTTCATTTGACTTTGGAAGGAACAGAAAATAAACTCCCAAATTACTTGTGGCTGTGAGTTACTCTACATTTTGATAACTTTATATTTAATTGAATTACCAATATAGGGGTTTCCCACATGTACAACACAGTTGCAAGGTGGTGGTGGACTGACCTTTAGGATCTTCAAAAGTCACATGAATTAGATTTTTTGGTATCCCCACCCAGATGCATCCGATGGTCCCTATGTTGTGGTTGGGGAATAGGTTGTTGCACACAAACACCTTTATTAATTGGATCATAGTAAATAAAAGCTAACAAAGTGATTGAGACCTTTTTATGGAATATTACCATAGTTTTCTGACCACAATAAAAAGAATAAAAGAAATGAAAATGTTATTTTCACAGAACAACTCCAATGGGATATATTTGGGCAATGTAATTAGGTGACATGATACTACAGTACAATTGTTCTTCCAACAATGTCATTCACATTGTCCAACTAATGTCTCATGTTGTCCCATGGCTATTTTTCCCAGTGCCCTAGAAAAAAAGCTCAGTGGAGAAGTTCTACATATCTTTTGGTAAGACTTCTCTTTACGGAGACTCCTATTTACGGCTGCTGCTTAGGTGTGTGGAGCCATTGATGCTCCACTAGGAGATTCTGGAAAAGTATGCAAATAAGTTATACTGGTTTGGTTTTAATCCCACATCATGTCATAAGGCCTCTTACAGGTCATGCTTGATGTCAAGGGAGCTGCCTTACTTTTTCTAATCCCATCCTGGAAAATGTATTTGCATATTTTCCCTAGTACAATGTCCAAGTCTCCACACGCCTACAATGAGGCATTAATTAGCAGTCTCTGTAAGGAGAACTCTTACTTCATTACCCTAGTCAAAGCCTCACTCAGCCAAACCAGTTCCTTATGCTGTACTGAGGAGGCCAATCAGGTCAAAACAGTGCTGTCTACTGGTTTGGTTTTAATTGCGCATCATGTCATAAGGCTTCTTGTAGGTAATGCGTGATGTCTAGGGAGCTGCCTTACAATAATAATTTAAAGAGGCGTGGTTTTCCTTATCCCATCCTGGAAAACTTATTTATGTTTATATTTATGTTAACGCTACCATCAAAATCACAATGATAACCTTATTTGTTTTCCATGGCCTTCTTCCTTATAAAATCAAATTTTAACATTATGGTAATGAGCTAGAAGGGGCCTGGGAGAGATTCACAGGCTGTTACACAGTCTCACTCTCTTCCTGTTCCCTCAGCACTTCTCCCTCACCTGATTGATGGAAGGAGGCCATGGCTAAAAATATGAAGTCCTGCAATTTTCCCTATCCATTGGTCTTTTTCTCTATCCCCCCCATCACTATATGTTCTTATTATGTACTTCATGCTTGTTGCTTAAAAGCTGTTGTTTGACATATGATACTTTAGAAAATAGACAAAAATCTATCATCAGAAAAAGAATAAATGTGAAAGAAAATTAATATACTTATATTACAATGGATTTCATTACAATAATTCATTTGCCAAATCGGTCATTATTAAAAATAATTGGTGACATTAGGTTACATTTACAAAGTAGAGCAGTGTACACGGAGGCAGATGTCACTCTGATTGTATATTATTCTATGTTCCAATAGACATTCAATGTGCTGTTGTAGAAGGCCTACATGGGCGACTTTACGTTTTATAGCTTTAGAGTCCCATGATAACAACCGTACAGCTCAATTACACAGGCTTCTGCCATGATCATTAGCCCTTAATTAGAGCACAATTTCACTTAAAACATTAACTGGGTAGTAGGGTGGTTGTCACTGTGTCCCATACTGGTAGCGAATGGGATTTGGAGTCTTTTTCGTAGGAAACTTTTTATTGATATCTTGGTTTACACAATGCGTTTCAGAATCTCAATGGATTCCTTTTTCAAGGGGGAAGCGGCTGAAAGCTTGGGTGCTCCTTGTTTGCCAGAGCTATCCATAGCTTGCATAGCTCTGGCAAACAAGAAACACCCGAGCTTTCAGCAGATTCCCACTTGAAATAGGAATCCTGTGAGATTCGGAAACATGTTGCGTAAACCGAGATTCAATAAAAAGTTTCCTATGAAGAAGACTCCAAGTCCCATTCACTACCAGTGAGCGCCTCAGTTACAACCACCCTACTACCCAGTGCATATGATCCAGACCGGTATGGCTACCGTGTTCTGACTATCCTGTCAACGGGCAGCACAATGCCCACTAGTTTCCTACTAGTGTTGTGTCTGGTATCAGCACAACCCCCTCTGGTGAGCCTCATTCCAATCCCCTCACCTTAACCGAAGTTTTTTAACTACATATTACTCTATGAGCGCTTTCTGGCCTTTCCTTGTCTGCCTTTTCTTTGCACTACACACATTAAGAAATATTGCTAGCAGATTGCACCATGGTTAATACATTTTTGTAATCTTATAGTTTGCATACACAAGTCATCAAGTCACTATTACTGGTAAATTACATCAGACTGGGAAGTTTCTTAATATATGATTCAGTGGCTATTACAGCTATGTTATGACTGATCTGCAATTTACTTTACTTGTTACCAAGTCTGGCAGAAGGTAAAAATGTTTTGTTCACACTATATGACTTATTTCTTCCCATTGCACAGGCATATTTGCCTCAAAATAGCTTGGATACATTTTAATAGTTTTTAGTACATTTGATGAAGATGCACAATACAAGAGTGATGCAGCATCTCCTTATAGTCATGCACGTTCCAGTAAATTTCTTTCATATTGTTTAACAATTATTTATTCTCCAGCTAATAGGGTTTGCCATACATCTCAACTGTCCTCGATCCAGCAGGACAGTCCCGGATTTTGGGCTCTGTCCCACTCGGTGGGAGTTATGTCCCAGGTTTACCCACAACAGCATCCCATATACAGTGTCTTTCAAATTATAATATTGCACCTGTCATAAAATATTATAATAGCGATTAACATATATACTTCATCAGAACAAAGTTTAGTACATAAATACAGCACCAGTATGAGTCTAATACATAAGTACAGTACTAGAACCGAGCTGCTTACAGAAACACAGCACCAGGACCAATTCACGGTCCCTATATACATATATAGAGTATCCCAAATGATTTTACATATGTACAGTGCACCTCTAAGAATACAGTACTCATTTTAATTCATACTGTGACACCTGTATTAGCTATATACTGTGTCCCCTCTGTTATGTACCATCCTCGCTTTTATTAGATATATAAATACTGTGCCCCTCTCTATTAGACATATACGTGATAATGCACCTGTATACATGTCAATGACGGACCCCATTGATCACTCACTTTATACCAAATCTCTCTGCAGGAAAGGTGCGGTGTGCTGGTAACTACAGTAAGAAAACTAAAGAATCTAAACAAACAATGAATACCATTTATACTTGTGCTGAAAAGCCGGAGTTGACTTACACATGAGTTTTTGAAAAAATAAACTGAGTACCGTATATACTCGCACAAAAAATGTGCTGAAAAACTTCCCCTCAGCTTATACACGAGTAAATAAAAAAAAATAAACTTACATACTCCCCCTCCAGCACCCCGATGCTCGTTGCGGCTTCGGATCCTCGTTGCGGCTCCTGGTGGCTCCTCTTTGGTCTTCTCTCTGCTGTATTAGCCGGCAGAGATGCATCCATGCCGGCTGTTACAGTTAGGATAAGAAAACAGTAAAGAGAAGAGGAGCCACGGGGGAGCCATGTGTACAACATGGGGATGGCTGGCTAGCTGTGTACTACATGGGGCTGGCTGGTTGTAAACTACTGGGGGCTGGCTGGCTATATACTACTAGCTCCTACCAGCAGAAGAAGAGGAGAGGTGTGGGGAAAAGAGGACCCTGGGGGTGAGCACCGGAGGATAAGTACTATTTATTATTTATACTATAGGGGTGCCTGTGGGCATTTCATTAATTGGTGGTGCTGTTGCTGGAAACTTGAATAATTGGAGGCACTTTTTCTGGAAATTTCATTAATTGGGGGCCATGCTGTAAACATTTCATTCATAGCAGGCCGCTTCTGAATATTTCAATAATATAGTTCTGATGCTGGATAATTCAATAATGGCGGGATGCTGTTGGAAATTTCAATAATAGGAGGCTGCTGGACATATCATTAACTGACATTTCAATAATAGGTGGCTACTGCTGGACTTTTCAATAATGGGGG
Organism: Engystomops pustulosus; assembly: GCF_040894005.1. Classification (NCBI taxonomy): domain Eukaryota; kingdom Metazoa; phylum Chordata; class Amphibia; order Anura; family Leptodactylidae; genus Engystomops; species Engystomops pustulosus. Next base: position 60,153,948 of record NC_092413.1, read on the forward strand.
TTTCTGGTGCTGGACATTTCATTAATTGTGGGGGCTGCTGGACATTTCATTAATGGTGGCACTGCCGCTTACATTTGATTAAAGAGTAGTGGCTGCATTTCCCAACCTAGGCTTATACATGAGTCAATACATTTTCCCAGCACATAGGTGGCCCAAGCACATTATACTATATAGGTAGCACCAGAACATGCCCCCAAGTATATAGGTAGCAAGTACACTGCTGCCCCCCAAATATATAGGTAGCCAGCACACAGTTTCCCCCCAGTATATAGGTATCCCCAGCCTGAAAAAACAATAAACTCAGTATTCATCTTCCGGTGCTCCCCTTGACTCCTTTTCTTTTGCACACAGTGTGACGTCATGAGGCAGCGCTGCGTCATAGTGTGCGCATAGGAAGAGCATGCGGACCTGGGTCTGCCCGCACTACTGCTGAAGAAAAGGGGAGAAGAGGAGTTGTGGGAAGAGCGCTGGAAGGTAAGTATTAGTTTATTTTTTTAAGTGCTGGGGTCAGTGGTGCTTGCTGGTGCTGTCTCCTGCACCGTGCAGTGGAAGAAACCACAGATTTCGGATAGAGAGGTTTGGTGTGTGAAATATACATGGTATAAGCTTTGATAGTAAATCGTGGAAAATAATCTTCATTATATTTTTTATGTTATTTTATAACGGAGTATAAAAGGAAAAACAAAGAAATAAGACTTAATATTAATATTGTATTGCAACATTGTTCAAATATTACCGTCATGTCATAATTTGCTTGACATTATGAGTGGCATACTTAAGCCTGTCATTATTACTGGTATATTACATCAGTCTGGGAAGTTTCCTATTAAAACACTCACTATTATTACAGACATGTTAAAACTGATATGCAATTCAGTAAATGAAGCAATGTTATAGAATTCAAAGCAATGTTACCGGATCTAGAATTTTGGAGCAACAATCTTTTCGTACCCTTAACTTGTCCCATTCACCAATGTCCTGGAGGTGTATGAGCCAAAAAGACTTAAGTCTTTTTGAATGAGTACAAAAGTATTGAAGAATGTAGACGGTTAACCATGGTGTAGGTTAACAGCTCCTATAAATGTAAAAGATCAAAATTCTCGTCTTTTTTTTTTTACTATGAATTGAAGAACTTTTTTGCAATCTATTGATTATCAAAATGTTCTACTAATAATCAAGTTATTTAAAATCTGTTTTATTTGCAATTTATAGTTCTTTGTCCCTAGAACTTGAATCAGCAATGTAAGGGTTAATTGAAGCAGCATTGACTGGTATGATCAATGGCGGATTATCATATAGACCTAAACCAACAATCATTGACAGCAATGTGCTTTCAATAGATAAATGAACTTTTAAGATGTGTCTTTACGGTGCAAGAGAGGCGCTGTACAGTTTTTTAGCCTGCACCCTCTCTTTGATGGGCAGGGTGATGAAAATAAATTCAATTCTTTGGGGGTGTCACCAGGGGCATTGCTAGGGTGGTAAAAGATCCGGGGCACGGGCCCCAATGCACATGTATCGAACTTTCAGTAAATGCCGACCTCTGTACATGTGTGTTTGGACCTATAACTACTGTACCTAAGTAATGTTCCCCCACAGCCCCCCTAATTTCCTCACAGGCCCCTGTGATGTCCTGCACAGTTCCCTGTAATGTCCACAGAGCCCCCTCTAATGTCCCTCACTAAGAATACCCCCACAGTTCCCAGTAATACCCCCACTGCCCCCTAATTTCCTCACAGGCCCCAGGAATGTCCCCAGAGCTCCCTTGTAATGTCCCCACAGCCCCCCAATTTTCCCCAGAGCCCCCTGTAATGTCCGCCACAGCCCTTTATGATGTTTTCAGAGCCCCGACTAAGAAGTCCCCCAAAGCTCCCTGTAACATCCCTACAGCCCCCTAATTTACTCACAGGCCCCAGGGATGTCCCCAGCGCTCCCTGTAGCCATCAGCAATGTCCCCCACATGACTAGGTCGTCTGATTGTGCCTCTCTCCCCTCCCCACTACATAATAAAAAAAACAAAAAAACACTGATACTCACCTCAGTCTCCTCCGGCTTGTCGCTGTTTTCTGCAGCACCGAGTCGCGGTGATGTCATCACCAGCGTCTCCTGCTCCCGGCGCTGTAGTGACTGAGCTGCTTGAAGCAGGAGATGCTGTGTGATTGTGTCTCCTGCTCTCTGTAGTGGAGAACGGCGCGACAGCTCTGTTCACCATTACAGGGTACAGAGTGGGGATATTCTGCCCGGGCAGCAGGGGAAGTGTCCTGCTGACCCGGGACATTTGGGGCACAAGGCACAGGCCCCGGATCTTTTGACCTAGCGACGCCCCTGGGTGTCACATTACTGTAATTCCCAAGCCCCAAGATATGGGGTCCCTCGTAACCCATTATCAGTAGGCATTGTTAGTCAGGGTGGTCAAAATCTGGTGGCAGATCCTCTTTAGAAACCATACCTTCTCTTAGAATTATACACCCAAACACACACACCTTTTGAATTTATATAATAATTTACTTAAATCTGTCCAAGCGACAAGTCTTAAAATGCTGTATCCCTTCTTGTCAGGCCAAAGATAATGGTGGAGATTTATCAGAAGTGTCTCACGGTAGAACTGTTCTGGTTGCTCATGGAAACCAATCAGTGCTCAGCTTTCATTTTAGAAATTGCTGTGTAACAATGAAAACTGAGCTATGATTGGTTGCCATGGCTAACCAGAACAGTCTTGCCTGCAGACATTTCTGAAAAATGTCCCCCAATGTTAAAAAAGTTATAGGGGGAGACTCAGCATATTATAGTCAGCCCCCCCCCCCCACATCCCGCCGGATACATAAAGAGGCTTAGGTCCGACCATAGTTTTACATAAAAACCCTGAGGGTTTTTCAAAATTACGCGAGCGGGAACACAAGCTTATTCTGGGAATATCTGTATCTTCTTCGGGATCTCAGGTCCTTTCTTGAACACTGTCAAAATGCCTTTCTTGGTAAAGGCATGATAACCTTATTTGTTTTCCTTGGCCTTCTTCCTTATAAAATCAACTTTTAACATTATGGTAATTAGCTAGAAGGGGACTGGGAGAGATTCACAGGCTGTTACACAGTCTCACTCTCTTCTTGTTCCCTCAGCACTTCCCCCTCCCTCTGCCTGAATGAATGAGACCATGGATAAAAATATGAAGACCTGCAATTTTCCCTATCCATTGGTCTTTTTCTCCATACCCCCCATCACTATATGTTCTTACTTTATACTTTATGCTTGTTGCTTAAAAGCTGTTGTTTGACCTATGATACTTTAGAAAATAGACAAACATCTATCATCAGAAAAAGAATAAATGTGAAAGAAAATTAATATACTTATAATACAATGGATTATAACAACCGTACATCATTTTGCCCAAAGCATTTGAACCATAATTCAAGGCGTTTGGGGGTGTAAGAACAAGATAGCAGTTGTACTAACCCCCCTCTGGCGCTCAGGACCAGTGCTGTGCCCCCCATTACCAGAGTTCTGTATGTAAACAGAGGTGCAGCAGTGACATCACTACTGCCAGCCCCTGCAGGTCCTCGCTGTGGTCCGTGTAATGCTTACACAGGCCATATACAGAGGCTGCACAGGGAGCGCTGTGGTAGTGACATCATACCAGGGGTGATGGGGGGGGGGGTACAGCGCAGGACTGGAGCACTGGAGGATACATTAGCTTCTACCAGCCAGAACTCTGCTCTAAAGATTTACAATAAGTTCCTCATTTCATCATCATCTCCTCCAACTTATGACAAATGTTATAGTGTTCTGTTGATCCCCTAGAGCAGTGATTTTCAACCAGTGTGCCGCGACACATGGTCGGGTGTGCCGCGGGGAAAGTTCCCCAAACTATGGTGCCCCCTGTGTTTTGTTTCCCGGCAATGCGCAGCGATGTAAAATGAGAAATACTATAGTCATGAGGCTGGAGCACTACAAGTACCAGCTCATATGCTGAGTATACGAGCTGGCACTTGCACTCTGGCCTCATGGCCATAGTACTTCTCATTGTTCCCCTTTATTTTGCAGTATATGAGCCACATAATAATCAGCAGCATATACTAAAAACAGGGAGAAACCGAGAACTGTTGAGGAAGAGGTTTCACACTCACTCACTGAGTGAGTAAAATAAATTTAGAATCTATATTATTAACTATATGTATAATATGACTGTTTTAGTGTCATTTTGTGCTATTTTGGTTGGTGGTGTGCCCCAGGATTTTCTAAGAAGTGTGCCGCGGCTCAAAAAAGGTTGAAAATCACTGCCCTAGAGATCACAGTTATGCACCTATAGTGGATATAGTCCCGTCCCCAAGTAGTCACAGGGCTGCCAAAATGTAGTCAGAATGTAGCCCCCAGAAGCCAATGATGCTCCAGTAGCCAGATGTCACAGAGATTCCAGTGCTACTCCCAAGTAGCCACAGTGCTTGCCCCCAAGTACCCAATGGAAAAAAGCATACTTACCTTGCTCCGCATGTGCATTGAACCCCAACTTAAATCCATTTTACGCTGCACCCCCACATTACATACATGTCACACTGCAACCCCCGAACCCCCACATGCACTGCCTCAGTATAACTTCCCCTAGCTTAGTAGCACACGTGGCAGCAAACTCTACCCAGGGACTTCCTGTGTTGCTCCTCCTGCACACAGGAGTCACATGGTAATGACCTTATCAACTCAATCATCATTATCCACTGCAGCTATTATCCAGGCTTCCATGCAGTATGTGCAACAGCCAGCGGGCAAAGGCACCTGGTGCCTGTTCCTGCAGCCAAACCGAGTCACACGACGACACCCCGGACTGCACCCCCCAAACCCCCATGCGGGGCGTTGCTGACAATATATATGTTTTTTTAAATAAAAACTTTTCTTTCCCCTTGGTGATGAAGGTGACCAGTGGGGACCCCACCGGAGGATCCTCCGGTCCTCCATTGGGCCTGTCTGAGCCTGGATACAAGCCAAGGTTGCACTTTATCTCCGGCCCTTTTTCGCTTTGGTTATGGAACACATGGCCTCACTATTTAGAGCAGACCCTATAATCTTGGGAGTTGTGGTTGGCTCCTAGCAAGAGATGGCAAATCTTTTTGCTGATCACAGTCACAAAACCCATCACTTCTCTTCTAAACCTGGTGGCCTTGCTTGATCGGTTTGCTACTGGTTGAAACTGTTAGTTTGTTTTGCAACCTTTCCCCTTATGCTGGAAAGCTACTTCACTTAACTTTGTTTGTAAACCACATAATAAATACCTTGGAGTTATGAATACCTCAAGGTATGACTTCTTATACTGGTTTGAGGATGCATGAGTACAGCCAACAATATCCTGAGTTGGGAGAATCAATCCAATTAAAATAAATATGCCTCTGATTGGATGGTGTCATCCAACTCCGATTCTTGATGTAACAAAATATTTGTACTTTATCTGGGAGAACCAACAAGCCTGGATTAAGGCTTGTCAGTTACCCACTTGAGTTTGGGTGGCCCAACTGGCCCAGTTGACCTCTTCAACCCCTTGCAAACAATGTCCTTTTCGTTTCTGGGTTTCCAATTTTTGCAGATTTTTTTTATTTTTACAATGCACGGAGCTGTATGAGGGTTTTTTCAAAATCTCAATGATGAGACTGATCACGAGAAAAAGGGTTCCGATGGGGTCCCAGCTACCTCCATGGGACCCCTCAGCGTTCCCCAAGATGAAAGAAGCAGACGGCCATGCATCTCTGTTCTTCTCCATTCATCTCTATGGAGCTGAAGGAGATTGCTGCGCACAGCAATCATCTAACTTGTTTGGTGGGAAAAGCCCTTTAAATAAATCACACTTGTTTGGCAAATGTTCTTGATATGTAGTCTCCCTAATTTTTACCCTTTGACTTCTAAACTAGGATTGGGACTTTACTGCAGAGACCACCAGGTTGAGTCAAGTAGTCATAATATGGATACGGGTTGAGGGCCAGGAGATGCTGGGGTAAAACAAGTAGATGAATGTAGTCTGGAAGTGGCCCCAAGAGCAGACCTGGTGAAGTTTCCCAGGTGTTATCAGGATGGAGGTCATGGTAGACATTGCCAACTACTATCAATGTACATCATTGAAAACTTTATATTCCAATTTTTATGAGATGCAAAATAGTGAAAAACTGACTTTTCTGTTATGAGGTAATGAGGGGAGGGGGGATTTGAACTTTTTTTTTTTTCCTTTTTTTTTTTACTGTATGTGTAGACTCCCTAGGGTACTTTAACCCTTGGGGGGTCTGATCGCTCTTACCAAATGCTGCAATACTACAGTATTGCAGTATATGGGGAATTTACTATGGATTTATAACTTTGATCCTCTGACATACTTACAGTTCCGGCAAATGACAGGTCCTGGAGTGGAGTCCTGGAACAGATTGTTCCTATGCGATAATGTCACAGGCAGCAACGATCCCAGCAAAAATTACAGGACCCTTGCTAGCACCAATAACAGGTGTTACAGGTGGTTGTTTGTCCCAAGCCCTTGTCTCCATTGACCTGTGGAGTGTTTTCTGTACTCCCCATAAGAAGTTCCCCCCAGCTTAAGCCCTAGACTCTTTCCCTTTCTAGCACTTTCTAGATAGAAATAATTCTGCCTCCCACTCAGTCGAATGATATCAGCTATCTTTGAGAGAAAACTTATCTGTTGTTACAGTTCCTTAATTTTGCTGGATTCCAATGCAAAACACTGTAACCCCATGTACTATATTCCAGTTAACATGGTGGTGTCTTCCATGGATTTGAGGCTTTAAGTCCCTTCAGACTCTAGGACCAGGATGTAATTGCTGAATTTGCTGACTATAATTATTAAATGTCTGTGAGATAGCATACAATTCTGCCATTCATTCCTGATTATGGATATGGCAGTGTGAGCAAGAAAATCCTTTTAATGCGAACATTACAATGTCCTATAATGTGTAGTGTAAAAATGTTATTGAACTAGTGGATTTGAAATAGTTAAGTAACATATTAACAGAGGCAGTGTACTGATGTTTTTTTTTCTTTTGTTAGTTTATGTACTTTATTGAACTTTTCTTGGTTACACCATAATTTGCAACTACAATATTTATACATTTACACATATAAGCACAACTACTTCTACAGAATGTAAGAGGTTAAAATTCAGAATCTAGAAAAGCTAATCCTCTTATACGCCTGCCTACTCTGGTTCAACCCTCTTGCTGTAAACTAGAGGAAGTTTACTGACATTTCTCTTCAGAGATAGAAGTCCCAACTCATATTGCAATGGAGAATCCTAAATTTATTGAAGAAGTTGAAAAAGTGCTTGAGTTATCCAAGAATATTCCAAAGGAGGACTTAATCTTCACCTACAATGAAGTGTTGTATCCATCAGTGACATGTGATGTGGATACATTCAAAACTATGGAAACATTTGAAGCACGAGAAGAAGATTTGATGCTGATAGCTTATCCAAAATGCGGTAGGTTTAAACACTACAGGCAGGACATTTCTGGTTTCATGTGTCTTAAAGGGAACTGGTCACAAAAAAGGCAACAGAGTAGAGAGAGCTGAGCAGATATATACTTTTGAGGGAACATATTAGTAAAATTTGTATTAGTATTTCTATCATAAAAGTTTTCAGCAACTGGTGGTAAGGCATTTGTGGTTTCTCTTGCCTTTCTGTCAACCTTTTTTGCAATTTTGTATCTGTACAGGTTTTCCCCCTCTTGACAGCTTTCAGTTTCTTGACCGGAAATGCTTTAACATGTTTGTCCAATGATCCACTGTCTGGTTCGGTGACATTAAAGCAAACCTGTCACCAGAAATGTGATTCTTAGCTGGTAATAGGTTCCAATAGCCTATTATATGCCAATTTTAAAAAACACCTTAATTTCAGTAGTTTATACAGATTAAATTCACATTAGCTGTGCTCCCTACTAGCAGCGTATGATGAGTCCTACTGGGTGCAGATGCAGCCTGTGTGTGCCTGTGTCAGTCTTCTCTCCTCCAAACTCATGCAGCTCCCTTGCCCCTCGCCACTTCCTTTTATGTGCATTGATGTTCCCTATAAATTAGCTGTGTTTTTGTGCAGATTTCTCTATTGACTTCACTTGTTTTTATAGAACTTTACATTGTAATGATTAACCTGCAGATTGTAAACCAGCAGCAAAAAGCACCTTGCCCTTTGATTTATTTATTTTTTAAGCAGTAGGTGAATTGAATTAAAATTGTATTGGTTATGCTGCCACTGAACTTCATCTCAGTGTCGCTGCTTTAGCTATTTTTCTGCGGTTATTCTGATGTGCCCCCCAGGCTCAAAGTAAGGAATCACCAGAATATTACCTATTTAACAAACAGCTTATTTATAGCTCATATCTGACTAGAAAATGACTGCTTCATAAAATCTCCATAGAGTCTGCACCATTGCCGTCTTTGACGATGATGATTTTGTAAAGGTTATCATAATTTATTAAACTAGAGCAAGATGGCAGCCGTCATAATCATGGACCAAAAAAACTAGAAATAAAAGTTCAAAAAATAAAAACAAATTAGACAAAGTGATATATTTTGCTATTAGGTTTCAATGAGTCAAAACAACACATTACCTTTAAATTTTATGTATTGACACATATAGAATAATATGTGACATTTTGTCCCATTGGGAAAAGGTGCCTTTTATGACAAGGGGTGTCCATGGATACACTGGGGACACAATAGGACTGAGCACATTGGCCTATTAAATCAGAGGATATAACACGCAGAGCTCACTGGCAGCAGTTGACAAGTAGCCAGGATGACCCAACAGTGCAGAAGAGTAAACATCTCTGATCTGCTGATCTTTATTGCTGACCCCTGATAGTAGTTGGCAATGTCTGCCATGAACTCCAACCTGATAACACCTGGGAAACTTCACCAGGTCTGCTCTGGGGGCCACTTCCAGACTACATTCATCTACTTGTTTTACCCCAGCATCTCCTGGCCCTCAACTCTTATCCATATTATGACTACTTGACTCAACCTGGTGGTCTCTGCAGTAAAGTCCCAATCCTAGTTTAGAAGTCAAAGGGTAAAAATTAGGGAGACCACATATCAAGAACATTTGCCAAACAAGTGTGATTTATTTAAAGGGCTTTTCGCACCAAACTAGTTAGATGATTGCTGCGCGCGGCAATCTCCTTCAGCTCCATAGAGATGAATGGAGAAGAACAGAGATGCATGGCCGTCTGCTTCTTTCATCTTGGGGAGCAATGAGGGGTCCCATGGAGGTACCTGGAACCCCATTGGACCCCTTGTTCTCGTGATATGTTTGGGTCTCATCATTGAGATCGGGCCTAACTCGTTTTAATGTCACAATGCAGAAGTTGTGAAAAGATAATCCATTTCATGATCCATAACACATCGTCTCATTTTATTGTATTATTATTTACAGGATCCAATTGGACAATTTTGCTGTTATTAGGCATGGTGCAAGCTGCTTATAAAAAGGAACCACCAGCTGGTGTACCATTAATTGAATTTAAAAGCCCCAATAAATTTGAGGTAATGTACATTAATAGATACAGTACACTGTGCAAGATAAGCTATAAGAAATGTTATATTTCTTTGTTATAAGATGACAATAACACTGAAGTAAACTGTGCTGCTGGCGGTCACTTCTCCAACTGCTAGCACAAGAGGCTCACCCACAAAATAAATTGGTCTACAGCTCCTCTCTTCCGCTCTGTCCAGCAGCAGATTAAGCTTCTAGGGGGCCTATGGTCACCTAAATCAATTACTTAATTGGAATCCATCTTTTAGATATAATAAAGGGAGGGGCTATAAAGAGAGGGGCCTCCAGTCATGAAATCCTCATATTTTTGTTCCTGTTCTCACCAAACATGCATAAAAAAAGCATGTCCGGGACCTTTGAAGGCTCTCCAAAGATCCCTAAACTGCAGAACTAAAAGTGGACAGAAAGGACCCCAGTAACGGTCCAAGTTACTTGACCAAAGGCAAAAAAAAAATCAATGCCATTTTAAAAATTTAACTTGTGTTGATCTCATATAGCCCAAGGTCCATGGGCATCTTTATCCACCCATATCTGTCCATAATGTTTTACAGTGGTGGATGCTGGATGATAAATCTGGTGCATCTTTAGGTGTTTCAATGTGTTTGTTAAACCTATTTACTGCTTTGGAACAGTTTCAACTTCTTAAAACTTCTTGCACTTCTAAGCTACATTCATTATCTATGAAGCCATACTCCCAAAGTTGAAAATCTACTTTACATTTTTTCCAGAAAAATTTGGTTATGAGCTTATTCAAATATAATAAACTATTGACGATATCTTCTTAAAGAAAATGCTTTGTTCTCTTTCATCTCTGTTAGGCTACATTCACATCTTGCTTTTTGCCCAATGGTTTAAAGATATGTCGTGCAGATTCCAAACATATGCTTACAACGGAGCATTAGAACATATCCTATGGTATTCTCATGTAGTAGGATACGTTCTTCAGGTCCACCCATCCCCACTGAAAGTAGGAGAACAAGTGAACATTAGCAGCTGCCAGTGTATGGCTGCTGTTAATGTTTTTGCTGTCCTTATATGGCCAACTACATCACTAGGGAACTTCCAGATCTGGATGTTTCTTGGACTGTGCATTTACTATACTGTACCTTTCCAGAGTACATTTTTAGTTTTTTCATAAACACAATTGCTACACTAATTGCTGCACTAATAGATGCCCTGAAATCTACCACAATGATTAAATTAAATCATTTATTTTTCAGAAGCTAAGAGCTGACCCTTCACCAAGAGTCATGGGGACGCACTTGCATTATGATCACATACCTCAATCATTTTTTGACAAGAAAGTGAAGGTGAGCTTTGTCTCTGATCTTGTATTGTTATTGTATACAATATCCTGGCACAGATCAGCAATATGCACAATGACGTGCTGCCAAATTATGCTTGGATGCTATATAAATTGAAATGTTTCCACCAATGATCAAGCTCTAAAAATATTGTGGGGTATGGCACAATTTTTATTGTGTGAGTTGTAGAGTGTAGTTTTAACTTGGTTAGTGTGGGCTGCTAGATTAGCAAGGAGTCTCCAGTTAGTCTAGTCTATGAAATAACAATGGGTCTGAAAAATCCAGATTAAAATCGCTTGCCACAACCTGATACTAGGCTTTATATGTTTTACATAGAACCAGAACAGCCATGATTGTGACATGTTACACTGGAGCAGATTTATTTATTTGGCTGAAAATAGTACCATGATAAACTAGGCAGAGCCAAACTTCATCACATTTAAAAAAATATCAAGTGGTGTATCAAGTGGATACCTTCTTGTGCCTTAGTCTATATCAGAACAATGCTGCAAACATTTGCCACACTGCCACTTGATGTCCTAATATACAGTCATCAAAGTGAAAAACTTGCCAAAATCGTTTGTAAAATGTGGTGGGGGCATTTTATAAATGGCCCTATTATAGTTTGAATTCAAAATTACTATATTTTTTCATACTTAAACCTCAATAACTATAAATGTGGTGTTATGTTGAATAGTATATAATTGCTGTTTCCCCTTTAAACTACTATATGATTGTACAGATGCATAGTACATAATACAACTATTTGGTCCATTGTGGTCATAGCTAGTAGAAAAATGGTGTCGATTTGACAAATTAGCTGTTCAGCAATCCAGCAATATGTCTGTTCGCTCAGCCAGACCCGAACTGTAAGTTCTCATCTCTATACATCACATGTAATCATTTTATAGGGATTTTGTCAGCAGAAATTGTCTTATTAAACCACGGTAAGTATGATTTAAACTGAATAACCCATTTAAGGTCATATTTCTTTTATGAACCATTGTAGTAGCATCATCAGCTTTAAAGTGAGGTATCAAATAATTATATAGAGTCGAGGAGGCGGAGAGTTCAGGAATGCGGTCAAGTTCTCTTCAAAAAGTCCCCTTCAATGTAATTAACAGACCTGCATATAGGCACATGACGTATCACCTCTCCTAATGTCTTTACCATGATGTCAATCACAGTGAGGCAGAGGGAGCTTCACTTTAGTTACCCTCTCAGTTACTTTATACAACCAAATTACATCTCACGTCACAAGGTCATCTGGAAGGTAATTAGCTGCTTGATAACAAGAATTGGTGGTGTTGATTTAAAAATGACTTTGCAATGTAAATTTATTTGAAAATAAATTTGTTAAAATTATATACATCTTGATGTAACGGTATTCCACTATGCTTTGGCCACCTAAAATGTGTATGGAAGATATCCAATATTTCTGCTGTATTGACCTAACCTTAATAGTCTGGATTTTAACAGCATCAAACAAAAAGCTCTACCACATTTATCAATATATGTTATTACTACTCTGTGTAACAGATGCTTGTGGTGTTTCGGAATCCAAAAGATACAGCTGTGTCACTTTTTCACTTCTACAATAACAACCCAATGCTTCCTAACTACAACAGCTGGGACGATTTTTTCCAAGATTTCATGGCTGGAAAAGGTACTGTATTTAACACTTGACTTTTGCGAATAATACACATAGATTTTAAAATAAGCTAAGTTACAGCAAGGGTAACATGATAGTGAAAGTATGTTATAATATAGTATATTATTTTAGTGCACATTGGTTCATTTTAAGCATCATTTTATTGCATAATAAAGCAAAAAAATGCCCAAGGCTTATAATAAATGAGGTGCACACCATTTACATTATACTTGAGTATATGATTATAGGATTCTGGCACATTTAAAGGGAACCTGTCACCAGGAGACCCATTTTTAGCACTCCCCCAGTCCCCACAGAGCATAATACATACACTGCCAAAGTGTTTTTGTATTAGAAATTGGTTTTACAGAAAAAAAAAATGTTATATTGCACCTTTCATTAGCATGTGCTGTGTGACTAGGCAGTTGCCAAATGGGAGGGGCTGGAAAGGAGCAGTTCCCCCCCACCCTTGGAAAACATGTGACCTTTTCAAATATATGAATAACTCCCCTCACTCGGGGAGTTTTCATATATTTGAAAAGGTCACATGGAGTAGCTGTTCCCCAAGGGTGTGTGGGGGGGGGACTTCCCCTCCCAATTGGCAACTGCCTAGTCACACAGCAGATGCTAATGAAAGGTACAATATAACATATCTTTTTTTTGTAAAACCAATTTTTAATACAAAAACAATTTGGCAGTGTATGTACTATGCTCTGTGGGGACTGGGGGTGGGGGGTGCTAAAAATGGGTCTCCTGGTGACAGGTTCCCTTTAAGTTACTAGGTCTCTCTGATGGTGTTTTTAAATAAGTATTTGCGGAATTTGATGGTATACATATCCCTTATAATAGTAATGAATACCAGACATGAATTCGACATCCCCATCAAATAGCAGTTCACAGTTGTTTCCACCATGTAACTTTGCACCATACAGAATCCACTAGAGGCAGGTGAGAAAACATCCTGATTGCAAGCATTTTAATGTAAATGCTTGTTAGAACACCTCAAGATCCTCACCACAACCTTTTAATGCAATTGCATTTCAAAACACAGTACACACTCTGCTTATGCATGCAGAATCAGGGTGTTGTATCGGACTTCCATCAATCCAATATTGATGATCTATCCTAAATACTGGACATGACTAGCATTTTTTTTTAAATTTAGAATTAAAAACCTTTCAAATTTTAATATAGTCATACATTGTAACTAATAATTCAGAACGGCTTTGGAATATATTATCACTCCATTTTAATTACATAATATTTTTGGTTTTCATTATCTTCCTTTTCATAATATTAGTTGTCTGGGGATCTTATTTTGATCATGCAATTGCCTGGAACAAGCATCTTGATGAGGATACAATAATGTTAATGACATTTGAGGATATGAAAGAAGTAAGTAAACAATCACTTTGTTATTTATTGTTCCTCAAACTTTTTCTGCTATTGTCTATGTTGGCTCTACCTACTGCCTCTTGGCTCGTCCAATAGTGGGGTATGTGAAATGGTAAGAAGATTTGCAGCTTCCCACAAAGTGCTCACTGCTGAATTCACTTTAACATGAGAGGGACAGCATTCTGGGAAAGACAGGAAGTGGACAGGGAGAGGACTTCCTTTCTGCTCAGGGCGAGATATGAAGATCAAGAAGATATGAGATATGTAAATCAAAAGAAGGAGGTGGGTATCCTGGTATCCTGGAGAAACATGACTATTCCATTCAGAGTTTAACTATTTGTCTAATTTTAGGAGATATGGGGAGGACTTCGCCCTTTTACCATCAGGTATTACTAACGTGAGGGATAAAATTCAGGTGACAGGTCTTATTTTAAGGTTGTTGAGTATGCCCGTGGAGTCAGTATCATGATTAGTAAGAGGGTCAGCTTCGCAGAACATGGGATAAGGATTGACCCCTTTGGTCAATATATTATCCTGCATGCCTCGCTCAATGGAGTGAGTATAGTATTGGTGGGCATCTATCTTCCGCCCGCTGCACCATTAGAAGTTCTGGTGAATATTGTGAACCAACTAGAGATACATGATCCGATTTATCTGCTGGGGGATTTTAACCAAGTCATAAACGAAAGTCTGGACAGGTTCAAAAGTAGCCAGTATGGTGGAATATTGGCCAAACAGCAAAGTACTATCTTTGGAAGGTTGATCTCGGAGTTGGGATACAGGGATATATGGAGAGAGAGGAACCCTGCAAGGAGGGATTATACTTGTTATTCAAAGTCATGTAGTTCTCTCTCCCGAATTGACCTGGTACTGGCTAATGACCTTGGTAGTGATTTAGTGACGGGGGTAGCAATAGGGGCGAGAGGTCTCTCAGACCACTCTCCAGTGTGGTTTACAATAAAAGGTATAATAGTACTGGCATCATTTTCTATATAGTTAAGCCCTTTTGGTTTAATTTGATAAAAGATTATAAAAACCTAAAAGAAGAAATTGTATTCTTCTGGAATTACAATATAGAGGGGCAAGATATAAGGGTGGTGTGGGATACACTGAAGGTGCACCTGAGGGGGTTGATTCGGGATCAAATTTGATTTTATAAAAAAAGGAAAATGGAGTCCTTCCAATTGGTAAAAGAGAAGGTGTTAAATTTGGAGAATGAATTTGTGCACAATCCTACAGAGGAGAATAGGAGATTATGGGTAGATGCACAGGAATGTCTTGGGAGATATTGTCTTGAGAAAGCGTCATGGGAGCATAAAAGACAGGGCCAAAAAACTATATTGGGGGAGTAATAGTTAAGCATTCAGAGAGCTTCACCAAAGGTCACAGTGAGCAGAGGGGTCCATCCTTAACTAGGGGTCGTCTGTAAGTCAGGTGTCCTTAAGTAGGGGACCGCCTATTCACAACCAATGGACATGTGGAAGTTTTTCTACTCCAATGTAATGAGCTTTCAATTGTTGGGCATATTTACATATAGCTCAGAATAAGAAGACATGCAGCAATTTAGTAATAGAAGAAAGGTAAATTCAGCTCACCACTCCCGGCTTGTCCTCCACCTGTCGTGCACGGACAATCCCGAGACTCCAGACCAAGGAAGGAAAAAAACTTTAGTCCAGCACAGGTTCCGGTGGAGTTAAAAATTGATTTTCCTTTATTTAAACAAAGTAAAAAGCTCAATAGGGCATACACAACATGATATCCCAAGTTACACGTGAAAAGATTGACGCGTCTCTGCCTAGACATCCTTAGTCATGATCTATTGAACAAACATTAAGATTCCATATAAAACCCAGTAAGCACCACCCTTTCCTGTGATGTCATGTGGGCGTGTGCTTTTTGTCAGCTTCATGCAAAAGGATTCCCACAATCTGACTGCAAGTGAAGTTGTTTTTAAAAAAAAAAAAAAAAAAAAAAAAAAGAGGGATCCAGCAGTTCTAAAACTTTTTTATATTTTACTATTCCATGCTGCTTTTCATTGAACAATGCACATTGTACTTTTAATATGAAATAATAAAATATAAGAAGTTTTAAGAAGTGTTGGATTCCTCCATGTTTATTTAGGAATACTGCTTTATTTTAACCCATTCTTAGGGAAAAAAAAATTGAATAATTTTTCTTTTTAGAAGAATTTTATTTCTAGTGACTTGAAACATATTTGTATTCAAAACTTCATTTATAGGACCTGGAAGGATCAGTTAAAAAGATTTCAGAATTTTTGGGAATTTCAATAACTGATGAACAAGTGAAACAGATTGCTGAAAAAGGAACATTTAGATCCATGAAAGAGAATTCTAGAAAAACCCATGGTGAATTTGGAAACATTATTTTTAGAAAAGGTAAGCATGCTAGTTCAATATAAAACATGACATAAAGAGCATTGTTTTTAAAAAGGTCAGAATAGTGGAATATCATGGAAAATACATATTGGATTGAAAACCCCATTTTTTATTGTAGATTCCCCAGGAAAATTTGCTTAATTTAGACGGCTCATTTTCACTGACAGATGGCATGTAGCTACCGAAAATCCAAATGGGTACAAAAATGGGGACACCTTAAGAAATACACATAAAATAAAAAAAAAATGTGTCAAATAGTCTATCCAATAACTAAAGTTAAAGTAATGTTATTGTTTGTATTATAAAAAGTTATACAACTTTACAATATACTTTCTGTATCAATTCCTCGTGGTTTTCTAGATCTCTGCATGCTGTCATTCTAAAGAAAGCTTGTGTGTCTACTTCCAATAGACAGAAATCAGAACATGGTCACACAGGTGCACGGCTCGTTATATCACACAGCTCTGATTACTCTCTGTGACATAACGACCTGTGCACCTGTGTGACCATGGACAGATTTCTGTCTATTGGAAGTAGACGCAGAAGCTTTCTATAGAATGACAGCAAGCAGAGATCTAGAAAACCATGAGGCATTGATACCAAAATTATTCCAAAAAAATTGAAAGTTGTTTAACTTTTTATAATACAAACAATAACATTAATTTGCTGAAATAGGAACACCCCTTTAACCATTTCATCAACCTCCCTGGGAATGTGGTGGGGGAGTCTTTTCGTGTACTACATTCAGCATTACACAGAAATAACGTGGATGTAGTAATTTTCTATTCTATTTGGGGTACTGGTTAAATGCGAGTCCACTTATCTCTCATACATTGGAGCACTTGATTAACCTCAGTTTCCTACTCCCCATCAGTGTTTTTGGGGGGTGACAATCATTGCTGTGGCATGACTAGAGTCTGATCAGGACCACAGGACTGTACATAGTCAGAGCCTGTAAGATCCTGTCACACAACCAGCAATTAAAAGTTATCAAAAAAATGCATGTACTCCAGAATGGTAATAGTGTAAAGTACAACTTGTCAACAAGCTCCATAGACAAGAAAAAAGCTAAGCAAAAATGTTACTACAATATACTTGAAGAAACGAAAACCATAAATTCTCGTAGGGAAAATTGTCTGCTGCGTGTTCCTCCTTTTCATAGGCACCTTGCTGTGTGCCCGTTCACAAAATAACTTCCACATGGGGGGTGTCCCTGTGTACAGGAAAATTAGTTTTCTCCTATTTTTTGTGAATGAGTAAACTCAATAAAAAAAAACAAAACAAAGAAAAATGTTGTAGCTCACTGGATTGTAGATAAAAATTACATGCTTTAAAGGCGATGTAAAAGGATATAAATGAATTCTATTGATGCTTACCTTTTTGATAAATTGAGAAAATATATATATATATTACCCGACATAATTACCCGATGTATAATTACCCGACATAATCAATAGTCTGTACCATAAAAGTCAGAGTATTGGAACATCTTGCAGATATTAGGTGTAAATCTGGATTTAATACTGTAGTTAGAAAAGTTATATCAGGTGAATCCGTACATTTTAACAACATACACAGTGGAACCACCCAGTATTTCCAAGTGTACGCCATTGAGAAAGTACAGACACCTAGCAGGGGTGTAGCGATGTTAAAAAATGCCCTTGATAGAGAGGCTTTTCGGATATTCCATTTGCAAACCTGGTTTCCACTAGGACTAAAACTATAAAAAAAATTTCATTTAGTTTCGGTTACTATGCATATTCGGCTCTGCACATGCCCACAAAATAAGCTATGAGTAAGAGTGTCGGGTGATACTGTAAACGCGCCAGCTGCTATTTTATCCTGTTCTCACTTGCTGGTTATGACTAGAGTGGATTTTAGGTCATAAACAATATTTTTGGAATAAAGTTTTTAACCCCTTAAGGACGCAGCCATTTTGCAGGTTAAGGCTCAGCCCGATTTTTTGGATTCTGACCTGCGTCGCTTTATATGGTTATAACTTTTGAACACTGTTACTTATCAAAACGATTCTGAGATTGTTTTTTCCCCACATGTTGTACTTCATTTTAGTGGTAAATTTTGGCTGATAAGTTTTGCGTTTATTTACAAAAAAAAAGAAAATATGATAAATTTTTTGAAAAATTTGCCATTTTCGAAATTCAAAATCATTGCGTTTCCAGGCAGATAGATTTACCACCTAAATAAGTTGCTGAATAACATTTCCCATTTGTCTACTTTACATTTTCATAATTTTTGATATGTCTGGATAATTTATTTTGATGTCACGCGGCTTACAAAAAGAATATCGCTTTTCCGGATTTTCAGAATTGACTATTTTGGGGATAAATACAGTTTGGAATGAAATTTTACATATTTAGCATCAAAACCCCCTATATAACCAACCCATTTTCAAATCTGCACCCCTCAAGCTATCAGAAACCGCTTTTACGAAGATTGTTAACCCCTTGAGATCTTCATAGTAATTGAATCAAAATGGAGGTGAAATTTAGAATGGTCAAATTGTTCCCTTATACGTTCATTTAGCACTAAAATTTACACATTTCCAAAATATAAAAAGAGAAAACCCACCATACAATTTGTTCTGCAATTTCTCCTGAGTACAAAGACCCCCCACATGTGGCCATTACTTGTTTTATGGGCGCACAGCGAGACGCAGAAGGGAAGGAGCGCCCTGCAGCTGCCAGGATTTTAGTTTCCTCATTGGCCCCTTTTGAAGGCTATAAAATTTTCGCTTTTGCGTTATTGGGGCCATGTGATGCCATTTTTTTTGCGGGATGAGATGCTTTTTCCATTGTTACCATTTTGGGGTTGGTATCACCTATTGTTGAAAATTTAGGAACTTTTTTTGAGGGCAGGAGTAGAAAAGCATCAATTCTGTACTGGATTTTTTACTCTTTTTTTTTTTGGTGTTCACCGTATAGACTAATAATCATGTTATCTTTATTCTATGGGTCGATACGATTACGGGGATACCAGACTTGAATATATTTTCTTACGTTTTACTAAATTTGTCAAACAAAACCCTAATGTGGGGAAAAATCTATCATTTATGTATTGCCGTCTTCCAAGTGGCATAACATTGTTACTTTTTTGGCTACGGAGCTGGTTGATGGCTTGTTTTTTGCGGGACATGTTGTACTTTGCACCAGTATCATGTCGGAGTACACATGGTTTTTTGATCGCATTTTATAGCATTTTTTGTGGGATTGAATAGCTAAAAATCATAATTTTTGGAAGGTTTATAGCAGTTTTTTTTTACGGCGTTTATCGTGGGGGTTCAATAATGATTTACTTTTATTCTACGGGTTGTTACGGACGCGGTGATACTATATATGTGGGGTTTGTGTTATGATTTAGACTTTTTTTTGAGTTATATGTCTCTTTATATGTTTTGGGGGTTTTGGGCATTTTTAGTGATTTATTACTTTATTTTTTTATTGAATAACATTTTTTTTTTTACTTTTTCACTTTTATACCATGGGACATGAAGAAGCAATCTTCTGATTGCTTCTTCATGATAATATTCTGCAATACTCATGTATTGCAGAGTATTATCAGTGTCAGCCTATGCACTTGCATAGGCTGGCACTGTGCCAGTAAGATGACGTCACAGACGCCATCTTACTGGCAATTCTTGCAGGTAACTCTGGGGTCCAGATCGGACCCCAGAGTTACTATAGCAACGATCGGCGCCCCCCGAAAACGGTTCGGGGGGGGCGATCGTGGGGGAAAGACCCCCCAGAGGCATGTTAGATGCCGCGGTCGCGCTGACCGCGGCATTTAACGGGTTAAGCACCCGCGATCGGAGTCAACTCCGATCGCGGGTGTTACACTGGGGTGCCGGCTATTAGTTACAGCCGGCACCCCGTGTTTCCCGATGCCGGTTCGGCTCAGATCTTGAGCCAAACCGGCATCAGCTCAGCGTCCGATATATCGGACGCTGAGCGCTAACTCACTGAGCTCAGCGTCCGATATATCGGACGCTGAGCGTTAAGAGGTTAATGAAAGACTTTGTTTTTCTACGCTGGATCTATTTTTCCATCGAGTCTGGTAAAACTATCTGTCTGAAAAGGAAATAATTTTGAATTTTGAAAGTGGCAAATTTTTAAAATGTAAAAAAAAATGTCATTTTTTCAAATAAATAAATTCAAAACAAAACTACTAACATGAAGTAAAATGTGTCCCAAAAAATCAATCTCAAAATCCCTTGGGTAAGTTAAAGTGTCCAAAAGTTATAACCATATAAAGAGAAGCCTGTCAGATTACAAAAAATCAGGCTGAGCCTAAACGTACAAACAGGCTGCATCTTGAAGGGCCTAGGAATTTAGAGTATTTGCCCTTAAAAAAAAAACAACTTTTTTTTTAAGTTTAACAGAAATTGTACAAAGCCCCAGGCTGCCATAATAACAAACCCTGTCCACTATCTTGTTACCAGGATTAGTTAATTAATTACCACCTTCAAGTTGAAGTAAGTTTAGTACATATCCAGCTAGGCAGCGAGTCCCGTGTAGTATATAGCCTGCCAGCCAGCCCCGTGTAGTATATAGCCTGCCAGCTCCCAGTATGCCCAGCACATAAAAATTTAACCTGAGTATTCACCATTCCGACGCCCCGGGCAGATCCTCTTCTTTTTTCATATTTTCCACACAACTGTGATGACATAATTTGTGCGCTGGCCGGGCCGTGCGCACGGAGCTGTTGCTGACCAGAAGCCAGCGCCAGCGTACCTGAAAGAAGAAGAGGAGCTGCCAGGGGCTTCGGAATGGTAAGTATTCAATTTATTTATTTTTTATGTACCCGAGTATAAGCTAAGTGGGAAGGTTTCAGCACAAAAATTGGCTTATACTTAAGTATCTTTACCGTATTTTTACAGTATCTTTTTGACCTTAGTTTACTAAGCTGTATGTCGGCTTATCTCTTTTCTAGTAGCACCATTTAATATTCTGTGCCATGTACACAGACGCTGGAAAGCTGAAAAAAATTACAAATTTGGTGGAATTTTTGTTCCATATTGTAATGCACTTTTTTATTATGGGTTTCACTGTGCAGTCCAGATGACAGCTCCCTTTTATTCTTTAGATTGCAGAGATACTACATTTCTATAGATTGGTCATGTCTTGTACAAATAAAACCTGTGTTGCCATATTCTGTTTGCAGGATGATAGGACATTTTCATTGATACCATGTTGCCTTCTGTACAACTTTTGATTGTTCTTTTTTCAAATTTTTATGTGTGGCAAAATTGCTGAAAATTGGCAATTTGGACATTTGGTTGTTATTTTCCATTTCAGCATTCACAACAGAGAAAAATCTTTTTTATGTTTTGGGAAGCGAGGATGTTTCTAAATTTATTATTTTATTCTCTACAATTGTTTTTATTTTTATTTTCTAGGGGATGTTGGAGACTGGAAAAACCATTTCTCAGAAGCTCAAAGCCAAGAAATGGATGCAAAATTTGAAGAGTGTTTGGCAGGAACAAAACTCGGACAAATGCTTAAGTATAATGTCCATTGTAAACTATGAAAATGTAGTATGATTAAATACCATAAATCCTTTTTTTATTTGTGTGGAGCATTAATGCCATCATCTGTAAATATTATCCCATTCTCAGATGGGGTTGAAGTTACCAGTAGAATGCCATCGGGATCAGTATTGGGCCCTCTACTTTGTGCCCTCTAAATTTCTATTAATGAGTTCAATTTCAGAGGTTAACCCTTTGGAGACAAGATTTTTGAGTTTTAGTTTTTCTGCTTGTCTTCTGTGTTGGTGAACAGTGCAAGGCAAATTGTAATTTTTGGTGGTAAGAGATAACGTTATTATTGACAAAGAATCAGCCATTATCATCTTGTGGCACAGTTCCATAATCTTACTGTTCTTACAGACCCTGTCTATGGAAATGTTAGAACAGCCTCTTCTCCAGGCATTGAAGATGCAGACTAATATTTAATGTAAATAAATGCAATGCAATGCAATTGGGCCCAGGAAACAAAAAGTAATAGTAAAACATTGGGTAACAACGGCATAGTGGAAAAAGTCTTGAGGGTCCTGGTGGACAGGAGAGGAAGTATTGGACAGCTGCTGCCTAAGCAAATAAAGTATGGAGTGCACAAAAAGAATTTTTAATGCTCAAGGAATTTTTTGTCTGTGTTCTCACTGTGTTTCTCACCTACACCGACTAGGTACACTGCTGTGTATTTTAATGGATGAAGAACAAAGAATTGTGATTTTTGGATGTGCTGCGACAAACTTTGTTGAACCAATTCCATGTAAAGCCAGATACCGGTGTACACTCCTGGCATTTCCGAATATGCTTTTGTTCAAGGAGATAGTTATGCTTTTATAGAAATAGATAAGCAAACCACACATGGAATACTGTATACATTTTTTGGGTACCATGGTATCATGAGGAAAAAGTTGAATTACAGGAGCAAAAGAATGCAATAAAAATGTAAATAAGCACAGGCAAAGGGATGCAATCCAAAAACTTTTTTATTCAATCCATGTTCAGTTAAAAAAGTGACATCACTTAAAAAGTGAAAATAGAATGCATACTATTTTACTCTTTTTAAGTAAAGTCACTTTTTTAACCAAACATGGATTGAATAAAGAATTTTTTGGATTTCATCCCTTTGCCTGTGCGGATTTACATTTTTATTGCATTCTTCTGCTCTAATATCTATACCTTGGACCCAGACCAAGTGCTTGGAGTATCCAGCACGGCTTTCTTGATTGGGGGATATGCATTTACAATGCATTTCCCTTTTTCTTTATGTATTATTGAATTACAGGAGGTTGACCAAGGCTACGGGAGAATGTGGGAAAGGGGTTAGAGTACAAAAGCAGGCTATCAAACTCAAGCTTTACCTATTACCTAGACATGGTGGCTTAGTGGTTAGCATTACAGCCTTGCAAAGCTGGCAACCTGGATTCAAGTCCCAGGGTCAACATCTCCAAAGAGTTTGTATGTTCTCTCTGTGTGTGCGTTTCCTCTGGTTTCCCACACTCCGAAACATACTGGTAGGTTGATTAGATCGTGAGCCCCTTTGGGGTCAGGGACCGATTTTTCAAGTTCTGTGTAGCGCTGCATTTTCTATATAAAGGAATTATTAATATAATTAACAACAGGGGTTCTTTACTGTTAGATCAGCCTGTGGATTCTCTCTATTTAACCTAATCTGCTAACTTTTGTTATTTATAGTCCACTTACAGACTTCATCAGCAACGAACATAAAAAAGAGTTAGTTGATTGCTTACAGGGTTTGCCTGCAGGGTTTCAAAGGGTTAATCAGATACTTCTTATTAACAGACCCACAATGTAAGCAAACTGCATTACGCTCACTATGTGAGACGTCACTGAACCTAATGGTTTGAAACAGAAAACCTGATGCTGTACGGCAATGTCTACACACGATATACAGTGCTGGCCTTACACTGCAAAAATGCAGGTTTTTGCTAACTATAAAGCATTAATATGTTCTGTTTGTAAATACAGGCGGCCCCCACTACTTAATGACACCAGACTTACAGACGACCCCTAGCTACAGATGGACCCCTCTGCCCACTGTGACCTCTGGTGAAGCTCTCTGAATGCTTTACTTTACTCCCAGGATGCAATGATCAGCTGTAAGGTGACTGTAATGAAGCTTTATTGATAATTCTTGGTCCCATTACAGCAAAAAATGATGAAAATCCAATTGTCACTGGGACAAAAAAAATCTGTCTGGAGCTACAATTATAAAATATACATGTTTCGACTTAGATTCCATGGGTTTGTTTTGAATTTGTATGTATCTTGTACATAACCCGGGGACTGCCTGTACTCCATGATCTCTCTTTTCCAATAAATATAAATGGCATATCCATTCAGCTTCCATTATTTGGTGGCAAGAACAACATTACAGACTATGCTACTCTAGCTATCGAGGATACTAAGCCGAACCTATGAATGCTTACGTGAAAACAGCCTATTTCCACATACCTGTTCCTGCTCTCAGCTATGTGGATTCAAGCCTACATTCCAGACTACTACTCTGTAGCAAAATATAAGAGATTTGTCATCTTGATTCAGGTAGCTGGCTAAGTATTTCCCACACATATTCCAAGTTCTCTTGGAAGAAGGTGTTAATAGTTGCTAGTGTGCCTCTGCACAATCCAATACCAAAAGAGGTGACATATCCTGTTTAAATACTTTAAATGAATTGGACATCCAATAAATATTTATTTTACACTGATTAGGTTCTATCATACATTTTAGGTGCATAAAAATTCAAGGTTACCTAAGGACTTGGCAAATGAAAGACATAGTGGCTGCTATTCATTATAACTGAGATATCAGAGTACAAAATTCAAACAGATGAGATACGCTAGCTGCTGAAAACAAAACTATCAGTAGTAGACTGCAGCAACACCTATGTATTTATCACACTACACTGTAATACTGCTGTCTATAGTACTGGATTTTCATATTGCATGAGAAAACAGAACACATGATCATGAAGGAACATAGATAATAAGCAGATCAGGGTATTTGATAAAAAATAAAAAAAACATCATGGGTCAGGTGGTGTGTTAAATTTATAAAGCCCTTGAGATAACAGAACATTTGAAACTCCCAAAGAGTCACCCCAATTAGCAAAATACAACCTTGAAGGATTTTGTCAAAGGGAGTAAAATAATCAAAATCCACAATAAGAATGCTAGTGAGAAGTGCACTGTTTGTTTTCCAGTCAGGTATACTCACCAAACCATTAATGCATCCACAAATTATGAATAGATTTAAAGCAGGATGTGCACATTAAACATATATAAAATGTAACTTTTAATCTGTATCAATAAAATATTCAACAATGAAGATAAAGTGCATTATTGACTAGCCAGTCACCAGAACTGGATAAAAAGAAGCCACAGGTCACTTAAAATCAGAACTATATGATGTTTACAAGTTCAGATATGCCAGTGACACGTTCCCTTTTATTGCAAACCTTGAAATTGTCAAGTATTCAAGACACCTAAGGGAATCAACAGCAAGGAACACCAAGAAGAAAAATAGATTGGATCTCACCAGTTTTCTGTGTATAGGTTCCGGATCCAATTGGGAAACAGTCCAGGTGTGTAGGGCCTATTATACCCTACAATCAACTTGTTGCCTGGTGAGCCAAGTGCTCCTGTCCTGACAAGGACAGTCCCAAAGCTGTCCCTTACAACTATTCATTATGCGTTTCATGTATCATCAGATAAAATCATCAAGGGAATTACACAGCTCTTAGTTCCTATCTGTCTATCTTAGTCCCTATCTTTCCACGCCATATGATCTAGTTACCATGCTGGACAAACACTTAAGATACAAGCCACTGCTCGTCTATACTCCTTTATAGCGGCATTTTGTCTAATAAGCATACAATCCATTGCTCATCTCTGTCTCCATTTAGCTCCCCATCTAGTTAAGCATAGGAGGAACAGCTTCAAATACAGATAGGAACTAAGAGCTGTTTAATTCCCCTGATTTTAAATTTTTTTCCAGCTTCCCAGTACACGGCACGGAATAATTTATAAACGCCACAGAGTAAAATAAAATTTGTTACGCACAAAGTAAACCCTCACACAGTTCTGTACACAGAAAAATGTACAGATTTTTGAAGGTGGAAAGCAAGAAATTAGCGAAAAAACCTCAGCGCCGAGCCCTCTCCATAGCCCGTATTGCAGCAAAGGCTTACCGGTAACAACCGCGATCGGTGCTAGCATGGGAGCCATGGTAGCCTCGGGTGTTCCGAATACCCGAGGCTACTTCGTTTTAACCCATGCATTACAATGTGCTAATTGCATATTGTAATGCATGGGGAGTAAAATCCACATATACTGCCATACAGTAGTATAGCAGTATATGATCGGATGAATCAGACTACCTAGGGTTAGAGTACCCTAGGGAGTCTGAAAAATAGTAAAAGTAAAAATTAAAAAAAGTTTAAAAAAAAAAAATTATAATAAAAAAACCTAAAAATTCAAATCACCCCCCTTTCCCTAGAACTGATATAAATATAAATAAACAGTAAAAATCATAAACACATTAGGTATCGCCGCGTCTGAAAATGCCCGATCTATCAAAATATACTAAAGTTTTTTTAAATGCGTTTAACCCCGTAACGGAAAATAGCGTAATTTTTTTGCCATTTTGAAAAATATAAAAAAATTCATAAAAAGTGATCAAAAGGTTGCATAGTCCCAAAAATTATAGCAATGAAAATGCCATCAAAATTCTCAAAAAATGACACTACACAAAGCTCCATACACCAAAGTATGAAAAAGTTATTGGCGCCAGAAGATGGCAAAATAAAGAAAAAATATTTTGTACAGGAGGTTTTAATTTTTTTAAATGTATGAAAACATCATAAAACCTATACAAATTTGGTATCCACGTGATCGTATCGACCCAAAGAATAAAGTCGACATGTCATTTGGGACGCAGAGTGAAAGCTGTAAAATCCAAGCCCACAAGAAAACGTCACAAATGTGGTTTTTCACCATTTTCACTGCATTTGGAATTTTTTTTCCCGCTTCCCAGTACACGCCATGGAATATTAAATACTGTCACTATGAAGTGCAATTTGTTACGCAGAAAATAAGCCATAACACAGCTCTTCATGTGGAAAAATAAAAAAAAAAATAAAAAACTAAAAAAGGCCAAGTCGTTGAGGGGTTAAGTTCCAAAATGAAACCACAAGCTTTCCACAGAACACACACAGATCAGCCAAGGTTACTAAACTCTGCAGAGAAAGCTGTCAATCATAACCTCAACAGGAGCAACCCTGGGTGTGGTTTACAAGCTCTGAACCCTGCAGCAATAACCCATTCAGAGAGTTCTGAAAGGCGTAGTGAGCATTTTAACCCACACAAGTTGCATTCAATTATTTATGAGTTTTTGCGACAAGTGTTGAAACAAGGAGAAGCAGCTTTGCAGAAATGGCATGAAATCTGTGAAGTTTTAAAAAGTATGTTATCTTGTATATTTTGGGGTCATAGGGGTCAATTATAAGTGCACTGTAGAATATTTAGAATTATTTATTTCTGAATATCCTATTATCCTATTTTTAATCACATTAAAATAGCACACGCTCATACACGTGTGTTTTTTTTATCTTGCACGTTTTGAGATTGTGTATGAAAAAAGTTTTTTGGATTTGTATGCAGTTTGGTAACTCATTAACATCAGTACTGCACATTCACTTGAATTGTTTCCAAGTCAAAATTCTTGAAGGAGTTAACATTTTTTTTTAGCTCAAGATATTTTCTGCATAGCATAAAGGAAATATAAAAGTAGTGTAATTCTTACCCCATCGATGTCCACCAATACTAATCTAATGCTGCTGAGTACTGCTTCTCTATGCTTCCAGATACTGCATGAAATGTCTCCAAAGCTGGTCATCATTATATACAAAAACATAGATCCTAAAGGAAACAATGGGATCAGAGTGCAATGACAGAAGATAAAAAGACTGGTAAACAGACAGTAGTAAATTTATCATAGTGTCTAAACTCCATTCATGCGACCATTAGACACAAAGGTTTTTTTTACAATGCATCTCGTCTCGCAAAAATAAGCCCTTATTTGTCCAAATTGCCCCAAAAAAAAATATTGTATAGCCTATAAACCCTTCCCAACGCGTGTCATAGAACGGATCAGAGGGAAGTAACTTGCATACACTGTTCAGACCCAGTGATTGGGGCAAGATGGCGGCTGTTACTGACGGCCATCCATCCCGTCCCATGGTCTAGAGGTGTTTTGTTGACCCCCCAGTTCATGATCAATGCTATTGGCTGATCAATGCAGACTAGCCAATAGCAGCGATTTTACTTATGACGTCAGTATCACCGATCACCATGCCTGTAGACACAATGATCGTGGCAAGGGGGCAGCTGTTCCGGACAGCGTTGCGGTCCAGAGCGGTTTCGCTGCCCCCCTCTATCCATGTTCGCTGCTACTGGCTGGTTGATCTGGACCAGCCAATTGCAGCTATATTGGTCACAATGGGAATCGCTAGGTGAATGAGAGACACACACAGTGATAATTGCTGCTGTCTGGGTGGCATCATGCCAGAGAGCTCCAATTGACTGATCTGTGCACCCACTGCTGGATAAGGGTTACCACTTGTATGTGGATAAATTTTTTTGCCAGCGTTCCACTATCCCAACACTCAGTTCCAGAGGTTCTGTAGTGTGTGGCACTGTGAAACATCAAGGCACTCGGCAATCAGAACATGGTGTTGATCAAATATAAGGACAAAAGCAATGTCCTTGTTCTGGGGACTCCAGCACCTTCACCCCATACAAGGTACCACCACCGCTGTCCCCAAAGGGTATCCTAGCTTACCATAAATACATGGGTGTGTTTGATCTGTCAGAACAGGTGCTGAAGCCGTGCAGCACCCTACGCAAAACGAAGATATGGTACAAAAAGACTGGCCGTGTACATTGTACAGACAACATATACAATACTATGTTGTTGTAGAATGAGACAATAAAGCAAGGCAAGCAGGTGTAGGCAGAGAGAGAGGGGGTTAGGCAGACCCCACGCGTATCGTCACCTATTCGGTGACTTCCTGAGGATCAATGCATCAGAGCTTTGTTACATTGTTCAATTGCACTTTTCACTTTTCTCTCTGCCTACACCAGCCTGCCTTGCTTTATTGTCTCATTCTACGACAACATGGTATTGTTGGGCATGTAGGGATCAGAGCTTTGTTACATTGTTCTATTGCACTTTTCATGCATCATGTTTTGCACTTTAGCTCTATATGGTTATTCATATTCTGGTCCTTATGGTTACTGTAGTTCTACTCTTGGCAGACTGTAGTAGGGGGTTTTCGGGCAACTTGGCCCTTGGCAGCTTTGTAAACCCCTCTGGTGTACTTTTTAAGTGTTTTTATATTTATTGTTGTCTCGTCTTGATTGTGTTTAAAATTGTTACTAATCCAATAAACACTTTTTGTTATATTTCTGTCTAGCCTTGTGTACGAATCCCACTTTTATCTTGTTTTATTTGGATTAAAGAGTGATCAGCTTAACAGCAATTAATTGCAAAGTCAATATTTGCCTACAAAATGAACTTTTTCCCCCAAAACACATTTCAACTTCATTGCAGGCGTGCCTTAAAAGGAGAAGCTAACATCGTTTCAGTGATTGCTCCAGTAACACAGGTGTGGGTGTTGATAGGGACAGGGCTGGAGATCAATCTGTCATGATTAAGAATCACTCTACTGGACACTTTAAAAGGAGGCTGGTGCTTGGCATCATTGTTTCTCTTCCATGGTTATCTCTAAAGAAACATGTGCAGTCATCATTGCACTGCACAAAACTGGCCTAACAGGGAAGAGTATCTCGCCCATCATCATGGAATTCAAGCAGAGAGGTTCCATCGTTGCCAAAAAGGCTCTAGGGTGCCCAAGAAAGACCAGCAAGTGCCAGGACCGTCTCTTAAAAGTGTTTCAGCTTCGGGATGGGGCTACCAGCAGTGCAGAGCTTGCTCGGCAGGCATGTGTGAGTGTATCTGCACACACTGTGAGGCAGAGGATTCTTGGAGCAAGGCCTGGTGTCAAGGAGGGCAGCACAGAAGCCACTTCTCTCCAAAAAAAACATCAGGGACAGACTGATATTCTGCAAAAGGTACAGCGAGTGGACTGCTGAGGATGAACTCTGATGAATTCCCTTTCCGATTGTTTGGAACATCTGGAAAACAGCTTGTTCGGAGAAGACAAGGTGAGCGATACCACCAGTCTTGTCTCATGCCAACTGTAAAGCATCCTGCAACCATTCATTTGTGGGGTTGCTTCTCAGCCAAGGGAATTGGCTCTCTCACAGTCTTGCTTAAAACACATCCATGAATAAAGAATGGTACCAGAATGTCCTCCAAAAGCAACTTCTCCCAACCGTCCAAGAGCAGTTTGGTGATCAACAATGCCTTTTCCAGCATGATGGAGCACCTTGCCATAAAGCAAAGGTTATGACTAAATGGCTCAGGGAACAAAACAGAGATTTTGGGTCCATGGCCTGGAAACTCCCCAGATCTTAATCCTATTGAGAACTTGTGGTCAATCATCAAGAGACGGGTGGTCAAACAAAAACCAACAAATTGTGACAAAATGCAAGTATTGATTGTGCAAGAATGGACTGCTATCAGTCAGGATTTGGTCCAGAAGTTGATTGAGAGCATGCCAGGGAGAATTGCAGAGGTCCTGAAGAAGAAGGGTCAACACCGCAAATATTGACTTTCTGCATTAACTCATTCTGTCAATAAAAGCTTTTGACAAACACACATAAAAACCAGAGGGCAACAGATCATGTGAAAATATAATATTTGTGTCATTCTCAAAACTTATGGCCATGACTGTAAATGTATCCTGACACATGAAAACTTTTTCAGCCATATTTGTCCTCCAAAAACGAAACAACGCTCTTTCCCTTCCAAGTGCCCACCTATGCCCATACGGCAGTGTAAAGTCACAAAATGGGTATACTCAGGAGGAATTTCACTAAACATTGTAAAATGTATTTTTGTTTTAAACCCATTGTGAAGGTGCAAATGTTAGTGCTGACTGAATATATTGCTAGATAAAATAACATTTCTGTAATTTCACTTCCAAATAATTTTCACCCTCATGTAACGCTCATAGGGTTAACAAACTTCTCAAAGGTTTTTTTGAATATTTTGAGGGATACAGTTCCTAAAATGGTGTAATCTGTGGGGGTTTTCTATCATATAGGGCTTATAAAGTCACTTCTAACTAAATTGATCCCTCCAAAAATAGGTTTTGATGATTTTCGTTAAAATCGTGAATGTCCTAAAAAAATGAAAGGGTGTTTGAAAAATGATGGCAAGTTAAAGCAGACATATGGAAAATGTTAGTTAACAAGCTATTTTGGAGCAGAAACACATCTGGTAAAGGATAATTTATCCACTATTCATAGGGCATGGATGGCTCAGTTGTTTCACTCCACATATACTACCCACTCTAGGGGGGTCAGCATACTAATACATCGGGCGATTCCATTTTCTTGTATAGAAAAACTAGTTGATCCGGAGGGGCGATTTATATGTCTCAAATGCAATATATATGGAATGGTCTTGTTTCTATTTGCGGTGTATATCCCACCTCCATTTTCCAGTAGTGTGTTGAAGAGAGTGCTAAGTTTTATGGCGGCGTCTCCTTATATCCCAGTATGAATGTTGGGAGATTTTAATAATTACCTGAATCCACATCTGGATAAATTTCATACAGGTACAATACCATCGAATACCCCACACACAACACTAGCTAGGTTATTGCAGGAATGCGGGCTTAGTGATATTTGGAGGGCACGCAACCCATTGACCAAACAATATTCATGCTATTCAAGCTCCTATAGGTCATTGTCTAGAATAGACTTGGCTATTATGTCTGACCGCCTACTTAATTATCTGGGATCGGTGGAATATCTTCCAAGGAGTGTATCTGATCATAGTCCGTTAAGAGTGTGTCTACGGTTGGGAGAAAGAGAGCAGGGACATAATCTAATCTGGCGACTTAATCCTTTTTGGTTGTAACTTGTAGAGGGAGAAGCGGGTACAGCACAAATCATAGAAGAATTTCTACGTTTTAACACGCCTACAGCCTCACAGGAAGCAGTATGGGAGTGTTTAAAGGGAATGCTACAAGATCATTATTTTTATAAAATATGTGCACATAAGACGGCCAGCGCCGCAATGACTAAGTCCTTATCGCAGGCAGTCACTGTAGCAGAAGCCTCTTGTATAAATAACTTAACTAATGATAATGAAAAGAGGTGGATAGTGGATAGAGGTGGATACTGAGCATATACGGATGACTGCTGAGAATAAACGATTCTTCTCTAAACAATTCTTCTCTAAGCAAAAGTTCTTTACAGAGGGGGAGAGTGCAGGCCATTTACTGGCAACGATAATACGGTCTCAGCAGGGAACAACACATATAGTAGGATTGAAGGGTGTAGATGGCTCTATCCTCCATTCGAATAATGAGATATTGCACAGATTTTATGAACATTATAAAGGACTCTATCAGTCTCAGTTTGAGGCATCAACTGCTGTGCTAGAAGAGTATATTTCTGGTATCTCCTTACCGAGGCTTACCCCAGAGATTAGCAATCAATTAGAGGGACAGGTCACTTTAGAAGAACTAGAGGAGGCATTGGCGGAGCTATCCAATGATAAAGCACCAGGTGGTGACGGACTACCAGTAGAACTATATAAATTGCAGAAGGATCTACTGTTGCCATCGCTGCTACAGGTTTTCAGAGAAGCTTTTGAAACTGGCTGTCTGCCTAGAACGATGAGGGAAGCTGTGATTGTGGTAATAGTGAAGCCAGGAAAAGATAGCGTGGAACCCGAATCCTACAGGCCTATATCCTTGTTACCAGCAGACGTCAAATTATTGGCAAAGGTGTTGGCTAGACGTCTGTTGCCAGTGATATCTGCCTTGATCCATGAGGATCAGTCTGGGTTTATGCCAAACAGATATACAGCTATCAATCTTGGACGTTTATATTTGAATATCCAGAGGGGAGCGACCTGTAGAGGAGTTCCGGCTGTTGTTTCACTCGACGCTGCCAAGGCTTTTGACAGCGTCGAGTGGGACTATCTATGGGCAGTGATGCGAAGGATGGGATTCGGGCCGCAATACATGGCATGGGTACGTCTGCTGTATTCACGGCCAACTGCTAGGGTGAGGGCAAATGGTTGTCTATCAGAGGCTTTCGGGTTGGGGAGGGGTACAAGGCAGGGCTGTCCCCTGTCTTCCCTCCTATTCGCGGTAGCTATAGAACCTCTGGCCAGTATGATACGAACTATGCCAGGAATTCAGGGGTTTCCTTTGGGTACCAAGGAGGAGCGTATATCATCACGCCTTGTTATACTTGGGAGATGTGAATAGCTCTATAGAACCAGTTATGTAAGTGATTAGGCAGTTTGGTGATAGATCAGGACTCAGAATAAACTGGGACAAATGGTCAATTCTCCCATTGGCTGAATTAGCAATGGATTTTCTGGTACACGCATTGCCTTTAAAAATTGTCCGAAAATGTAAATATTTAGGCATAATGGTATCCCCAGAAACAAGGGACTACATTGAAGATAATTTAACACCCTTGTTGAATAAAAGTAGACATAAGATAAATATGTGGTGCAGACTTCCTCTCTCTGTGATAGGCAGAGGAAACCTAATAAAAATGGTACTTATGCCTCAATTACTTTTCATTCTGCATAACACGCCCATATGGATACCTTTTAGAGTATTTTAATGGCATACAAGGTATGTTCCGGGAGCTGCTGGGGAAAAAGGGGCATCCCAGGATTAAATTGGAAACCCTGCAGAGAGCCAAAGATAATGGGGGCCTAGCTATACCTAACCCATGGATTTACTTCTTGGCCGCACAGGCGCAACAGCTAAGGGGCTGGGTGCAAGATTTAGATGGAGCAGGGCTAAACGGTAGATTAGTATCAACCATGACTGGCATGGTACCACCAATTGCAGCAGTAGAGATAGGGAAGGTGGGAACAATAATTGGATTGAGATGCCCGACCTTAGCCCTAATGGCAAAAACTTGGAGCAAGATTAAAAGTATACTCGGGGTCAAGGGGAATAGCGAATATTTTCCTATTTGGCATAACCTAGAGTACAAGGAGAGTGGAGGACCAATATAAAACTTAGCTTTTAATGCAAAATATCCTTAAAAATGTTAAATACAAAAAATAGATGTGTCAGTTATCAGTGTTCGTGAGGATGATGCCGTATAATGGGTGTAGGCACCGATGATGCAGAGTGGCACTCACAATTTTCTGGGTATATGTGGTTCTGCAGAGGTTATCCCATTGCGGGATGCCGAATGTCATGCAGAAAAGATACCGTCTGTGATAATGTATCGATGCTTAAAGAAGATGTGTGGTGCGGAAACTCCGAGAGAATGAGACAATGGTAAGAAGGGGTGGGGGTGGGGCACTCCAGGGTGTAGAGTGCGGGGTACCCTATAAGACCCTAGTATTAAAGATGAGTGGTCCCTGTCCGACCCTTCGAACCTCGCCACGGAGCCGCAGCCCTAGATAGCTGCCGCCCCGTCTGGAGCCTATCCCTACCAACGGCCCTCTGACCCTAATACAGGGGAGAGGGGAGGAGGGGGGGAAGGAGGTGTCCAGAAAAGAGTCTCTTGTGATGCAACAAGTACCCGACCTATCTAGAGGGGAAAGATAGATGTGTCCTCTATTGTGAAAATGGTGGGTATTAATGGCAATAGGCAGGTAAAAAATGTGTAGCTGCAGGGTCACATCTGGTCTTGAGAACCCTACATGTCATGTTTCGCCTCTTCAATTGGGCTCATCAGGGGCAAAAGGAGACCAGAATAACCTGCTTCAAAAGCCTATATAGATCATAATGATTATGCCTCATGTGTTCCACTGACATCTTGGGCACCACGCCGGACGCTAAGCACAGCATCTGGCGTTTCTAAGTCCAGGCACCTATGGTCCATGCCAACCATTCTTTGGAACGGACCCTCTTGATCCGGCCACTGCCCTAATTTATCTCAAGATTATTTAACACCATTTTGCTGTCTTCAGCCGAGACATCTATATAGGCTTTTGAAGCAGGTTATTCTGGTCTCCTTTTGCCCCTGATGAGCCCAATTGAAGAGGCGAAACATGACATGTAGGGTTCTCAAGACCAGATGTGACCCTGCAGCTACACATTTTTTACCTGCCTATTGCCATTAATACCCACCATTTTCACAATAGAGGACACATCTATCTTTCCCCTCTAGATAGGTCGGGTACTTGTTGCATCACAAGAGACTCTTTTCTGGACACTTCCTCCCCCCCTCCTCCCCCCTCCCCTGTATTAGGGTCAGAGGGCCGTTGGTAGGGATAGGCTCCAGACGGGGCGGCAGCCATCTAGGCGAGGTTCGAAGGGTCGGACAGGGACCACTCATCTTTAATACTAGGGTCTTATAGGGTACCCCGCACTCTACACCCTGGAGTGCCCCACCCCCACCCCTTCTTACCATTGTCTCATTCTCTCGGAGTTTCCGCACCACACATCTTCTTTAAGCATCGATACATTATCACAGACGGTATCTTTTCTGCATGACATTCGGCATCCCGCAATGGGATAACCTCTGCAGAACCACATATACCCAGAAAATTGTGAGTGCCACTCTGCATCATCGGTGCCTACACCCATTATACGGCATCATCCTCACGAACACTGGTAACTGACACATCTATTTTTGTATTTAACATTTTTAAGGATATTTTGCATTAAAAGCTAAGTTTTATATTGGTCCTCCACTCTCCTTGTACTCTTTGTTATACCTACCAAGTGGGGTTTAGGAGGGGGTATACACCACCCTCCTTTTCGTA
Organism: Engystomops pustulosus; assembly: GCF_040894005.1. NCBI lineage: Eukaryota > Metazoa > Chordata > Amphibia > Anura > Leptodactylidae > Engystomops > Engystomops pustulosus. Next base: position 60,189,655 of record NC_092413.1, read on the forward strand.
TGTATTTTCTTTATTTGGCATAACCTGCAGCTTCCTGAGATGTTCAGACTTGAAGGGTTCTCCCCATGGGAGGGCAAAGGAATTTGGTTCCTTCATCAATTAATAGAAGATGAGACTTTTAAATCCTTTGAGCAGTTGCAAGAATCCTTTCATCTACCACATACACAATTCTATAAGTTTCTCCAACTGAGACATGCGTATGAAAAGACAATCAAAGATGGAAGGATTCAAACTTCAAATCACAGTGTCCTAAAAATAGCAGTAGGAGGGGGCCCGAGTAAGGGGATTGTCTCTGTCAGAGGCCCAAAGATTATCACAAATCTATATTCTACATAGGATGTATAAGACGCCAAGCATGCTACATAAAATAGGAATCCAGTCCACCTCTTGTTGTCCTAGATGTTCAACTCCAAATGCTAATCTGCTTCACATGATGTGGGAGTGTAGGGAGTTGGGGGAATTCTGGAAGCAACTTCTTCATTTAATCCGGAAAGTATTGTCGGTGGATTTAGAACCGGACCCGAGGGCTTGTTTATTGGGTCTGATCGAAAGTGACACCATGGAAGGAGCTACCTTGTTATGTGCACAGAAAATGTTATATTTGGCTGGTAAGGCCATAGTGGCTCGGTGGATTCAAACTTTGGCACCTACAGTGCAGGAATTCATAAACAAGGTCAATAATATAATTAGGCTGGAATGGGGAGTGTATTTAAAAAGGAAATGTCCTAAGAAATTTGACAAGATATGGGGCAGGTGGTTGAATACGGCGGGACTACCAAACAAAGCACTGATAGATCTGCGGAATAGTACTCGATACCAAATGATGTTGTTAGGCACATAATAGATAGATACTTTTCTGTCTAGGTCCTTTATACTCTTTAGTAAGACTTATAAGATCCGGATGAGTGGTCCTTTGATACAATTATAAATAGAGCCTTAAACCGTCTGCTACAGGGTAAAGGGGTGGGGGTGGGGGGGGTGGAATGTTATGATGTTGTATTACTTTGGTCTTTTGTGTCATAAACTGTATGTTATAAAAATTGAAAAAAACCACAATAAAAATGTTTTGATTAAAAAAAAAAAAACAAGCTATTTTGGAGATATGACTTATTTTCTAAAAAGTATAACATTTTAAATTTGAAAAACATTTTTTCAAACTTTTTGCCAAATTTACATTTATTTCATAAATAAATACTAAACATTTTACTTAGATTTCTCAACAAACATGAAGTACAATGTGACATGAAAAAACTATTTCAAAATCACCTGAATATGTTTTATGACCACTTATATGCATTATGATCACTTATAATGACATGTCAGATTTCAAAAAAAGGGAAAAATGTCAGGAAGGTGCAAAATGGCCATTGAAGAAATTGTCCACATTCAGGAAATAATTAATATTATTTGTGTAATAAAATTTATATAATTTTCTGAAATAATTTTTGTATCAATTCCTCATGTTTTCCTATTTCTCTGCTGGGTCGTGGTCATGTTATGTCACACATATGCACAGCTCATTATAACACACAGCCTTGACTACTCTGTGATACTAAGAAGCCCTGCACCTGTGTGACATCACATGACCAGGGATATAACGAGCTGCACTCCTGTGTGACATTCAATAAGGATGGACCAGTTTTATCCACAGGAAGTAAACAATGAAGCTTCCTGTTGAATGATAGCTAGCAGACCATGAGGAATCGATACAGTAAGTCTATTGGATGTATAACTTTTTATTACACAATCAATAATCAATTATCTGCTCAAAGTGGACAACCCCTTTAGGCATACCTCCCAACCGTCCCGCTTTCAGCGTGACAGTCCCGATTTTTGGGCTCTGTCACGCTGCCACGGAGGGAGGAGACAATGTCCCGGGCCCGCCCACTTTTCCCGCCTCCTCCAGACCCCGTAGTTTAGAGCTGCAGAGCAGCCAAGGCATGGGGGCCGGGAGGAGGCGGGACCAGCCTCTGCTACCTCCTCACATGATGTCTGCACCAACCATGTGAGGAGGTAGCTCCGCCCCCGGCTGGCCATGCCCCCTCCGCGAGTCATTCAGACTCCAGCCCGGGAGAAGATGGAATGAGTGCAGGTAAAAGACTGAGGGGACAGGGGGGGGGGCACAGGGAGAGGAGCCAGGAGGAGGATAGAGGACGGGGGGGGGGCTGGAGGCTACAGGAGGAGGACAGAGGGAGCTGGAGGCTACAGGAGGAGGACAGAGGGGCTGGAGGCTACAGGAGGAGGACAGAGGTGCTGGAGGCTACAGGAGGAGGACAGAGGTGCTGGAGGCTACAGGAGGAGGACAGAGGGGCTGGAGGCTACAGGAGGAGGACAGAGGGGCTGGAGGCTACAGGAGGAGGACAGAGGTGCTGGAGGCTACAGGAGGAGGACAGAGGTGCTGGAGGCTACAGGAGGAGGACAGAGGTGCTGGAGGCTACAGGAGGAGGACAGAGGGGCTGGAGGCTACAAAGGGGGGGGGGTGATGGAGGCTACAGGAGGAGGACAGAGGTGCTGGAGGCTACAGGAGGAGGACAGAGGGGCTGGAGGCTACAGGGGAGGGGGTGCTGGAGGCTACAGGAGGAGGACAGAGGTGCTGGAGGCTACAGGAGGAGGACAGAGGGGCTGGAGGCTACAGGGGAGGGGGGTGCTGGAGGCTACAGGAGGAGGACAGAGGTGCTGGAGGCTACAGGAGGAGGACAGAGGGGCTGGAGGCTACAGGGGAGGGGGGTGCTGGAGGCTACAGGAGGAGGACAGAGGTGCTGGAGGCTACAGGAGGAGGACAGAGGGGCTGGAGGCTACAGGAGGAGGACAGAGGGGCTGGAGGCTGCAGGAAGAGGACAGGGGGGGCTGGAGGCTACAGGAGGAGGACAGGTGGGGGGGCTGGAGGCTATAGGAGGAGGACAGGTGGGGGGGCTGGAGGCTACAGGAGGAGGACAGGGGGGGCTGGAGGCTACAGGAGGAGGACAGGTGGGGGGCTGGAGGCTACAGGAGGAGGACAGGGGGGCTGGAGGCTACAGGAGGAGGACAGGAGAAGGCTGCTGGGTACTGCTGGAGGACAGGAGGAGGATAGAGAACAGGGACCACACCATATGAGGAGAGGTGGGGGTAGGAGTACAGATAGGATTATGTGTAAGTTTGGGGAGATAAATAAAAGTGGAAAACCAAATGTAAAGGGAGGATAAAATTAAAGAAGGGGTTTTATATGTTGCAGATTTGCATTAGGGGGTATTAAACGGGTCCATGGGGGGAAGGGTGGCCAAAGTAAGGGGCATCGTACTATGTGGGGAACGTCAAGGTTGATATTATACTATGCTTGTGGGTGGGATAATGGGCGTGGTTTAGAAAAGTGGGAGGGGCTTTTGTCCCTCTTTCTCTCGTCCAAAAGTTGGGAGGTATGCTTTAGGCCATAAATTTTAGTTTGTTAAAGTGAAATGTGGTTGCATCCTGCTGTCTGGATAATCTAAATATCACACTGGCCTAGAAAAACTTGAAAACTACATGAAAAAACATGTTTAAAATGTTAAACTTCATCCAGACCATAGTGAGTTGCATCTATCCCCATGTTTTAAAAACAGACATAAATTATCATGTTTATATTAACTGAATGAAATGTATAGAACAGAGCAGTCAACTGCAATATTTAATGTTAACCCCTTATTGGAAATTACTGTGGTCACTTTATTTTATGCATCTAAAACTGGATAAAAATGCTGGGTTTGAAAGATGCCTTACAAAATACATAAATAAAAAAATGCCTTTAGATGTCCAAATGAAAACCCCTGGACTGACATTTGGAAACTGCAGCTTCACTGAAGACTTGAAGTTGTAGTGGCTTTCGTAACAACCTTTCTGCGGAATGAGACTCAACTGGAGTAACCTGACACCTTGACAATTCCATTGCCTTTGTCCTCTATTGCTGAGTCATTTCCGAATAGCGTGACAACAGTGTAAGTCTTCATACTATCTCACGCAAGACACAAAGGGGCCCTTCACGGAATTATCATTCTTCTCAAGGCATCACTTAGGGGGAGGAGAAGAGCTTGTATTTACATGAGCTTAGCAATAGGTAGCAGTCAGCAGTCCATTGTGAAACTGTTGCAGTCTTTTCTATCGCATTACATAATAAAAATATTATACCCTATTCTCCACACAATGATGTATTCTAAAGGTGAACATTACTAATGCTCTCGAAATTTAATGAAACATTCTTTTTGCAGCTCTTTTTGCACGCCCCAGGTGCAATCACATAACTAGCTCATTTACCAATGGTCGCGCTGCACACTTTTGTGGGACTGTTTGCCTTTTTCAGGGATTGCAAGGCTGTGACAGGTATTTAACAGGTGTCTGTGCTGGGATTGTGTCTGTTCTGTGTTGTACGCATGATTCAGGATTCGAGGTTTTTTTTGTTTAACTGTATTTTTATTTCAAAATCAACCATAGTCAACACTCAGTTGTAAAAGGTTAACCTTAAATCATCAGTTACATAGATCAGTAGTCAGATTTGTATCTATCATATACATCTTGCATGTAGTCATTACAAAAAGGAAAGCTCATTCGGAGCCCAATAAACAACATTACAACAGATCATTAAACCGTGGGGGGAGACGTCAGACAAAGATACATAAGGAAAGAGGGGAGGAGGAGAAGAAGTAGAGATCTCTCTATAAGCTGTGCCTGCTTCCCGGTCAATCATCTCTTTGGTTTACCATACCCGCCCAATATGCATCCCATGGGGCCCAGATCTTGGAGAAAAGGTCTATTTTATCATCCATTGAAGCAGTCATAGATTCCATACTCCTGACCTCTCTCACTCTTGCCAAGAGGGACCCTCTGGTTGGCCGCTTCGACCTCTTCCAGTGTTGTGCTATCAAGCACTTGGCTGCTGTAAGGATATGTAAGGCTAACCTCATGGACAGCTTAGGTAGAGGCTGCGGTGCTATGTTAAGCAAGTAGAACAGGGGAGTAAGAGGGATCGAAACTGAAAGTATGTCATGAATCAGGTCTTTGACCTCCTCCCAAAACAGCCGAATGTTCGCACAAGACCAGAAGATATGGTGTAAGTCACTACCTGTCTCCCTGCAACGCCAGCAGATGTCCTGAGTTTCCGGAAATATCTGATGTAATTGTGCTGGTGTATGATACCAGAAATATAACAGCTTATACTGGTTCTGCTTGTAAACAGTGCACGTCGATGATTTAGCTGCATAGTGCCATATACGACACCACGTCTCTCCCGCAGCTGCCGCGCAAGCAGTGTGTGTGATTTATTTCCTTTATCATAATAACGCTGCTTTGAGAATACCAACATTCTCTTCACTTGTTTAAGTTGGAGTTCTCTCAAAGTCTCCCTAAGCTCAACCAGTCGTCTCAGTTGCCCTGTGGTCGGGTTTTCTGCCATATCAGTCTCCATGGACTTTATTGCCTTACGTAACTCCTTTTCCTGACGCAACCTATCCCGTTTGGATCTTGTCCCTTGCTCTATGCAGTACCCTCGCATCACAGCTTTGTGAGGCTCCCAAAGTATGGCTTGAGTCGGTACTGAGTCTACATTAAAGCGGAAATATTCAGCTAGGGACGTGGATAACTCTTCCTTTATATGTGGGACTTTTAGCAGGGCCTCATTTAACCTCCAACGGCAGGTGCGTAAGTAGGTAAACTCGTCTCTAAGGTTTAGCACCAAAGGGGCATGATCAGACCAGGAAATGGTCCCTATTTCTGCATCTCTCATCATCCGCAGGATTTGAATATCTCCAAAGAAATAGTCAATGCGGGTATGGGTGCCGTGTGGGGCAGAAAAAAATGTGTATTCTTTTTCTCTGGGGTTACAAACCCGCCATAGGTCGTATAGGGAGAAGCGCCGAACAAGGCTACGAAAGGCTGATGCCATGTTGTTTTGGGAACGATTGACTGGGGAATTCGTCATTGCTAACCTATCCATTGAAGTAGAGAAGATGAGATTAAAATCCCCTCCCAGTAATAGTGGCATTGGGGGCAATTTAGCTATTCTATTAAGTACCTTGGTGAGGAATCTCACCTGGGAGGAGTTTGGGGCATATATGTTGTATAGGCGGACTGGGTTGCCAAGTAGCGTACCCTGTAGGATGAGGTAACGTCCCATCGGGTCAGCGATCACAGAGGAGACCTGCATCGGGCATGAGCTGGAAATCAGAATCGCTACTCCGGCTTTCTTACTGTCATGGGAAGCTAAATAGGCCTCTGGGTATAAGTGCCTGGCGAAAGCGAATGATCCTCTTGTGTCAAAATGTGTCTCCTGCAGGTAAACTATGTCCGCCCTACTGGATCTCATTTCCCTTAAGGCTAACCTGCGCTTGGTTGGAGAATTTAGACCCTTGACATTCAGCGATAGTAGTTTTACCATTGTTATTCTCTAAATCCTGGGGTACTCACTGTTTACGACTTTTGTACTGGGAGGTGTCCTTATTATCTCCCTTCGAGATGGGTGGAGAAGGTCTAGGAGAGAGAAAGGGAAAAAGAGGAAAAGGGGAAGGGGGGAACACACTAATGGGTAAGGACGTAAAAAGACAAGATACAATAACACTTAAGTTATACCAAGGGTATAAACCAAAATGGGAGAGAAATATCGCTCCCTTTCTGGTTGGGATCTAAACCTTTTCCCTTAAAAAAAAAAAAAAAAAGGAAAGGGAGAAAACCAGCAGGTGGCTGAGGGATCGTCTGGTGTATACCAGCGAGATCACTCAATAGTCCCAGACGGGGTAATGTGAGACCACAGCACAGCCAAGATGGGGTCACACAACCTAGAAGTGTATCTATTAATACTGTCAAAAATAACTAGGAAATACGTCTGCAGTCAGACCCCTGGTGCAGAGGTACGTGAACTTATGAACACATTGAAAAACTCTTTTTTGTCCAGGCTGAATAGCATTGTACTGTTAAGATCACATTCTAAAAAGGATATCCTCAGGAAGGATCTGTCGGACCTAGGTAGGGGGTTTTCCAGCAGACCCTCTTGATTGCGGTCGCCTCCTCTTTTTTTGCACTATCCGCCATTCGGATGCAGGTATGGCTACTGGCGTTGAATATCCCGCTTCCCAATCTTGCATAGGAGGCACAGGTATGTCCCATGTTTCGCAGAATGGTATCAGATCCTGGAATGAGCGCAGTGTCATCGTCAGGCCTTCATGTGTGGCTATTAAGGCAAAAGGATAGCCCCATCTATAGGTAATCCCATGTTGATGTAAGATGTCCAAGAGGGGGCGCAGTTGTCTTCTCTTCTGCAGGGTCATCCATGAGAGGTCTTGGTATAGCTGTATCTTTGCACCTTGGAACTCATGCTCCCGTTGCTTCCTTGCTCTGAACATGATACGTTCTTTAAGTTCATAATCTTGTAGCCTGCAAATGATGTCCCTAGGGGCAGAGCCTGCTGACTTTGGTCTAAGGGCTCTATGAGCTCTGTCAAATTTTATCCGGACAGAGGGGTCTCCTAGTATAGAAGTGAATAAAGAGTGTAGCAAATCTTTTACGTTTTCTCTTCCCTCTACCTCCGGCACTCCCCTCACTCTTATGTTATTTCGTCTCCCTCTGTTATCCAGATTCTCCAAGTGTCTGGTGATATCTCGCATAGCCTATGCTTGGGAGGAGACAAGGGATTGCAGCTGTGCCATGTTGTGCCTAGAGTCTTCTGTAGCCACTTCCACAGAGTCTACTCTGCCCGTAACCAACTGCAGATCATTTCTCACTTCTGTTAGTTCAGCTTTCAAGGTATCTTTCACCTCTGTTATAAGAAGCTTGAAATCCTCTTTAGTAGGGAGGTTTTGTAGAAAAGCTTGTAGGGTGTTAAGCTCTGTGTTAGAAGCTGAGAAGCCCCCTGTTGGTTCTGTATGTGATTCAGGAGATGAAGCCCATGTGGGTGAGGGCTCTTGGTATCTTGTAAAAGTGGGAGTTAATGCCAAATCCTCCTCTCGCAGAACAGGGGATCGTGGTTGTGAGCTTGACTGCTTTTTCATAGGAGGGTTTGGTGCCTGCTCATGTAGGCTCCTCTGAGATAGTGTCGGTGTTGGATTGAGGTGATCCATCTCTGCCTCCCTGCTAACTCTCGCTACAGCACTGTAGCTCCTGTTATGTGAGCTCTCTCTCCCTGGAGGGGGTATTTCTTGTGCCTTATTCCCTCCTGTATTAAGGGGGATTTTGCTTCCCAATTCCTTTGCTCCATGTCTCCCCTTTTCATGTGGAGCATCTATCCCCTTTTTCCCTCCTGACAGGGGGCTCGGTGTGCTGCCTACCCTTGCTTCGGGCAGGTCAGGCTGCTCCTTGGCTGCTGTATGTCTGGTTGTGGGGGCCGATGCGGAAGAGCGGGTGGGAGGCTCACCTTTCTGTTTGGCTGCGCCAACGGGACGTTGCCGATGTGGGAGACATGGCCTTCCTCCTCTCCGGGGTGATTTTCTGCAGGGAGATCTCGCTGCCGCCAAGTGCGTCTCGCGGCCAAAATGGCGCTCGGTCCGGAGAGTGAGCGGGATTGCGCTGAACGTATCCGTCCAAGGTGCCGACCGGAGGAGTTTTCTTGGGCGGTAATGCTTCAGGCCCCTTTCTCGGGCGTTTTTTAACCTTGGGTGCCAGTGTTCTCTGTTGTTTTAGTGCGTTATTAGCACCAGGGGTCCGGAGCTCTCCGCTCACGCGTCCATCTTGGCTGACGGCTGGCCACGCCCCCCCGGGATTCGAGATTTAACTTTCAAATTGTGTAGAATGTCTTACCACTAAAAAAAAATGTGAACTCCGTCGGACCTGAGCGGGAAAGTGTCACATGCATGATGAGCCCCTCTATGCTGCCTTTATACGATTTCAAAACACTGAACCTTTTAAAGCTTTTGATTTCCCATTTTTGATCCCTGCATTCAAAAATCTACAACTTTTTAAACTCCTTCCTGCCGCAGTCCTTATACGATTTAGCGTTTTCATTTTTCACTTCCCACCTTTAAATGTGTAAGGGCTTGTTTTCTGAGTCACAAACTGTACTTCATAGTGCTGGTATTTAATATTCCATGTCTTGTACTAGGAAGCTGGAAATCTCACATTGTAATCAATGGGTTAAAACGATACCCATTAAAAAAATGGGTTAAAACGATACAGCCTTGGGTCTTCCGAAGAAACAAGGCTGTCATGGCGACCGATGGTGTCACGGGGAGCGACGTTCTTCATCAAGATGAGCCCATGCGCAGCCATATTTTTAAGCCATCGGCAATGGATGTGTTAACACTCACGATTGGTGCTAGCATTTTTCCATTTACAGAGAGTTATGAAGGCTTGTTAGGGTTGGTATTACATGCCTTATACTGGGAAGCTGGAAGAAAAAAAAAATCATACTTCACTGTACATACGCATGTAAGTTGTGATTTTTTTGCGGGACTACCATTTAGAGGACTGTACAACTTTAATTCCAAATTGTATGTGTTTCAAAACAGCAAAAAGTGGCATTTTGGACATTAGGGAGCTATTTTCCATTATGCCGTTCAATACTGGAAATAACATTTTTATATTTTTATAAAGTACTTCGGGCATTTTGGGAGGTCACAAAACATAACATGTTTATGATTTTGACATGAATGTAGATATTTTTGCTAATTTAGTAAATAAGAAAAACTCTCCTCAGTGCAAGATATATCAAAGACTGCCAGTGGCTCATTGTAATGAATAGTGTGCAAAAAAGTCATATACTGCAATACAGCAACGTGCATCATGGGAAACACGCAAAGGATGATAGTTCTGATGGTCCTTGAAGTCCCGGGGGGAGCGGTGCAACCATTTTCATTAGCAGAGCTGCATTATGGAGAACAAAAGGTAATAAAAAAGATATGGGAAAGGATAGTGGAGTGGATAGTGTGACGTCATCTTAAAGGCAAAGTGTCAGCCTATGCATCTGCATAGGCTGGCACTGCTAATACCCTGCAATACATCAGTATTGCAGAGTATTGTCATGAACAAGCAATCAGATGATTGCTTGTTCATATCCCATGCTGGATCAAGTAAAAAATTTTAAAAAATGTTTTTCAATAAAAAATAACTTTATAAATCACTAAAAATGCCCATAAGCCCCAAAACATATAAAAAGGGACATATAACGCTCAAAAAAGTCTAAATCATAACACAAACCCCACATATATAGTATCACCGCGTCCGTACCAATCCATAGAATAAAACTAAATAACTATTGAACCAATATGATGAACGCCGTAAAAAAAAACCGTTAAAATCCCGCCAAAAATTATGATTTTTACCTATTATATCCCACTAAAAATGCAATAAAAAGTGATCAACAAAACATATGTACTCCAGACTGATACTGTTACAAAGAACAACATGTCCCGCAAAAAAACAAGCCATCAACCAGCTCTGTAGCCAAAAACGTAACAATGTTATGCCACTTGGAAGACGGCGATGCAAAAATGATAGATTTTTCCCCACATTAGGGTTTTATTTGGCAAATTTAGTAAAACATAAGAAAAAATATTCATTTCTGGTATCCCTGTAATCGTATCGACCCATAGAATAAAGATAACATGATTATTAGGCTATACGGTGAACACGAAAAAAAAAAAAAGTTAAAAATCCAGTACAGATTTGATGCTTTTCTACTCATGACCTCAAAAAAATTTCCTAAATTTTTAACAATAGGTGATACCAACCCCAAAATGGTAACACTGGAAAAAGCATCTCATCGCGCAAAAAAAATGCCGTCACATGGCCCAAATAACGGAAAAGCGAAAATTTTATAGCCTTCAAAAGGGGGCAACGAGAAAACTAAAATCCTGGCAGCTGCAGGGTGCTCCTTCCCTTCTGCGCCTCGCTGTGCCCCCATAACACAAGTAATGTCCACATGTGGGGGGTCGCTGCACTCAGGAGAAATTGTAGAACAAATTTTATGGTGGGTTTTCTTTTTTTATCTTTTGGAAATGTGTAAATTTTAGGGCTAAATGAACGTATAACCGACAAAATTTGACCATTCTAAATTTCACCTCCATTTTGATTCAATTACTATGAAGATCTCAAGGGGTTAACAATCTTCGTAAAAGCTGTTTCTGATAGTTTGAGGGGTGCAGATTTGAAAATGGGTAGATTATATAGGGGGTTTTTGATGCTAAATATGTAAAATTTAATTTCAAACAGTATTTATCCCCAAAATAGTCAATTCTGAAAATACGGAAAATCGCTATTCGGTTTGTAGGCCGCGTGACGTCAAAATAAATTATCCAAACATTTCAAAAATTATGAAAATGTAAAGTAGACAAATGGGAAATGTTATTTGGCAAGTTATTTAGGTGGTAAATCGATCTGCCTGAAAACGCTGTGATTTTGAATTTCGAAAATTTTTCTAAAAATTCATCATTTTTTTTCTTTTTTTGGTAAATAAACCCAAAACTTATCAGCCAAAATTTACCACTAAAATGAAGTACAACATGTGGGGGAAAAACAATCTCAGAATCGCTTTGATAAGTAACAGTGTTCAAAAGTTATAACCATATAAAGAGACGCAGGTCAGAATCCAAAAAATGGGACTGAGCCTTAAGCTGTAAAATGGCTGCGTCCTTAAGGGGTTAATGGAGCCTGGGGGCTGTATATTAATGGAGCCTGGGGGCTGTATATTAATGGAGCTTGGGGGGCTGTATATTTATGGAGCCTTGGGGGCTGTATATTTATGGAGCCTGGGGGGCTGTATATTTATGGAGCCTGGGGGGCTGTATATTTATGGAGCCTTGGGGGCTGTATATTTATGGAGCCTGGGGGGCTGTATATTTATGGAGCCTTGGGGGCTGTATATTTATGGAGCCTGGGGGGCTGTATATTTATGGAGCCTGGGGGGCTGTATATTTATGGAGCCTGGGGGGGCTGCATATTAATGGAGCCTGGGGGGCTGTATATTAATATTGGTATCTTAAGGTTCTGTGTTTTTAATGCCACCACATGAGTCCACTGCTAAGGGGCCCACTGAAATCTGGAGCCGGCCCTGATTGGCACATTTTTGATCTTCGTTGTAATCAACACCAGAATTATTAGTGTGGAAATGTGCCTTTATTCAACATCCGCTATAAAATGTTTGAACTTTTTCTTAGAATATTAACAAAACATTGATGAATACTCCCGAGCATAGGTGGTAATCCTTGCTGATGATTTATTACTCATCCTTTTATTGGCAGCACTTCATTGCTACTTAGGCACATGGACAATCACGAGAAAAAAAAAGTGTACCCTTTTATGACACATGACAAATTACACCATATTATTATTTCCTGAATGGTAATCCAAAATGCAGCGTGTCACACCTTCATTAGTGTACTTCTCAATCCATGCTAGTAGGTTGAAGATACGTTTTGTTTTTTCCTATGTTCTTCACCTGTCCAGCAGTCTTAAATGGGCTCTAGTGTCTAGCTGATCTGATTACTGCCACACCCTCTGTGCAGTCTTTCCCTAGCAAGGGTTAACTCTTTGTGTCTGTGATTGCCTGCTCTATTTACTTGGGGCAGGACCTGTGCACTCTATAAGTATCCACTTCTTACTATAGAGGCTGCTGTTCAAATTTTCCCTCTTGCTCCCTTACATTTGCTCCTTCTGTTGATTCCGATTCTCACCCAATACCTGACCTCTGGCATGTACTTCTTACTACCCTTTGAATCTCGATTCAATCATTGTTTGCTCCCGCTGTTGCTGACACTCTGTGTTGAATCCTTCTCATTGTCTATTCCCTACATAGGGGAGGCTGGGCAATAGGAAGGGACAGCTGGGAAGTGGGTTTAGCATCAGGGTCCACTGTTTGCCTTACACAGTGTGTGGAAAAAACAGCTTTCATGAAAGTGCTGACATTGGTGAAATTTCTCATGTTTTGATGTTCATTTGAGATAAAATTTACCTCAGTTTAAAACCTTCTAAGAACAAGATTTTTTTTATATCCCTGATATAAAGGGTGAATTTTCCTTTGGGTTAAAACCTAGTGAAACCCAAGGATCAGACATGTTGAAATTCTGCGAAATTTGTGTGTTGTCAAAATCTTCAACCATCTCTTCTATGTAATTTATTAATGCAGCCTTTAACACCTTCGCGCACCAGGACGAACTATATTGTCCTCATGCTGCGAGGAGTTTATGGAGAGAGCTCACAAGCTGAGCTCTCTCCATACACAGCAGGTATCAGCTGTATAATACACGCCCGACAATGCCACTGTTAGTGCTGGAACCGATTGGGGCAGTTAACCTGTTGAGTGTTGCCGCCCTCCGAGACTTGTTTACTTGCCATGTGTATTGATCTCTAATATCCAGCAGATGCCACACTATTAGATATCATCAGTTATATTGCTATATACTGCAATACGGTAGTATTTTCCCCTGCATTTGGAATTTTTTTCCTGATTCCCAGTACATGGCATGGAATATTAAATAGTCACTATGAAGTGCAATTTGTTATGCAGAAAACAAGCCTTCATACAGCTATTTACATGTAAATCGAAAAAATGTATGGATTTTTTAAATGCGAAAAGTGAAAAAAGAAAGCACAAAAAGGGCCTGGTCGTTAAGGGGTTTATTGCAGAAGCAATACCTATGTAGTACCCAACAAAGAGAACTATGGAAGAGGCCTAAAATTAGCTAGAGAGCTGAAACACTTACTGGTTGTCTCTAGATAAATCTGAACTATTGTAGCTACCCCACAATATTTAATTAAAAAAATGATGTCCCTTTTAGTCATCATTAGTGGTGTGTGGTCACAGTGTTATGCCTGTCCTGCTATTGAGATCCCTATGATGCTTCATTATTATTGCTTTTGAATGAATATGAAAATATATCTTCCCACTAACAGTGTCTGATTAAACAGCAGATGAAAGGTATTAGTGCCCCCTAGTGTGCATTTGATGTACCCTATGATTTTTTTTTATTTTTAAAAGAGTCACCACACATTTAAAATGAATGAAGTAGTAAATTAAGTAATTATTGCCCATTTATATTATACAACGTGACATAATACAAGTTCAAACTATATACAAATATTCTTAAAACAGGCTCTGTACAAATTTCAATCAAGAAGCTCACAAATCATATATTAAACATAGTAGATTGTTCTTTTCCACCTTATATAACATTTAAAAATTTTAAAATCATATATATTTTCATATTTAAAGACAATCATAAATAAAGCATATCTAACTAAGAGGTTACTCTAAGGAATGCAACATAAGTAGTAGAATGCCAGCCCTTGATAATAGTACAGTATATGCAGGGTGTTATTAAAAGACATCGACCACTAGGGTGAATATTTGTAAACCAAGCTCACTGAAGTACTGGTGTGTGCCCCCTCTGGCAAGATCTCCTCTTCTTTAAGCTTCTTATTCCCTGGGTTTTCCCCCAAAAATTGACTTTTAAAATTATGCAAATTAGCCCAAGGGGCTTCAAGCTCCATAGTTAATGGAGCCTCTCAGGCTAATTTACATAATTCCTGAAGCCTTTTCCCTTAAAAGCAGGGCATATAAAGCTCAAAGACCAGCAAATCTTGCTATAGGGGGCACATACCCGTATGTTAGTGTACATGGTTTACAAATCTTCATTCTGGTGGTAGATGTCCTTTGTTCTTGTGGCATAAATCTATTGCAGCTATGCAAACTAAAACAGATTATAAAAATATAACATATAAAATTCTAATAAAGCATTCATCTTAAAGGGTATGTTCTCTTTAAATATATTGAGAAATGTTGTTGAGCCAAAGGGTGGAGATCGAGTCCATATTCAGCTTCAGTATTATTACTTATTAAAAAAATTATTAATTTCTTAAATTCATAAGCTAGTTGTTCATTTATTGTCATTAGAATTAAGAAAAGTTTAGTAATGTGAATGTAGTTGAAAGTTACCGGGGGGGGCCTTTACCATGACTTGTAAACAATCCTCACAAAGCTTTTTTGAAAGTGGACGGGACATAGAGCAGACAAGGGATGAGGACGCTAAATTTATCACAGCCTCCATTTGAATGTTGGCATGACATGGCAGAGAATTCAATTCACATACAATTCCGTTGTGTTGTGCGCCAGTGCAGAAAGTAATAAAATTGGCGCACAAAGCAGTAATGCATTTCCCCTACTTACACCATCGTCCTGCTTGAAATATTATATAATAAATAAGGCTTATGGCCCTTTCCCCATCCATCCTTGATTTCTAAAATTCGCAGTGTGACCCTTTTGGTGCTTTCACACGTTCAGTTTTTCAGATGCAGTTTTTGAAGCTTAAAGCGGGTGTGGATCATAATGGGTGAGGACTTATCATTGAGAGAAGCTGCTCCTCCTGTTTTTTCAATACACATTCACTAATTTGGACCTCAAAAACTGCATCTGAAAAACTATATGTGTGAACATAACCTTAGGTTTATATAGGAGATTTCCACAGGTATCAAGGACCATCATTTTGAATAAAAAAAATATATGAGTTAAGTTAATGGATGGGCAAGGTGACCACAATTGTTTACGAGCAGTTAACTATGATAACGTCCCTCAATATCTCAATGATACATTAGATGTTTAGGTGCACATTACCTTTGAAAGCCACAAACTTCTATAAGAACAGATGTCAATTGCGGACTGTGGGAAATAATAGGGAATAAAAATTTCAACTGACTTCTTGTTGAAAAGCGAAATCTTCTGAACAACATTTCAAGTTATGAAGTCAGATTTTCACTTAGAACAGTCCCATTAATGCAATAGAGCAAAGAAATTGGAAGGCCTACTAAAAAAATTCATGGTTACCCACTCAAAATCATATATCATAAATCTCATAACAGTATGCATCCCATCCCTTTCATCCTTTGTGCCCTAAGAAATCCATTAATGAAACTAAAAAAATTCATTAAAGTTTTTCTAAACTACTTATAAAAGCCTTTTTTTTGTGTTTAAGTCATAGGAGGGCACATCACCATGGGAAAAAGCACCTGCTATGCATCTCACATAGCACACAGTAGTTTGGAGTATTATGTAGTTATCTTGTAATGGTAAGTGCTAAACCAGCTTTGGAAAAAAGTAGACACCTAAGGAGAAAATCAAGGAGGTTAGAATTGCAAATGACAACCTTGGGCAAGGGGCAAATACCAGCATGGGAGCAGGAGGTGACGTCATGCAGGAGGCATGAGTAATTATCAGCCCGGGGCTCTTTTTTTTCCCCCAAGTGATCCCGTTCTGTCAACATTAAAAAAGATACCGCTGAGATCAGGATGAAGAGGGCCTTAGGTGAGTATGTGTAGTTTGTTATGTTTAGCCTTACTGGTAGTTTACCTTTAAGAAATTGTGTTTCGCTTCTATGTTTTAAATGCAAAAACTATTTGATTCGAAAAAAATTAATCCGGGGGATAAAAAAAAATAACTTTTTTTTCATTGTCATGGGGTTTTGTTAGACTTTGTTTTTTACAAGACAAAGTTAACTATTTATTGATACTTTTTAAATTGATATTACGTTTTGACTTTTATTCTGGGTTATGTACAACAGAGTGGATACACCATAATTTTGGCCTTTTTAATAATTTTTTTAAAACCGCGTTCACAATATGGCTTCAATAATGATTTTTCTATATTATATGGGTTGTTACAAACAACACCAAATGTGTTGTGTGTTTTCACAAATTTTCACAGTTTTATGGTTATATGTTGTTTTAGATCTAAAAGTGGCAGTAGAAATGCTTTAATTATTTAACTTTTTTTATGGGTGTTGAACAAGTGATCATTTGAGAACTTGTTCTCACTAATATACTGCAGATGCACACGCTGCCATACAGACTGAAAGCAGTCAAGTAAGGAGGCTTGACTGCAAAATTAAGCAAAACACTATGCTGTGCCTGCAGCATCTAAAGAACTAACCCCTGGCAGTCAGCTACATGGCTGAAGCTAGTTTTGTATAAGGAATAGGCAGGGAGTTGGGTATTAGAAGATTGTGATGCTTGGTCTAATCCTTCACTGCCTATTCCAAGTCATGTAAGTAGCTGATCCTAGATGTTTATAGGCAGTGTGGTGACGGTGTCTTTGTGGCTGTGAGCAGCCAATCACACCTCAACTCCCTTTTGTTATTAAGTTAAGACAAGGAAGACATGGGTCTTGCCTACCAGAATCTGAGAGAACAGAAAGTGAGAAGTATAGACGGTATTGGGAGAGAGCAATATAAGGGTATTTTATTGTCTCAAAAATGCAGCCTTTTGTTTTACAAAGGTCACAGCAACCATTTTTATGTGCTATATAATAGTACATCAGTGTGCGTTAAGGGGTGTATGTAGCAGGCTCACAGGGTTAGCCCTCTACACACAAAACGTGTGTCTGCAGCAAACACCCATCTCTAACACCCGGCACTGGCTCCAAACGCAAGTGTTAATACTTTATATGCCTCCATCAAAGCTGCTGGCAGTGCGTAGGCACTGCCATCTTGGCTATGATCGTATCTCCCCATGATGTCATCGGGAAGTGACAACCTGTTGCCATGAGAGCCTGGATCTTAATTAGATTCGGTGGAACATTGTAGCAGATAACGTGCAAAAACACCATATACTGCTATATTGTAGTATGGCAGTATATGGTAGGACCACTAAGGTGAAAATTTTCTAGGGGGGGGTCGAAAAACACAAAAAAATGAATAAAATAAATGAAAAAAAAATTGAAAAAACCTTAAAATGAAATCACCACCTTTTTCTAGAACTGAAATAAAAATAATCAGTAAAAGCCATAAACAGGTATTGCTGCTTCCCAAAAGTCTATACATATGAAAACTGTTATTCCTGTTATTCCTGATATTACTGTTAAACCTTACTTAAAATTTGGTATCCACACAATCGTAGCCCACAAGAAAATAGCACAAAAGTGTTTTCTTCTCAAATTCACTGTATTTGAAATACCGCAAATTGGATCTGCGATTTGTTTTGCCAAAAACAGGCCCTTACAAAGATATGTATATGGAAAAATAAAAAAAGTTATGGATTTTAAAAGATGGGGAGCAAAAAAAATGTAAATGCAAAAATTAAAAAGGGCATTGGCAGGAATGGGTTATAGGTAAAGATTGTATACACTTACACTTTAGTTGGCTGTTTGGCTGATATTCATAAGATTTTTCATAAGATGGGGGTAGTAAGAAGTCAGTCAGACATCTATAATGCTGTTTGCTATGCCAAGAGATTAAAAAGCTAGCATGTTTAAACTCTACATTTCTAATACTTCTGCTTTGCCATTTAGGGAAAGTGGGGATCTCCCTCCCATACACAAAAACCCATCCCATACACAAAAGAAGGCCAACAGACTATTTTGTCAAACACTGACTGCCAAAAAACTTAATCTATAGGTAATTTACAAATCCACTTAGACCTGCAGCTTATTTTTAAAAAAGCTGCTAGAGCTAAAAGGAAATTACTGTATTAAAATCTGACCATTACGATTTATGCAATTCTTTCATATAACTTTTATCACAGGGATGATGAAGGTACTTTACTTGTATTAATCTCATTTGTAAGATTTAAAATTGCTTTACACTAAGAAATCCAATGTTACTCCTAAGCCATTGTAACCAGTAGATCAATTCATATCAATCAACCTTACCTGTTGGACTAATGGGCTTTGTTAAAATGGGAAAAGTAGATTTTATTAAGGAGCACAGGGATCTTTAGGTTACAATTACATAAAAAGCAAGTTGCAGCATTAAAGGGGTATTCCAGGAAAATTAACGTTTTATACAAAAACCCACAATGCTATAAATAAATGCCAAAACTCAATGCCATTAGTCACAAAATGGAGCTTAAATAGTTTGATTTTATGATTCACAAAATGTGAAAGTATGTGAATTTATCACCAAAAAGGCCGCCACTGGAAAACAATAAATTACTCTCACCGGTAATCCTTGGTTTCCTTAAATCACGACAGCACCACTAGAGAGATAGGGATCCGCCCTTCAGGGACAGGAAACCTGAGCATAAAGACAGTCTCCTCCTATCCCGCATCCGTTTGGTTAGAGAGATTCTTTGGAAGAGCCGTATAGTTAGTGGATAGAACATATATACATATTTATTCAGCATATACACTCACCGGCCACTTTATTAGGTACACCTGTCCAACTGCTCGTTAACACTTAATTTCTAATCAGCCAATCACATGGCGGCAGCTCAGTGCATTTAGGCATGTAGACATGGTCAAGACAATCTCCTGCAGTTCAAACCGAGCATCAGTATGGGGAAGAAAGGTGATTTGAGTGCCTTTGAACGTGGCATGGTTGTTGGTGCCAGAAGGGCTGGTCTGAGTATTTCAGAAACTGCTGATCTACTGGGATTTTCACGCACAACCATCTCTAGGGTTTACAGAGAATGGTCCAAAAAAGAAAAAACATCCAGTGAGCGGCAGTTCTGTGGGCGGAAATGCCTTGTTGATGCCAGAGGTCAGAGGAGAATGGGCAGACTGGTTCGAGCTGATAGAAAGGCAACAGTAAATCGCCACCCGTTACAACCAAGGTAGGCAGAAAAGCATCTCTGAACGCACAGTACGTCGAACTTTGAGGCTGATGGGCTACAGCAGCAGAAGACCACACCGGGTGCCACTCCTTTCAGCTAAGAACAGGAAACTGAGGCTACAATTTGCACAAGCTCATCGAAATTGAACAGTAGAAGATTGGAAAAACGTTGCCTGGTCTGATGAGTCTCGATTTCTGCTGCGACATTCGGATCATAGGGTCAGAATTTGGCGTCAACAACATAAAAGCATGGATCCATCCTGCCTTGTATCAACGGTTCAGGCTGGTGGTGGTGGTGTCATGGTGTGGGGAATATTTTCTTGGCACTCTTTGGGCCCCTTGGTACCAATTGAGCATCGTTGCAACGCCACAGCCTACCTGAGTATTGTTGCTGACCATGTCCATCCCTTTATGACCACAATGTACCCAACATCTGATGGCTACTTTCAGCAGGATAATGCTCCATGTCATAAAACTGGAATCATCTCAGACTGGTTTCTTGAACATGACAATGAGTTCACTGTACTCAAATGGCCTCCACAGTCACCAGATCTCAATCCAATAGAGCATCTTTGGGATGTGGGAGATTCGCGGGAGATTCGCATCATGGATGTGCAGCCGACAAATCTGTGGCAACTGTGTGATGCCATCATGTCAATATGGACCAAAATCTCTGAGGAATGCTTCCAGCACCTTGTTGAATCTATGCCACGAAGAATTGAGGCAGTTCTGAAGGCAAAAGGGGATCCAACCCGTCACTAGCATGGTGTACCTAATAAAGTGGCCGGTGAGTGTATACATATCTTCTTAATCATTATATATATATATATATATATATATATATATATATATATATATATATATATGCTATAAATAAGATATGTATATATACATATTTTTTTTTTCTACGACACCTGTGAAGCCAACACCAGGTGCCGTCATGACTCGAGTTAACAACATTACCCGTAAGAGTAATTTATTGTTTTCCCCTTCATCACAACGGCACCACCAGAGAGAATTAAAGAGAACAAAAAAGAGACTCTTAGGGGGGGACAATGAAGGACAAGACCTTTCTCTCAAATGATAGAGAAGAGTACCCCCATCACATCCACCCTATAGTGATTCAGCAAATATGTTTCAGTGGGGCATCCCTAAACTCGGCCCACGATCTAGTTAAGGCTCAAGTTGAATGGGCATGGATGCCGTCCAAAATGGGAACTTCAGAAATTTCATTTCTGAATCAATGATCTTGATCTTAATCTAGCAATAGACATAGAGGATGCCTTATTCCCCTTATTCTTTCCTGAAAAGAAAACAAAAAAACTATCATATTTTCTCCAGGCTGAAGTAGTATTCATATATTGAACAATACCTCTTACATTAAGACAATGAAAAGATCTTTCCTTCTCTGTTTTGGGATTGCTACAGAATGAGGGAAGGGTGATGTCCTGAGACCTATAAAAGTCGGATACTACCTTAGGGAAAAACCTCGGATCTAGTCTTAGAATAACCCTGTCATCTAAGATCTTACAGTATGAAGACCTACATGACAGAGCTGCTATCACGCCTACTCTTCTAGCTGAAGTAATGGCTGTAAGTTAAACTGTTTTGAAAGTGAGGAGCTTGATGGAAACACTATCCAAGGGTTCAAATGGGGGACCTGACAGAGCCCCAAGTGCCAAGGATAAATCCCATGGTGACACTCTATTTCTAATGGTGGACCGGATTCAACCTGTGGCTCTAATAAATTTAGAAATCCAGGGATACCTAGATAATTCATGGTCAAACAGGGCCCCCAATGCAGAAACCTGAACCTTAAATGTGGCTGGTCTAAGGACCTTTTCCTGTCCCTTGATTTCTTAAAGAAACTTTCCATCTTCTTATCCATGGGATCCGTAAGGAAACCCATATTTTCAAAGGGATGGGATGAACTGCGGAGCACCTTGGCCACAGATGCATCCATCTTAGGAGCTGAACCCCAGGAGCTGGAAACGTCTGTGTCAAACGGGTATTTCCTCTTAACTGATGTGGCAATATATGATTTTATGTTTGGAAAATTCCATTCCTTCTGTATTAAAGAGGTTACTGTTTCATGAAGAGGAAAGACCGGTTTATTTCTCTCTTTCCACCCCTCAAACATGATATCCAGGATAGATCTAGATTCCCTCTTATTCTCAATAACCATGGTGATTCTGACGAGTTTGAGAAGGTGATCAGAGTCATCAATGCTAAATAAAGGATGCCCTGCATGCTCTGTTTTTGAGATCAACAAGGCAGATTCACTAACACAAGCGGTTCCTTCCTCCTCCAACCCTGACCTCTGTGTGATATATACTGCTGAGGTACCAGGCAGTTCCGGTGTGAGAGGAAATGGGCTAGAAATGGTCACCTCCTTGGCCTTTTGAACTTCCTAACTACATTTCTTAGTGATTTAATCCAAATGGAGGATTCTTCAGTTAAAATTTTGCCAATACAGCTATTACAAGTGGCCTTTTCATAACCAGCAGGCAGTTTATGACCACAAACTCTCCATTTACTTAGGCTTACGAGTCGCTTTCTTAGGCACCTCTTCTCCCCAAGATATTCAGAAACAACTCACATCAAGAATGAATACAGAAAGAACACATTAGTCACCGCTCTCCAGTAGAGTTACCGGGGCTGGCGTCTCATGGAGGTCACGCTTGTTAGCCATGATAAACTGCAAATCACTGAGAACAGCACTCCCCAGTCTGCTCTCTTGTTTAAATAGCCTGCCAAGAAGCCAGTGAGCGTGTCCTCAGCTTACTTTGGGTCGTGACTTGAAATAACTACTTATATTGGAAGTGCCGCCCTTTGGAAGCGGCAACTGCCACCCAAGTGGAGGCCTCCGCAGGAGGACGGGCCGGGTCGCCTGTTCCGAGGGAAGTGACCCTCACACATCTCAGCAGGGAGGCGCTGCAAGCAGGCCATTCGGCCCACCTTGTAAGTAAACCAATGTAAGTAAGCCAATCCTGCAACTCGGAGAACTAGACTCACAATGTCCCACACTCCTCCTTATTAAAGAGTACGTGAGACACTGCAGGGACAAGCCTAAGGAGGGATAGGAGGAGCCTCTTTTTATGCTCAGGTTTCCTGTCCCTGGAGGACGGATCTCTATTTCTCTGGTGGTGCCTTTGTGATGAAGGGGAAACTACAAGTCTCATGATCCTTTAGTTTTCATTAACTCCTCCTCCATCTCATGCTCTGCTCCTAGTGATGATTTAAAAGTCTGTCTTGCTCTGTTACCATAGTAATGATGTGTAACTGCCATCACTGCACATAACTTCACTGAGATGTATCTCACCACAACACTGGCCATACTGGATGCACTGCAATAAACCGACTACAGCCAAACTAGTGGTGATCACTAGTTCGTCCTCCTGACGAACCGAAAGGCAAAACGTGCGTCGAGGGTGTTCAGTGGATGCCGGGTCTCCATTTTCAGACACTTAGGAACACTTACAGGTCAGGCAAGTAAGTGTTCCTACAGATGTTAAGATATTTCTATATAAAATCAATATGGTGTTTTTAGGGAATAACTTTAAAGGGATAGTGCAAAGATAATAACAGGGACTAGTGCAATACATATTATAGTAAATCTGTAAATGGATAAATTATGTATAAAGAAAGAACAGTTAAAAAATAATAGGAGCTATAAAGATACCCAGGCAATGCATATTTTTGTTTTTGTGTGTGAAAACCCTCATTGTTATTCCTTTCATATTAAATGTATCATTTTCTAAGCATTCAATAAAAAACTGTCTGTATTTATATATTTTTTTTAAAAAAAACTTTATTTAATAAATTTTGGTCCAAAACTCAGTAACCATTTTTTGGTGTACGGTTTTTGGTGTAGTCTTAGGGCAGTGGTCTTTTGATTGACCTGTGAGATTAAATTGAGAAAAAATATTTTTAGATGAAATAATCTTCTGTTTTGTGTCTGTTCCACACGAAGAAAATCAATGGGCTGATTAAAGGACCAGTACCAATTTAATTCTTCATTATAGTGTATGTCCACAGGATTTTTCTGCTACGGGGAGCAAAATTTTAAATAACAAGCAATTACATATTAGCTTATATTTTAAGGACCGTTTTGTATATGAATGATGCTTATTCTTGGAATACTCCTTTAAATGTGCAATGCAGGCTTACAGTCCACATAATAGAAAACATTGCTAAAAGATTAAGTATGTTAACAATTCACCAGTACAAACATAAGAAAAAGACTAGATCTCATACACTCACCGGCCACTTTATTAGGTACACCTGTCCAACTGCTCGTTAACACTTAATTTCTAATCAGCCAATCACATGGCGGCAACTCAGTGCATTTAGGCATGTAGACATGGTCAAGGCAATCTCCTGCAGTTCAAACCGAGCATCAGTATGGGGAAGAAAGGTGATTTGAGTGCCTTTGAACGTGGCATGGTTGTTGGTGCCAGAAGGGCTGGTCTGAGTATTTCAGAAACTGCTGATCTACTGGGATTTTCACGCACAACCATCTCTAGGGTTTACAGAGAATGGTCCGAAAAAGAAAAAACATCCAGTGAGCGGCAGTTCTGTGGGCGGAAATGCCTTGTTGATGCCAGAGGTCAGAGGAGAATGGGCAGACTGGTTCGAGCTGATAGAAAGGCAACAGTGACTCAAATTGCCACCCATTACAACCAAGGTAGGCAGAAGAGCATCTCTGAACGCACAGTACGTCGAACTTTGAGGCAGATGGGCTACAGCAGCATAAGACCACACCGGGTGCCACTCCTTTCAGCTAAGAACAGGAAACTGAGGCTACAATTTGCACAAGCTCATCGAAATTGGACAGTAGAAGATTAGAAGAACGTTGCCTGGTCTGATGAGTCTCGATTTCTGCTGCGACATTCGGATGGTAGGGTCAGAATTTGGCGTCAACAACATGAAAGCATGGATACATCCTGCCTTGATCAACGGTTCAGGCTTGTGGTGGTGGTGTCATGGTGTGGGAAATATTTTCTTGGCACTCTTTGGGCCCCTTGGTACCAATTGAGCATCATTGAAACGACACAGCCTACCTGAGTATTGTTGCTGACCATGTCCATCCCTTTATGACCACAATGTACCCAACATCTGATGGCTACTTTCAGCAGGATAATGCGCCATGTCATAAAGCTGGAATTATCGCAGACTGGTTTCTTGAACATGACAATGAGTTCACTGTACTCAAGTGGCCTCCACAGTCACCAGATCTCAATCCAATAGAGCATCTTTGGGATGTGGTGGAACGGGACATTGTTGAATCTATGACATGAAGAATTGAGGCAGTTCTGAAGGCAAAAGGGGGTCCAACCCGTTACTAGCATGGTGTACCTAATAAAGTGGCCAGTGAGTGTATGTCCAGAGAACAAAGCTACAGCTCAATCTCTGGTAGATATATGTGCATACTAATAAAGAGATACTAAAGGTGCTCTGTTCAGGGAATGTCCCTTGGTGGCTGATGACTTTTTTTTTTTTAGAGCTCTTCGATTTCTCTCTCCTCTGTAAACAGGTCAGCAAGGTCTGCTACAGTCAGGACAGAGGCTTCAGATTGTTTCATTGAAGTACTTGAATGACTGAAAACCAAACAAGAATGCCATTGAAATAATCTTGGTAAAAATGGTTTAACATTGAAAAAGGACACAGAAGAAAAAAACAACTGAAATATCACACACATCTCTGTATATATATATTTTATAACTACTGGTAAGTGCAGATCCCACCATTGGACTTGTCCATCTTCATATTCTTGTGGATTCACAGTCCTTGCATTTTTTAACAAATTTAAATTTGCAGAACTCTTTATTACAGTGTATGCAATGACAGAGGGCTTCTACTTTCAATTTAAGTGTATGGAAAATCACTGATACAAAAATCAATAAGCAGGTCCCCTGTTCTCATGATATTTTGACACTGATCATACATTTATGATGTAATCTTTGGATACATAATTACTCAAAATAAAATGTAAGTATTAAAAATACATTTTTCACATATTGATCATCAAGGCTATAAGCAACTATATACTCCATATGAGATTACTACATGTAACAGTCAATTACTTATTTCTCATATCATTGTTTGGCTTTTTTCTTATTGTCATAGCAGATAAGATGCAGGTCCATCATGTCTAATCTATAAATCATACAGTGCCGATGCAGAGGAAGGAAAAAATAAAAACTACATGGTTAATGCTAAGTGGACAAAATTTGGTAATAATTCCTTCCCTGAATATGGCAGTTAGAACAGTCAGAATAACCCACTGAATCAAAATCAAATTAACAAAATGTTTTGTTCCCAAAAGCTTTGATGTTTTTCTCTCTAGAAAAGTATACAGGACTGTCAATACGTAAAAATTCTCAGTTATCACAACATATCCACAGTCTCACTACTCTTATAGTAAAAATCCCAGTCTGTGGTTATGGTAGAACCATCTCTCCTCTAGGCGTAGAGGATGCCCCCTTGTCTTGGCTTAAAAAGAAATATTCCTGTACTGTCCATTTGTACATTTTAAAGGGAACATGTCACCAGGGACCTAATTTTCACTAATGACAGGTTACAGAAGCCCATTACTGCTGCAGTGCAAATCTGCCTTTCTTTTTTTTTCTCAACATTTGCATTACAATAAAATTGTGTGTTATAACTTACCTTGCAGCTGACACAATGCTCTGTGCAGTCCTAGGGATTGGGCTTTGGTTTGGATGCATTTCAAAAAACAACATGTGACTTTGTACTGCAGACTGCTCAGCTCTTGCCCCCCACCCCCCACCTTTGTGTTCCTGTACAGCTCCTCCTTCCTCTTCCTTCACAGAGCTCACAGCCTGGAGATCTGACAATCAGTGGGATAGGGAGGAGCTGTACAGGAGCACACAGGTGGAGGCTGAGAGCTGAGCAGTCTGCAGCACAGACAAGTCACATGTTGTTTTTTGAAATGCATCCAAACCAAAGTACAACCCCTGGGACTACACAGAGGATTCTGTCAGGGTGCAAGGCGAGTTATAACACACAATTATATTGTAAAGCAAATGCTTAGAGAAAGCAGAATGCAATGCAGCTGTAATGGGCTTTTGCAACCTGTTTTTTGTGAAAATGAGGTCCCTGGTGACAGATAGAAGGCCTATCAGGTCAATTTGGGACTGTAAACCAACTAGAGGTCCTTATGGACCTGTGGTTTAGGGTCTTACATAGACCTTTTTAAAGTCTATAAAAAAATAAACTTACATACTAACCTAGATCAGGAGATCCCACAATGGTGGGATTTTTTACATTTTTGATCCCGCAATTAGGATTTTTGACGCTTCGCATCTCAAGCTTTGTTTGAATTAACCTTTAAATTGGACCTTTCACTATCAACCCCAATTCTTTGCATGTATTAACAGCTGCTCTACTGATTCTGGTTTAGTTGGAATTATCAAGCAATCAGTAGCTTTAGTTTTGGATCTCATATGACAGATGGGCAGAGGCTAGTTGTCTGTTTCACCCATGGACAACCCATCATTTAAAACTGGGTGCTGAAAAAATAATAATAACGCCATCAGTGCACATTTCATTGTGTTCTTATAATAGAACTCTCTTTTCCTGAAAAGAAGTTTGATGAAAGTACCTTTCTCCCTAATTTTTTCCCTAGTCCCATGGCCAGTGAAAGCTCCCCCCACTTTATCATACGTTTATTTCAAATAGGAGGGATATGGGTATTATGGGTGGAGGAGAGGGCAACTGCATCTCACTAGCCACTCCCATGGGACACTGCTCTGCAGAGAGAAAGGTGGACTTTCACCTAACTTTTCTTTTTATTGGAAAAACCAGGCTTTATTATAAAAAAAAAAAAACTTTGGCAATGTGCACACTATTCTCTAGGAGGACATAGGGGAGCTTGAAAAAGGGCTCCTGATGACAGGTTCCCTCTAAAGGATACAAGGATTTATGCATGATGAAGGTAGTGAAATGTTGTCTTTAAGCCACAAACTTCACCTCTTATACATAAAATAACTACACTAAAAATTGCATTAATGTACCATGAACGTAGAGACTTGGTTGTTATTTCACAATTCTGACTTATTTATACAGAACAGAATTCCAAATACCTCCTGTCAACGGTCTTTAACATCGCTTGCATTCTTTCTTCAATTGTTGCTTTAATCAGAAATTTATGAACAATGGTAGCTCTGAAATAGAGGGACAAATGTGTTTTTTTTAAAACAATAAATCTATAGTCTTTTTACATTTTTGAACTTTTTGTTACATAAAATCAAATATTGTAAAAGCAATATGTTTGTCAATATGTTTGCATAAAAAAAATTCTAGAAAACTAGCTATAACAACAAGCTCACAATATTGAGCATCAATGAGCGCCGTAACAAGTGGCCTAGCCATCCCAATTGTCAGTGAGACATCACATGCGTCATGTGCCAAAAGGAGCTGTGATCATGTGATGACTCTTGGCCAATGAGAACATTCTGTGGGTGTTTCCTCATTAAGCCACTCATCTGCACCTATTGGGTCTTGTATTGAAATAACCCAAGCATCCTCAAACATTTAACACAAACTAAAAGTGGTTATCAAATTTTATATTTTACATTGTGGTAACCTATCTATATCATTTCTTTAAATGGACATTCACATTTAATTTAACCACTTAATGCATTATGATGTACATGTATGCCATAACGCGTTTAGGATGTCTGAATGGGGCTCACGGGCTAAGCCCCCAGCGTACATGGTATTGGCTGCATTATCACATTATGCACAGATTGCGGTTGTCAACCATTTACCTGCCGCCTACTACTTGGGTTTTGTATGATCTGTTTCTATGGCAGCCTGGAGTCTGTATGAAACTCCAGGACCCTTCATTGGGCAGATTATAGTGCCTCTGGCACACTGTTAGCAAATTCTCTAATAAAACCTAAAAATTCAAAATCACACTGTTTTTGTATAACTAATACATTTAAAAAAAAATAAAAATCATAAAACATGTTAGCTATTGCCGCGTCCCAAAAGTCCCGATATATGAACCTATAAAACAGGTTATTGCCGTTGGTGAACCCTGTTATGGAACACAGCAACAAAGTGTCTAAAACGTCACTCTTCACCATTTTACAACAGCAAAAAACATAATAAAAAAGTAATCAAAAGGTTGTACAATCCCCAAAGTGGTAGCAATGTAAACATTTTTTGTCTTTAAAAATACTTAATTTTTTTGTTTTTCTGTTTACAAAGCTGGATGAGGGCTTTTTTTCTGCCACATAAATTGTACTTCCAGTGATGCCATTTCATATTCAATGCCGGTCACTTGGTAGTTGGAAAAAAATACCACATGCAATGAAATTGTAAAAGATTTTTTGGACCTTCTTTGGAACCTTTTGATCGCTTTTTATTAAATGTTTGCTGTTGCAAAATGGTGAAAAAGTGGTGTTTTGTACATTTTGGGCGCCATTTTCCATTAACCCTTGGGGTCTGATCGATCCTACTATATACTGAAAAAGTACAGTATTGCAATATGTGGAGAATTTGCTATGGATCTATAATACTGTTCCTCTGGCACACTGTTATAGAATCTGCCGGATGACAGGTCCTGGAGTCTCATACAGACTCTATGCTCTCATGGGAATGGATCATCGCTCCCCGATGATGCCACCCGCAGCGATAACCCGATCCAAGATGGCGGCGCCTATGCAAAGAGTAAATGGTTAACACCTGCGATCGCTGGTGTTGTATGAAGATATGTGTCTGTAAAGTGTTGACTGGTATTTTAAAGTCCTAAAACATAACTAAACGTAACGTATGTATTCCATTGACATTGTTCTATTTCAAAAGACATTAAATGAGACCGACAGTAAAAGTTAATGGAAGTCCAATATATTAAAAAAAAAAACCTAAGAACCTACTTTTTCTGGCCAATTCTGTGCACACGACCAATTGCCTGAAGTTCATGTGCTGGGTTTAAAATAGGTTCTACCAACAACACATTTGTAGCCTCAATAATATTCAGCCCATTGGATCCCGTGTGTAATGGAAGAAGTAAAATGTTAATCTTGGGATCATACTTAAACGCTGACAGATTTTCCTGGTTAGGAGGAAACACAGATTTGGTTAATTTGAAATTAAAAGTAATGCTTCAATGTGTTTCAGTTTAAAAAATTAAATGTCACTTAAATTGTGTAAAATAATCTTCTATTCAACATGAAGTCATTCTAAAACATTGAATACTGTACTTCTACTCTTAGGGCAGATGTCCATGAGAGTTAAAACTGGCTGGGTGCCTTCCGTTTTCTGAACAGATAGCATGTGGCTGACCAGTTTAACTGATCAGTGTTTGTAATGAGAAGCTGGAAAATGTAGTGAAATTGGTGAAACAATCATTTGTGCCATTTCCTTGTGGGCTCTGTATTTACACCTATAATTTCATATAACCTTGGATTGTGACCAGCTCTTATAACCTTATCGGCAGCAGACATTTTTCTTTTGTGCAGAAGCGCTTGGGTTTATGTCTCACTACAATGCAATGAGAAACCTTCCTCACCTGAAATCTTTGTATCCCATTGATCTGGGAGAACACCATACCATTGTCTTGCAAAGCTTTGGCAATAATATCCAATACATCTTGCCACTGAAGAGAAATGATATACAAATAAGTTAAATTTACAAGTTAAACATTCCCAGGATATCCAAAGAACAAGGAAGAGAAGGAATAGAGGACGGAGATGAAGATTTTTCCTATAATGCACACAGAGCATAGAGTTTTGTCTGCAGGCAGAAAAACCCATTACTGTCTCCTATTGAAATAAATGAAGGATGGCTTCTCAGCTTTTTTGTTGTAACATCTAGCTCACCAAA
This sequence comes from Engystomops pustulosus, assembly GCF_040894005.1. NCBI lineage: Eukaryota > Metazoa > Chordata > Amphibia > Anura > Leptodactylidae > Engystomops > Engystomops pustulosus. Next base: position 60,219,975 of record NC_092413.1, read on the forward strand.
AGTGGACTTAAAGGGGTTTTCCCACAAAGAAAAATTAGGCCCTATCCTGTGCTGATGGAAATTGCTAAGTACTACGCTCACCGATCTCCGTCTGCTCCATAGTGATCAATGGAGCAGAACGGTCATGCACGGCTGTCTGCTCCATTAGTCTGAGGAGCGGCAAGGGGCCGGTCGATCGTTTTCATGATCTGCAGGGGTCTCAGACCCACACTGATCAGCAAGTTAAGCCCTATGCACAGGATAGAGCCTAACTGTTCTTCGTGGGAAAACCCCTTTAAGGGGGCTGGCCACTTTATGCAAATTTTTTAAAAAAGAAGAAGATTAAAGAAGACCAGCTCTGGGATTGAGGCGTAGAGAAGAAGGTGAGTATGTGTAGTTTAATTTAGCTTAATTTTAGTGGTAGATTTCCTTTAACGACTTGGCCCTTTTGTTTTTGAGTTTGTTTTTTGCTCCCCGCCTTCAAACATTTTTTATAAACAAATTGTATTTTCCAGTGACTGTATTTAATATTATTGTTTTGTACTGGGAAGCAGGAAAATGTGGTGAAATTGGGGAATCATTTGCAGGCTCTTTATTTACACCTGTAATTTCATTTTTCATTCCAAAATATCTATACCACATTTATATAGATATTATTATGTTTAATTCATTTTAAAAGATTTGAATGTTTTGTACGAAAAAAAAAAAATTCTTAAGGCTGCTGAGCGAATTATTACTAATTTGCTTAATATCATGTCCCCCATATTTAATAAAAAATGAACAGATAGTGACCCCTTTAATAGTTAAGAAAGTCTCTCACCTTAAGACACATTGTAATCACTTGATTGTTTTCCCCTAGATATATTATTAATAAAATCCACAACTGCACCATAACAACTATCATCATCCATTGAGGGTGCGGTCGCGTTTACTGCATGCGTTTAAAAATGCACTGCAACAGCTGAAGAGAGATTTGCCTAATTAGACAGCTGTTAACAATTGTGTTTGCAAAAAGCAAATGTTAACACTTGTGTTAATACAAGTGTTAACATTATGTTAACAAACAAATGCATTAACACAGTGTTAACGGCTGTGTTAACACAAGTGTTTACAGCTGTTTAATTAGGCAAATCTCTCTTCAGCTGTTGCAATGCATTTTTAAATGCAACGTGTGACCGAACCCTGAAAGATAAAAGCAAAACCACATGCCCTAATATGATGCTTTACAATTTAGTATTGAGTAATAATATTAAAGCTTCCGCTGCACTGGATGTTATGCCTACTAATTTGGTTCATTTTCAAAGTATCTGCTCTCTTCTGTTTCAAGTGATTAACTTAGAGGAGACCATGTGATACAGTCTGTCATATTGACAAATTTTTCTTTAGCTTTAAAGAGAACATGTAATTCAAATTAATCCACCCAAAATAAACGTCATTAAGAACTGTGATCAAAAGACGTTGCCTTATCCCTAATTGATTCATTTTACTTGCATTGCCCTGCCTCCTTGTTCCTGATTGATAAATCTAAGTGCTACGATATTCTGCTGTGATAAAGTTCTGTTACATCATTTGGCACATAAAGTCATGTGGCCAAGATGACATCATATAAGGTCCTGTTACCTTATGTATGTATCTTATCGCATGAAATCACGGCATGCCTCAATGGAGGATGTGGAGAAGTAAAGGTCTATGGAGGCTTTTGTGATTTCATTTGATCAGATACATACATGGGATAGATGTTGCAAATGTCACATGACATACTGAGAAGAGTTATGGAACATGGGGAGGAGTAGAAGGCAGGGGCCTGCTGAGCAGGCCATGCCCCCCTCTGATATAATATAGAGTTGATTAATGGGGATGTGAGGGAAACAATTTTTAGTTAAAAGAAGGGATTACGTTTATTTCTAGGGCTATGAAGGAAAATGTGGTAGCTAGTTCCCTTTAAGCACAGACACTTACTGTTGAGAAGACCAAAGATTTTGCACTTGGATCCAAAGATTGTATTTTCATAAGAGTTCTGACAACTGCTTCAACTTTTGTAGAATGACTCCCCTTGAAAATTGAATACAATGGAGAGAAGATAGATAGTTACATTAATTGCAGAAAAAAATCTTCCCAAAAGACCACTTATTTATTTTGCTAGTTAAAATCCAATACATTGTATTGGAAGGTGGCCATCAAAAATACTTATTTTGCTTCAATGAAACATTCAGAGACAAATAAATTAAAGTACAGGCAGTACCCGGGTTACATACAAGATAGGGTCTGTAGGTTTGTTCTTAAGTTGAATTTGTATGTAAGTCGGAACTGTATATTTTATCATTGTAATCCCAGCCAGAACTTTTTTGGTCTCTGTGACAATTGGGTTTTAAAAATGTTGGGTTGTCATAAGAATCAATATTAACACTAAAGCTTCATTACAGACACCTGTGATAACTGTTACAGCTAATCACGTTAGCCTAGGACTAAAGTACAATAAATTACCAATATCCAGAGGTCCGTTTTAACTAGGGGTCGTATGTAAGTCGAGTGTTCTTGAGTAGGGGACCGCCTGTAGTACATATGACATGCACAACACATTTTACAGGGTACAGGGTTTATCTACCCTTTTATTTGCCTGCAGCTTGTAGATTTAGTCTCTTCCTGATGCTGCTTGCCGGGAGGGAATGGTCATTGGAGTGTCTGTGTCTGTGTGAGCTCGTCTTGGAATTCAAGGTTGGGGGGTAACGCTGCAGGCAGCAAACAGGAAAACCTATTCATAAGAAAAATCTGCCATGCCTGACCATAGTCAGAAGGAGATTGGGGGTCAGATCCAGGGGCAACAAAAATTGTGTACACCAGGACTGATGGAGGCAGGTAGGAATTACCTCTGTGACATGCTACATTTTTGTTAATAACAGTGAGTTAGATAATGTGTTACTTTGTTATCCTGAATATATTTAAGAATCCTGTCTTCGTGGGAATACACCTTTAAAAGAAGTTTTCCTATAAATGAAAAGTCCTCAAATCTTAATCCCTTAGTGTTGCTAACATAATAAAATTGATTTTTAATCCCTTAATTTGAAATTTGACTTCAAAATTCATCTCTGTTGGTGGGCACTAGCTGAGCAGACATTTCCCGATTCCTCTGTGCTATGCTCCTAGACATCCTCTAACTTTCCATCCTATGCAACTTTCGGTCTTTAACAAATAAGATCTTCATCAGGCATGGATTGCAAGGTATTTATAGAGAAGAGATTGCGGTACTATGACTGCTATAGCACACAGGAAGAACTGAGAAAGAAAGAACGTGTTTTTTGAATATTTTTTACGCATGGCTGCCTCCTTTCTGAAATCAACTTTTTAAATTATGCCAACAAGTATGAAGGAGTCTGGGGGGCATTACCATAGCCCCTCTGTGCTGCAGATTCACTGAGCATGAGCACTTTCTCCTCTACCACCATGTGTATTCTCTGTCCCGAGCTTACAGCAGGCATATGGCCCGGGGATGTGCTGAGAGAGCAGGAAGAGGGCGAGACAGTGTAACAGCCTGTGCAGACAGTATTGGGGGGGCTCTGGTAACACCCCCATAGACCTTTAATTTTGATAAATAATATAATAACATTAACACAGTCACTGTGCATGAATATATGAGTAAGTGTCCCTGGGGTTATCATGCTTGATTTTGATGGTAGATTTCCTTTAAAATCTATAACTTAAATGCTGTCTGCCACTCCAGACTCCTTCTCTAGTTGCTATAGCTACAACTATTGATGGTTTTTAGGTACTCTGTAAAGGAATATAAAAGCTTTCCTGTTTATTTAAAACGTGGAAACTAGACAAAAAAGCATGTAGCTATAGAAACCAGTGTGATTACTGAATTGAACATTATAGGAAATGCACTGGACGCCGATTACATCTAGGATCAGGTTTTAAATTATAATATAATTTACCTGATATATTACTATGCTCTATAGTTTTACAATCACTATTCAAGAATATGCATGCACGGATTGGCAGGACAACTGCTTCAATGCCATGCATTTCAGAACGCAATATAATCAAACTTAATGACAAGGAATCAAACTGACAATACATAATGGGAGTTATACTTCTGCAAACTTTCATTTAGTTTCCATACTGTATGTCTGTATATTATGTGTTTTTAATGTTTTTAATCAGCGTTGTGAATTGTCTGTCATGTACTAATAAAATTTGATTTATGTTTTTGCATGATCCCATGAGCCTTTTGATGCATTCTTTTTCTTTTGTTTGGTTTGATATTGGATCTTATGCATTGGCTCGCACATACTTTGGCTGTGCTACACCCTCCGTTTTGGTGTTAGATAAAGATATAACATGACACAACCCACTTGTCTCTAGCTTATAGAGTCTATGGTCATAAGTCGTGGATAAGCTGAGGTGCAGACAATTATTTATGATTTAGCTGCACATCTACAGGAGTGACATTTTTATGTTATGAATATTTTCTCATTCTCCCTTTTGATATAGATTGACCCATGGCACCTGTAAAAATGCATGGTGAATTAATAACTAGTTTCCTTGAGAGAAAAACAACAATATATTATGTTACCTTCACTGGAATGTCCTTCTCTTCATTTGAAGCCTCAGTAGTGAACACATAAGAGATTTCTTTGTGTGAAGTTGTCTGTCTACATATAGCACATTTAATGGAGCTTTTTCTTGTGCCAACACTATACTGTTCGACGATGATTGCTACACATTCATTGCAGAAGCAATGGCCACAAGTAAGCACTGCCCACTAGAAAACAATAAAAAGTATAATAATAATAATGATAATGATGCAAAAAAACAAAATAATGACTGTTTCCAATTTTGCACATAACCCTCTTGGCCCAACACTCTTATTCCTCTAAATATGAGTTCATTGAGTTTTATACTCTGCATTCACAGCAATTACAAATGACTATACTGAAGTCCAGCCTTTTTATATTTTTAGCAAAGTAAAGCTGATAAACGAAAGAAATAGAGTAGAAGAACCCTATTGAAGCCCATTGGCAGAATAAAGGGCCTGAGTGTACAGGCAATCCACAGGTTACATACAATAAAGGATCCATAGGTTCGTTCTTAAGTTGAAATTGTATGCAAGTCGAAACTGAATATTTTGTAATTGTAGATCCAGACAAAAAAATTTTCCCCAGTGACAATTGGAGTTTCAAAATTTTTTGCTGTACTGGAACCAATGATTATTAATAAAGTTGCATTGCAGACACTTTGCAGATGATCATTGCAGCCGGGGACTAGAGTAAAGCATCCAGAGAGATTCACCAGAGGTTACAGTGGGCAGGGCGGTCCGTCTTTAACTCAGTGTTGTCTGTAATTCAGGTTTCCTTAAAAAGAATCCCCCTAAACTAAATATATTTTCATAAGCTGCCATTCGAAAGCATTTCCCCTATCCCTTCATTGTCCCTCTATATACCTGTAACCGTAAGCAAAGAGGTCCTAAAGCTGTATGCAAATGACCCGTGAGATGTCCAATGAGTCATTATCATATTCAAGTCAGGACAAGTGACACAGACCTGATGACAGGTGTCCTTTAAGTAGGGGACCGCCTGTACGCTGTATGGTGCTGCTTATTTACAATATCATCAAAATCTCTCCTACTCATTAAGTGGATAGTTCTTTTAGATGCTTTTAACCGCAAATTTTGTTGTGACCTGTGGTGCCGATAGAAATAAGACTAAGGCTTATACCACACCAACAGCGACATTGTGTTTGTACTGCATAATGCAATAAGGCAAGATAAGAATCTGTGTTTCTCACCTTAGCTACACAGTGTACAGTATGGAGTGCCATGTTTCCCTTTAGAGATGATTCTGATAACACATATACATTAATCACTTCATGGGCTACTTACATCCTAATTGCACATAACCCATGCAGATAGCTTGTGTATAAATGTGGCACACTTCAGGATCAGTGTCTTATGTATCTATATGAGTCTTATGAACAGTCTCTCTTCCTGTAGTAATAACTTTTCAACACTTATCTATGTGATTTTGAGATTATTTTCTCATGACACATTGTAGATGATGTAAAAGTAGAATTTCACTGATCGGCTAGGATTTCTTGGGGTAAAAATTCAACAATTTAAGAAAAACATGAAGTTTCCAATTTTCTTTTGACAAAAAGTCCTACCACAAATTTTTATATTACCAGATTTTTTTTTTTACGTTTGGCTATTTTTTAAAGTTCTTAGAAGGTTTATAGTTTTAGTAGAAAGTTCTCAAAATTTAGAGATTTGAAAAAAAGCTATATTTTTTGGTGACCAATTTATTTAGGAAGTGACTTTTAGAGGTTTATGTACTATAAACCCCCACTATTAACAACATTTTATTAGGTTAAGGTCTCAAACGTTTGAAATCAGCATTTCGGAAGTCTGTTAACCCTTTTTAATTGTTTCTCAAAAACAAAACAAAACGGAGTGGACATTTTTACATTTTATCTATAAAAATATTTTTGTTCAACCCTAAAATGTACCCGATTGTTCATGGGCAGATAGATATCACATGTCCCTCAATCTGCAGCCATTTTATGATCAGTAATGTCTGACTGATGAGGTAATAGACAGGAGGCTTCACTTTACATATCAACATTTCTGGAACTTTGCTATAAGATTAGTATAGTATGCATTTTATGAAATCTTGTGCTCCAACTGTAAGAAATAAAAATGTAAACAAGGTCATAAATTACCTGTTTTCCTAGATTTCTAGAACATATTGGACAAGGCTCTGGATTTACTCCTCCACTGGTTTTATCCTGAGACTAGAAAAGAAGAAAATACTTGTTTTCCCCAAAAGAAAGTCATAATAATGTTACTCGATTTGGCTTAGTATATTCTGCTGAAATGAACACGATTACACAAATAAAATAATAGAGACACGATTATGGTTCAACCATTAGTTCTCAGAACAGTACTAATGGAAATTAACGTAGTATATTACATAAATCTCAGTGATCATATGACAAATTTATACTTACACATAATTGCTGATAGAAACTGCCTGATACTGTTACTCATAAATACCTTTTCTAAATTTGTCAGATAAAGGAGCTGGCCCAATTTTTTCTGTAACTGTGACTTGGCAACAGCTTTGTCGTTAAGCAACTTTACACGATTCTGCTCAACCTACAAATACAATGACATAACTCCTTAAGTTATCTAAGAGAAAATGCAGACATTCTAGTAGATATAATGAAATAATGAATAACAGGATTGAAATGAAAGTAAAACTCACAATGACCAGCTTTTTCATTACTTATGAATATAGAGAGGTGCTTTTTTTTAGGTACCTATATATTTGAGTATAAAATATTAGTATTATAAGGTGTGGTGTTGCAGAACTCTCTTTAATCATTTGTTTACTCTTCAGCTTTCTGGATGCTAAAGGTAGGTTTCAGCAACCATCATCTGTTCCATATGACGTGAGCACTACTCTTTTTTTCTTAAATTTACATGTCACTCACTTTGCCATATCACAAAACTGCTAAAAACCGCAAGTTGGTACACCTCAGTGTTATTTCGGTCTTGCTTGTTGGAAGTAACTGTATTTGAGGTATAAACTAACCTCATGAGGTTCAATGATGTGAAGAACAGGAGGATTGGGCTTAGGTTCATCGGGAAGCCGAACCCGGAGGCGCTGGGTTGCCATGGAAATCTCATCAATAGCAGACACGTGGTTACGTAAGACCATCCAGTACTCATGTAGTAACTAAAAAGAACAGAACAATAGTAAACAAGAACACGAAGAAGCACTGCAGAAATTCAAATGGAGAAAGTTTTTATTCCACCATAGTAAAAGTAAAAAGAGTAAAAAGAACAGAAAATTATTAGAAGCCTTAAATAAAAAGGTTTTTAAGATAAACCAAAAATGTAGATTATCTAAACATATTTACATAAACCATTCTGAGGCACTTTAGAGATAATTAAAAAAAAACATTTTTCTTTGTTTACAATAATTGGTGTTCCATTAATGCCGAAAATAACAGATGCAAAAGTTCAGATGCAGTCGCACTCCTCCATTTGCTTTTCTTCCCTCTGATTATATTGAAAGTGGGTGCATGCATAATACATTTTGTATTCACTGTAATGACACGTTTTACTCATGTTCACTGGCAGCTATAGACTTTACATTTGTGTAACAAGCCCAGCATGTTAGAACCACACATGCTCATTATATGCCTTAACACCTTGTACGTGACATCTTTGAAGTAAATTCAGAGTCTGAATGGGAAGAAATGATCATGGTAAAATGGAAAATCCAGTGTGTAGGTGTATGTAGGCAACATAAGAGCAAAAATGTACACCAGAAATTGAAAAAGTTTTCAAAATGCACTATTCAAATACACTATTCAAAGTTTGGTCATAATTTCATAATTCAGTTTACATAGATATGCATTTTATCTAAATTTCAAATAACTTTACAAAGAGTTCAAAGACTAACCGATTATGCAACAAGTAGAAGGAGGGTGTCCCTATATCCCTGGAAGGGTGAACGTTTCCCCATGGAGATGAATAGGTTAGCAGTGAGAATTAACAAGTACCAGGCAATTTAGTCCTCAGATGGTGAGTTGACAATATAGAAAACCTCAGAATATTACATTTTTATTAAAGAATTTTTCATGCTGTATAACAAGGTCAAACGTATAAAAGCTGTGTAGAAGTGATAAGGCAGATAAACACTTGCAGTAGATGCAGAAGGATCTAGATTACATTATCAGATTCAACACAAGACTCAGAGAATAGAAATGCTCATAGGGATGTTTCTCAGGGATTTTCAACCAAAAGCCATTTAGTAAAAGAGATGAGGCACAGCAACACATTAAAAAAAAACAACTAAAAAACAAAAAAAAACCAAAAAAACTACAAAGTAAGGCCTTTTTCCCCACTGCCATATGGCCGCCTGGACATAGCCTGGGTGAGCATACAGCTGCATGTTGGTCTCCCCTCCGCATAGCGAGGGATGGCGCTCAGCCATAGACACCGGAAAAGATAGAGCACGCTCTATTTTTTTCCCTGTGCACTGTACTGTACGGTGGTACATGTGTGTGTGCACCATACTGCGGCCAGGTTCACAAGGCATCTATTGGGATGGCAAATTTGCAGCTGGATACAAGTCCCCACAACATCAGTATGAAAGGGGCCTTAGCAGTCAAAATTTAACATAGAGTTCCATATATTGCAATAACAAAAACGGAGATCCAGTACTCCAGCCACACCAGTCAAAATAACACACAGCTCTAGTAAGGGGGGGGTCTCTGGTGAGCTGGCATGTAAAGTACCAATTGGTCAAAGGCAACTGTTGTCTGATTATGTTTTGTATTCTGTCTAAACCCCTAATTAAGCTATCCCATGGTCACCCAGTCCATATGAAATTTATATGGCAATTATATAATACCGCCCCCTATGTACAACAATATACCTACTGTAATACTGCTCCTATGTACACGAACATAACTAAAATACTGCCCCCTATGTACAAGAATATGACTACGATAATACTGCCTCCCAGTTCTATTCCCCCCTCCCTTCTTCCCCCAGTTCTATCACCCTCCCCCCCTGCCCCCAGTTCTAGTTCCACCTGCAGCCTCCAGTTCTGGTCCAAACCCCCCCGTAGTTCTAGTGCCCCCCTGCAACCCCAGTTCTAGTCAACCCCCCACTGCCCCCAAGTTCTATTCCCCTCAACCCTCCTGTCCCCATTTTTAGCCCCCCTACTTCCCCCAGTTCTTGTTCCCCCTCTCTGCCCCAAGTTCTAGTCTTCCCCCTGCTGCCCCTGCCCCCAGTTCTCTTCCCCCTCCCCTCCTGCCCCCATTTCTAGTCCCCCCTGCAGGCCCCAGTTCTAGTTCCCCTCTCCCCCCTTAGTTCTAGTCCCCCCTGCTTCCTCAGCTCTAGTTCCCCTCTCCCCCCTCTAGTTCTAGTGTCCCCCCTCTGCCCCAGTTTTGGTTCTTAGGTCAAGGCATGACTACAATCAACAATGCCAAGACACTTCATTGTGATCGCACATCAAGAAGTATGTAGCTGATTCACAGCACACAAGTGTTCGTGCTGATAAGGGAAAACTGAGGACTCTTTCCAACAGGCAATTATGTCAGGTTAAAAGAGCAGCTGCAAAAATTCCTTTTCATAGCAGAAGTTTTTGAATCTGCTGGTGCCTTCAACGTCCCCCAAACAACAAGATGGAGGGTCGTTCAGAGGTTTGCAAGCCATCCTGTCGACCTCCTCTATCCACTGCACACAAGCAAAAACAGCTCCAGTGGGCCATACAATACATGAAGAGTGACTTCTGTCCTCATGCAAAACAATTGAAGCAGAAACCATCCAAAAACTGACAAATTCAATGGACAAGAGAGTTCAGCATCTTCTTCCGAACAAGGGGTCCTATGTGCAAATGTAACATCACCTAGAATAATTTTTTTACTTGAAAACTGTTTGATTTCAGTTTGTAATAACCTGCTAATTCTTATGATGTCACAAATGACCATTTTTTTTCTTAATAAAAATGAAAAGGTTGAAAAGTCTGCTGTGAATAATAATTTATTAATAATATATATTTTTATAATATACTGTTATCATAGCCAGTTTGTTCAAAACATTTCAATTATACTCGAATAGTTGATAAATGGAAAATTACAATTACTGTAATTCAGGTAATTTTGGAAAATATGAGAAAATTATATTTGCATATATTTGGAACACAGTGTAATTGGAATTCTTTTTCTTAAACCTAAATTGCAATGCAACCATGCTTGAAGGCAGCACTGGTTTAAATAAAAGGATTTTAAATTAGTACAGATATTTATTGCTTTTTTGCCAAGCCAAGTCAGCGAGGATATACAGCTTTTACAGGATTGGATATCTCAAGCAAGCAACTGTACATTCTGATACAGCTTGCTTTATTAACAGGACATCTAGTCACTCCCTGGTCCTCTCATGAATGCCCACTCATACTCATTGTTTAGCCAACTCACAATAAAGTGTGGGAGAAAATAATCCAGAGCAGTTGGCATCATGGTGTAGGAGGACAGCAGCTTCAAAGAAAACAGTAAGGAAAATCTGTAGGGGAAGACTGTCCAAGTCATCGTAAAGCACAATAAAGGGGGAAAATTGTCTGTAGCAGCTCACTGCGAGTTGAGAAAGTAAAAGTAATAAATATAATTAATATTCAACTGGGTGTAAACTATTTGACACATCCAGCATAGCCAGTGCTAGGGTGAGATGCCATCTCAGTGAGGCAATATGCAGTGATGACAGTTACACACATCATTGCTATGTTAACACAGCAGGACAGTCTGTTAGATTATAATGGGGAGCAGAACATGAGAAGGAGCTGTTACTGAGAACTGAGGGTTCATGGAGATAACGCCACTTACTTTAGAAAACCCATAGAATTTTGTAAATCATAAAGACAAATCATTTAAGCTCCAATTTGTGATTAATTACAATGAGTTTTGTTGTATTTATTTATAGCAACTTAGCAAATCCTGTGTTTAGCACAATACAATAAAGCTTTATTGATCCCTGAGGAAATATATTGATATTTTACACATAAATAATTCTCTAACTCAAATTATAGGATGACTACCATATGTATGTATGTGTATTGTTTAAGAAAATCTAACATCAAATTTAACATGATAAACAAGGGGCATTTATTTATAGATTTAAAGAAACCGCCCCCGTAGCCTTCTGGCTCATCATGCTGTATTTTAAATAATAATAATCTTTATTTATATAGCGCCATTAAATTCCGTCGCTATACAAATCAAAATAATAAATAAATAATAATTTATATAGTGCCTTCCAATCTAGACTACCTGGACTACAGCTTTTTACATGAGACATAAACAGGTTTTTACAGCATCTAAATAAAATAAGAAAACCTTACCTTATATTCTTTTTTCCAGGCCTCAAATAGCTCCATGAAGCACGCCCCTTCATCTGTTAGCCAGGGGTCCATTCGGTGACTTCTGGCAAAGGATAGTATTGCTTTCAAAGATCGTTCCAATTCGCTGGCTGCCCACAGACCTCGGCTCGTTTTAGGCAAACGATCATCTACCAATCCATTTTCTTCTTCAATCATCTCTTCAAAAATCGCAGTTTGACCTTTAACCCTGAAAGTTAATAGACAGGGATGGCAATAAAATTATTCTGCACTTACATGTTATCTAATGATAATTTGTTTATACATAATTTTTATTTCTAAAAAATTATGGTCTGCAAACATACTTCCTAAACGAACTTTCTCTGACACATTTGATGTATAGAAACACAAAGAAAAGACATTCCAGTGTTGCTGTAAAATATTCTGCATTATTAACATATAAATCATGTACTTAAACTTACAGCTTCATTTCAACAAAACAATAAAAGAATATTATTACTATAAACAACTAAACTAATTTTCAATTCTAAGCTTCTCAGCATTGGACTTGTCACAGACAATAATCTTTGAAGTGAGGTAGCTACTTACGTATGAGAGAAGAGTTTTGACTCATAATCCGTGAATAATTCATCAGCTTTACAAAAGACGCAGCTGTGAAGAGAGGGAACATCAGACACCCGCTGTTAGAAGTGCGCTACTACATTATGGTACTCTTCACACAGCAGACATAAGACAGGTAAAGCAATGAGTCAGCAGCATCACCAGCAGCAGGCTCTGAAAATAGCACTAACTGTGTATATAGTATATGCAAAAATAGTGTAATAACAATAACCATTAAATAATTAGCATGCTTTACTTCGAGAGACAAACTTCTTGTATACAACATACACTGAGCTAAAGTTGTCACAATTCAGACTTGATTAGAGGACATGCTTTGCACAACATCCATTATGGGTTTTAGACAATTTGATAGCTTAAATACATTGGGGCACATTTACTTATCCGTCCTGTCGCGATCCCTGAGGTGCATTGTCCGACGAGGATTCGGAGCTGCCGTGATTCACTGATATCGCGTGTCCAATTTCCTACATGTGTCTCTTCCACACTCAGGTCCGTCGGAGTTCACCTTCTTCTTCCCGGGGTATTTGAGTGCATGGCTTGCGACACAATTTTGAATGTTAAATCCCGCGCTTGGTCCGAATCAGTTGGGTTGTCCGATGGCCACGCCCCCAATTTGTGTCGTATGAAAGTTGGCTCAATTGAGCCAAAATCCTATTACGTGCACCAAAACCCCCAGTTAAATGCGGTGCAAAATCGTAAAAGTCAGGGAACGAAAATTACGGAAATGCGGTCTGCGGACCCTTAGTAAATGTGCCCCATACTGTTTAAATATTACTAAAGATAGGAAAATCTGCTCCACTATATATAAAATATTACATTTTTTTCTTTTCACAAATCAGTAGCTCTTGGGATGCAGAACAACTTTGTCCATTATGTTTGTTACCTATATCCAGCAGTTTTTTTTCTATACCCCTCAGTGTAGCACAGTCCTAAAGTAGCTGCTTCCCCTGGCTGTGTTGACAACTGTATGGACTCAAACATGGGGAGAAGCTTGCTGCTCCCTGCTCACAGAGGAGAAAGGAGGGGGAGGTCATTTGACAGTTTTCAGTGGATTTACTTGGAATATCACTGGATTTGCACTAAATTGCTTAATGAGTGAACAGAAGGTATCATGGGATACGTGGGAAGAGTGAATCGGACTCTGCTTGAGGGAATATACAGGAAGAGAGAAGTCTCTGCCCACTTCACCAATGATGAGAAAGATTTTTGTCAAACACTTTCAAAACAGAAAAAATTTAATAAGACTTGCAGGTAATTTGGTTTTCATAAATTCAGCATGATGGCCCCACCTGGAGGTTGCTCCTCCCTAGCAATCCCTTACCAGTGACTACCAAAGAACCACCAGGAAGAATTAAAAAGCTGAAAAACCATCACCAAGAAAAAATTTTGGGCAGGAAATAATCAGGGGCTGTCATGGTTGTCTTATGTAAACTGAACTACAGTTAAGTCTAATTTTATGTTTCCATCACATTGCCCATGATGGCCCCACGTGGAAATATACCAGATTATTAATTTTGGATGGGATCACGGCCTGGAGAATTTTCCTGCTGAAGGCCAGTTCTCCAGAACTAGCAATTTCTAGCTGGTAGTGCTTGGTAAAGGAAGAAGGGTTGACCACGTAGCCACCCAACAAATCTAAAAAAGCTCCACTTTCCTCAGCCCAGGACGAGGATATAGATCTAGTGGAGTGAGCCCTTAGATTTTCAGGTAATAGTTTTTTTTATAGTTATAGCAGGTTTTAATCGTGGACTTTATCCACCTAGCTATTACTGACTTAGATGCTTTCTTGCCTTTGCTATTCCTGGCAAGCTATATTGGCAGATAGTAGTCTTTACTGCCTGTATGGGTAGTGTCTAATTAGGTGATAAGACACCTAACATCTAAGGTGTTACATTCTTTCTCCTTCTCCGAGGTGGGATTATCACAGAAAGATGGTAAAATTATTTCCTCACTTCGATGGAAGTAAGAGATGACTTTTGGAAGGAGCAGGGGATCAAATTTTTGTCTGGGATGCAAAGAAATGGTTCTCTGGAAGATAAGGCCTGAATTTTACTTAATGTGCAGGCAGAAGTTATTGCAAGTAGTTTTTAGAGTTAGATATTTAATATCACATACGACACCAGAGGAGAGTGTTACACCAGGATGTAAATTTCTTCCATAACTTAAGTTAATTGTGCTGTGTATGACTCAACACTGCTACATCATTATAACCACTCCCTCAGAAAGGTGGGGGCTGTGAGAGATCTGGCTATATGAAGGGAAATAAACCTCATGCTCTCCTTAGGAGTTGTATTCAGAGTCATGTCTCTCATTCATAATGGAGGTGGAGCTTGCAGTGTAAGCACAAGTAGGGAGGTGGGGTATATAGACTATATACTGCAACTCCCTGCCTCCTTGACTGGAACAGAAGGAATCGATAAGTCTTTTATTGAAGAATGGTGGCTCTAGTCCCATGGATAGAAAGATCAGTGGAACATGTATGAAGACGTCTAAAATGTACTGTGGGATTTTTTTATTGGGGGGTGACCCTGGTGGCAGGTTCTCTTTAAAAACACCCAAAATACAGACCACCCTTAGTTACAGATGGTCCTCTATGCTTCCTGTGACCTCTGTGATGCTCTCTGGATGTTAGTTATATACTGAACTTTGGCCCCAGGTTGAAAATGGCAGAAGAGTATGCAGAAAAGTTAATGCTCATTCCTATGACAGCTCAAAATTATTAAAATCCAATAGTCACCAGGACAAAAAAAACTCCCTGTATGTAGCCTGGGGACTGCTTGTATATGTAAAAGTTCTTTTCAAAACACATACTTTGTAGTGTACTACTGCTTTCAGGATGTCATTTCTATAGAATTAATCGTTCGCCCTCCACATGGAGCCTGTCAGTTGTATTTTTTGTCAGTGTATAATTAGCAAATGTATTTCTGAATACAGTTTAGGGTAAAATTGAAAACGGATACTTGAAAGGCTTTGATTACATACATTTGTCTAATACCTAAAATTAGTGATACATGTATATAATGAAAAGTACATACATGTGGAGTGGCAGCCGGCCAACTCTAAGATGACATATTGATGCAGTGTGAATAACTTCTTGAGATGGCGGACCTTCCAAGTTCTTCACTGCATCTCTGACTTGTTTCTGGCACTTTCTTACTTCTTCCATTTGAGAGGTAACAACATACTGAAGCCCTCTGCAGTCCCGAAACCTTAAAAAAAAAACCAAAATGCATAGTTTAGGGAAAGGATAAAAAGTCATGTACACTTTTATGCAGATTTTTTAAAAATTCATTGCAGGCTTGTTTTTTTTTTCTTTGCCAGAGAAGCAGCAGGGTGCCTCCGTGTGTATCCTACTTACTGATTGGAAACACTCTATGGTCTGAAATAATTGTATTTAAACGAGAACACAGATGAGAGATATACTGAATCGTGTGGAGTTCTATAGTTTTACAGAAAAGAATCCCCCTATATTCGCAGTTACTGTTGTAACAAGTAGTTTGGCTTAATCTCGGAGACAAGCATATGTTACTGGCAGCATCAACCAGGAAGTACTATTCTTTACGGTGAAACTGCGAATGGCTCATTAAATCAGTTTGGCTTAATCTCGGAGACAAGCAGTCCTCAGTGTAAAAAGATCATTACAAAAAGCTCTGTACTGTCAATTCGAGTATTTGTTCATTATAATGAGATCGCCCTGTAAACAGAATAATCCTGCTTTTCATAGCCTGCCTTTGTACTCTAAATCCCCTCCTTTGCAATGACTTTAGTTCTGCCATGTTCTTGCTTATGCTAGCGCCAAAAATTGTACACTCAATGTGGTGATTTGTGTATATATAGGAATATTGCTGTGCTTATAGTGTGTATCTATGCCTCTCTTCACACATTCCACCTAATGACGCACAATGCAAGACATATAATGGCTAGAAATAGAATTATGTACGGCACACAGTCATGAAGTCTGTAGTACAGCCCTCTGCATACAGAGCGCAAGTATTCTGCTTTATACAGCAGACACCCACTGTTGACACTTTGATTCCTTTTAACCCCTTAGCGCTAAGCATACGATATATTGGACGCTGTGCTGATGCTGGCTCAGCTCTAGATCAGAGCTGGGGCGGCATTGGGAAACACGGGGTGCCGGCTTTAGCTAACAGTCAACATCCCAGTGGAATCCTATTTGAGGTGTTTAACCACGACCGCAGCATTTAAACTGCCTAATGGGGGTCGATCCCCCTACCCCCGATCGTTCCAAGGGCAGCCTCGAGGTCCGATAAGGACCCTAGGGCTGTTTGCAGGCAATGGCACGTGTCAGCCCTGCCCCCACCTTGTACTCGGCAGTGTAATCTCTGTGCTCACACAGCACAAGCTATACACTTCATATACTAATGATTTCTACCACGTATTACATGTTTCATGTTCCTACATGTGATGAAAGCTGCCAGGCTAGTCAACATATACATCCTGCATGTGCACTGTGCAGTGTTCAATGGATTTACTTGCATGAATATCACTGGATTTGCTGCTAAATTACTTTGAGAGAGAACACAAGGCATTATGGGATCTGTGGGCAAAGTAATTGGACTCAGCATGAGGGTAGTTACAGGAAGACCTTAGTCTTCTCCCACATCACCTCTTGTGAGAAAGATTTTTGTCAAACACATTCAGAATAGAAAATGCCATAACTTTGGAAAGAAAAGGATGATTAACACAATATGGACATCATTTCTTTTGTTTTTAAATGGGGATTCACATATGAGAATTTGCTAAAATCTTTATAACTTTACATTTACACTTTAAATGAATGAGCATGCAAATCCAATTACCTGCAGATGCATACTGATAAGTACAAATATTACAAATAATTTCTGAATTGTAAGCTTATTTACTATGGTTTGGATATGCACCTTGTGACACCTCCCTACTTTAACTTACTTATCTGCCATGGAGAACTTGCTCACTTGGTGTTTATAGTTGACAGCAATTTCATTTTGTACTCGCTGAACAAGGTCCTCATCACTTGCATTCTGGATTGCATGCTGAATCACATCAATCCACCAGGGAGAAGAGAAGTTAATCTGCAAATGACTCGAGAATTTAAGACTTTCAGAACTTTAGGTTGTAGAGTTTAAAAAGAAATTAGGCATAAACTCAGACAAGGCTGATAAAAACAAATAAGAGTCAAGCTTTCTCACTTATCACAGAGCTATGTACCATGACATAATAAGGTTTAAATTCTTTCATTTGTATAAATAGATGTTATTGTTGAAACCAATGTCTTTCTTGGCGTTTAGAAGCAAATATCAATGGGAATTCCAAAATTTACTTTCAAAATAGCAGAGCAGGGAGTCTTTTGCTCTATGCTCTGCACAGCTTTATAATGTACTAGCTGTAGCACCCGGCATTGCCCAGGATATTAAATAACTGCTTTCAGCTATAGCAAAATCTATATGTCTGTCTATCTAGCTGTCTGTCTGTCTGTCTATCTAGCTGTATGTCTGTCTGTCTGTCTATCTAGCTGTATGTCTGTCTGTCTGTCTATCTAGCTGTATGTCTGTCTGTCTATCTATCTAGCTGTATGTCTGTCTGTCTATCTAGCTGTATGTCTGTCTGTCTATCTAGCTGTATGTCTGTCTGTCTGTCTATCTATTTATCTGCATGTCTGTCTATCTGTATATCTATTTATCATATCTGTTTGTCTATGTCTATCTATTCATCTGTTGGCCCATTTATCTGTATGTATATAGTTCACATCTTACCTTACACCTAACCTGTATTATAGGCATTGACTTTAGTAACCAATCACAGCTCAGAGCTCATATTAATGACCTGTGGCAAAATCTGGCTCTGATTGGCTGCTTATTGCCACAGCAGACAGTAGTTTCTGTATATGGTGGTTATCATATTACCTCACATATTTCTTTAAATATTACTTCACACCTTACCTCACACCTAAGACTGCATTCACACATTCAATTTTTTTTGTTAACGCATGCGTTTTGAAACACATCACAACAGTTGAGAAGAGGAGATTTGACTAATTACATTGCTGTCAACATTGTGTTAACGCAATGGTAACTTTTATGTTAATATTTTGTTAATGCATATATGTTAACACTTTCTTAACATATGTGTTAATGTCACATTAACGCTTGTGTTTTGTTAATGCAATGTTGACAACAATGTAATTAGGCAAATCTCCTCTTCTCAGCTGTTGTGATACGTTTGAAAACACATGCATTAACGCAAACACAACGCAGCGTCTGAACACAGCCCAAGGTATATTTTATTCATTTTGGACAAAAAGGAACGTTTATCCAGCAACCAGGCTGGTTGCTGGATAAACGTTCCTTTTTGTCCAAGATGCACTGATCCGGCTCAGCATATCCGTGCACCGGCACCTGATGTATGGCCACAGAAGGGTGAGCTGATTTACTATATTTTTTCTTTGTTTGTATATTTTATTCATTGCCTATAGTAACCTATGAAAGTTCAGAGCTCATATAAATGATCTGTGACAGAACAGCAACCAATCACAGCTCAACTTCCAACTGCCACATCAGAAGCAGACAATGGCTCCTGTATATGGTGGTTAATTATGGATTCTGGAAAGCATGGGGTGAAAATTTTCGGTCGAAACCGAGTCTGACGTTCCCTAGGTCACAGAGAGCGGCTGTGCAAAATTTGGTGACTGTAAAAGCGATGGTACAGATTCCTTTAGCGGACATACAACATATACACACTTACATACACTCAGCTTTGTATATTAGCTTGATGTTATACTGGTAAATATTCTTCATTCTTCAAACCAGCTATATTTTTTAACAACTTTTTAGGAGAACTTTATTGGCTGCAGCCCACCACAATTTGATGTTTTTTGTCTGAAGCCCTAAGAGCTAGGGTAAATCCGCTTGGTAAATTTTGTATAATTCATCACAAAAGCAAAAGTTTGTTGAGAAACAGAAAATGGATGAAGTAAGGTATAAAGAGGACAGGTGGGTAAGTAATTAAGTACAGAGCCTTTGTATTGGCAAAAAAAATATTCTGGTCCTGCTCCAGCTTCAAGTCAGCTTCATATCTATTCTTAGCTCCGTTATTATTTCTGATTGACTTAGGGCTTAGCTTTGGATTTGACCTGCTGTTCTACTCCTGGACAGTCTGCATCTCTGGACATATATATAACTAACTTTACATCCAACTTTAAAACACCATCTGATCTGAAAATTTACCTTTCTTTGCAGTTCTCGTATATTTTGTAGGACTGGTTGCAAAGCTTGGTGAGCCTCGGACACTTCTGCGTTTGATTTGATCATATAATGTTCTTTAAGTTCTTTTATCTAAAATAGAAATATACTATGAAAAAAAACAAATGCAAATATGAACTTTTTTCCCCCAAACACAAGGAACATTTGATATTCCCCAAATAAGTAACCGAGAAATGATTTTAGATGTAAACCATTTATTAAAGGGAACCCATCATCAGCAAATGGCCTAATAGAACGCATTTTGGCAAGCAGCGCAACCTTCTAGTTTTTGTTTCTTTCATGGTCCAGTGTAGTAGCATCATCTTGAAAATCAACTTTGAAGCACGATGTAAATTGGTTATATAAAGTCAAGTAGGAGGAGAGTTTAACACTAAAGTCAAGGTGGGGAGCTTTAATCACCTCCTCCTCTTTAATTGACATCATTCATTGGACTTTAGGAGATCTGGTTAGTTATGTCTCTGGATGCAGGACCACCAATTATAATTAAAGCTGGGTTTCTAAAGAAGAATTTGATTTTAGTGTTAAAATCTCCACCTCCTTGACTTTATACAACCAACTTGCATCTAACTTCAATGTAGCTTTTCTGAATGCTACCACCACACTGGGTCATGAAAGAAAAATGATCTGGAAGGTGTTCAGCTGCTTGACAACATACTGGTAGTGGTGTATTAGGCCAATTTCGGCTGACAGGTTCCCTTTAAATTTCCAACACAGAAGGATAATATAATGCAACATAATGCACAATGAAAAACCATTAACCTCTTCTTCCAGCTTGTCATCACGCAGGGTGGGTGGAATCCCAGGATGCTTTGCAGAAAGCAGCTCAAAGAGGTTGTGTGTGGAGTGTAGTCTCTAAATAAAAATTGAACAGAGGTATGATATGAACACTAATTCTTCATATTTCTCTCAAGCTTCTTTCTTAAATAAAACACCTATTGCCAACCTTTCCACGAGTCCGAGTTGGACCTAAGATCAGTATGGAATTACACTGACAAACGCATAGTCACATGGACAAAAAGCCCATCTCTGATTCAACGAGATGGGGCCCAATGGAAAATATGCACAACTAAAGACAAAGGGGCAAATTTACTTACACGGTCCTGTCGCAATACCGACAGTCCGACGAAGAGGAAGTCCAGCACGATTCACTTAGCTCGTTTGCCCGATTTCCTGCATCTGTCGCTTCCCAAACTGAGGTCCGCCGGAGTTCACCTTCTTCTACCCGGTGCTTGTATGTGCGCGACTTGCGTCACAAATTGCTTTGTTAAATCCCGTTTGTTGTCCGAATTCGCGGATCGTCATGTGTTGCACGAAAACCGGCACCAATGCACCAGAATCCGATCGCGTGCGCCAAAAACCCTTTCTAAATGCGGCGCACATTGGAAATCGCCGGGTATTCTCCCGATAGTGCGGACCGCGGACCCTTATTAAATGAGTCCCGAAGACTATCAAAAACAGTGCAAACGGCACTAGGTATTCATGAACCTGGCGCTCCCTGCACTGCTCCGATAGAGTAAAACAACTTTTTGATGGTGAACACAATTTTTTCAAACACCAATGTGTCACACGATCCGACTGTGCACAGGAACGTCCCTATATGAGCAGAATTTTATGTGGCATTGGGCATAGTGGGCAGACAATTCATAAATTCATGTGCAAGCAGTTTGCAGTGAAAAGAACATGCAAAGACAGACAAAAAACTGGTGCACAAACTCTCCACAACTCCCCCCCCCCCCAAACAATTAAAGGGGTTTGCAATTGAAAGAAAGTTCGCAAATTTTAATTCCCTAGTGATGTTTACGCAACAAAGCTTATTTTATCCCCTTCACTTTACAATTTTACTCAGTTTTATTGCTGTTTTAGCTCCTACAACTCAGTGATGGCCAGTGTAGAATTCCAGAGTGCGGGTGGGGACTCTCTAAGCAGACATACCTTATATACTCGAGTATAAGCCTAGTTTTTCAGCACAAAAAAATGTGCTGAAAAGCCAAACTCGGCTTATACTCGAGTAAAAAATATATAGGTTTTACCAGGTTTTTGAGGTAAAATTAGGGGCCTCGGCTTATACTTGGGTCGGCTTATACTCGAGTATATACGGTATTATGATTCCTCTAGTTCTGTGAGATGCTGTTTGCTGACAATGTGATTAGATTATCAGGGTATGGGGTTTATCTACACTTTTATTTAGCTTCTGAACATTCTACTAGTATCTGACACATAGAAAGAAAGAGGAGACAGTGATGATGAGATCCATGAGATGCATATAACACACAACGACACACTTTGTCCAATGTAGCTAAAGACCTGATCTTATCTGTAGTTTGCAGAGTAAGCCTTTGCATGATACGGCTTGTTAACAGGAAGTGTATGTGTGTGAGCTCATCTTGTAATGTTGTGGGGAGGGGCTGGAGGCAGAGAAGAGAAGCTATTCATGAAAAGAATCTGCCCGACCATAATAAGAAGATCTACGGTCGTATTCCGGGGCAACCAATTATGTATCTAATACAAGGAAAATATTAACTACCTGGCTTTGAATTGCACTACAACCTGGAATGGCATGGTCCACTCAATGTCCCTTGGCATGGAGTAGCACAAGGGGGGCAATAGTTGCAATGCCTGTCCATGTTCCAGGCAATGCAACTTTAGCAAGGCTTTTACACTAGTACAAGCATTGAAAGCCCCCCGCCATTGTTCAGTGATATCTTCCATTTTGAGCACATTAAAGGGGTTGGCCACTTTACCTATGATCAGGTAAATGGCAGTTGGCTTCACTTTGCATATCAAGAAAGTGGTGCATATGTACTATATGTCTACAGGATTTGTGTCACCAGAAACCAAAGTTATGTCTTTAACTTTAGGAGTGAGCTTATTTACATTGTTGCTTTACAGCTACAAAACTGATTTTGAGGCAAACTATAAAGCAGGAAAAAGGATGTAGCTACAATTTAATAAAATTAATTAGAGTTTACAATGGCAATAGCAGTGACCTACCAACCTCAGCCACCTCGTGTTTAATTCTTTAACAAGTACATTTTCCCCTAATCAGAACACTTCAAGAAATGACAAGGAACAAAATAAATGAGAAGCAGTTTGGTTACAACTTAATCTAAAGCCTCAAACACAGTGTAATAGTGTAGTGATAAGCAAACAAGGAAGGTGGATTTGTCATCCTGAATAGTGTCAGAGGAAAAAACAAATCTTAGCTACAATAAACACCACTGCAGATATAAAGAGAAATGTTCTAAAGGAGTAAGGTGGGAAAAGTAGTCTGGCAATATTAGCCATAAGGTGGCATCACTGGTTCACATTAACATCACGGCTTTATAATGGCTATGTAGGACCAGAAAGACCCTCCCAATTTGTGTACTGCTGCTGAGATCACAGGAACCGCAGGGGGAGGGAGAGACTGAGATGTGCAGCTGCAGTGTTACTCCTTAGCGGAATTTAAAAAGTTGATTTTAGAACAATGGAGGCCATGGATAACAAATATAAGAAGATTACCATAGTCACAGTGCCTGGATTTGGTTTATCCGTGTTTGATTTTGACGGTTGATTTCCTTTAACCGGTCTGAGCCCTCTCCATAGCCGGTAAGTCTTTGCTGCAGCACCCGTGATCGGTGCTAGCGCATGGGGGCCGCCATCTTACCTGGGATCGCCGCTCCCCGTAACGTCATCGGGGAGCGGCGGTCCGTCTCCATGGTAGCCTCGGGTCTTCTGAAGACCCGAGGCTATTTCATTTTAACCCCTACATTACAATGCGCTGATAGCACATTGTAATGAATGAGGAGGAAAATCCCCATATACTGCCATACTGTAGTATGGCAGTATATGATAGGATCGATCAGACAACCTAGGGTTAAAGTACCCTAGGGAGTCTGAAAAATAGTAAAAAGAAAAATAAAAAAAAGTTAAAAAAAAAATTATAATAAAAAAACCTAAAATTTCAAATCACACCCCCTTTCCCTAGAACTGACATAAATATAAATAAACAGTAAAAATCATAAACACATTAGGTCCGAAAAATGCCCGATCTATCAAAATATGATAATATTTTTTCAATGCGTTTAACCCCGTAACGGAAAATAGCGGCCAAAGTCGAAAATGGCACTTTTTTGCCATTTTGAAAAATATAAAAAAATCTATAAAAAGTGATCAAAAGATTGTACAGTCCTAAAAATGATATCATTGAAAATATTATCAAATTTCGCAAAAAATGACACCACCCACAGCTCCGTACACCAAAGTATAAAAAAGTTAACAGCGCCAGAAGTTGGCAAAATCAAAAAAATATTTTTTGTACAAGAGGTTTTAATTTTTGTAAATGTATGAAAACATTATAAAACCTATACAAATTTTGTATCCCCTTAATCGTACTGACCCAACGAATAAAGTAGACATGTCATTTGGGGCGCTCAGTGAGAGGTAATATCCAAGCCCACAAGAAAATGGTGCAAATGCATTTTTTTCACCATTTTCACTGCATTTGGAATTTTTTTTCCCGCTTCCAAGTACATGGCATGGAATATTTAATACCATCACTATGAAGTGCAATTTGTTACGCAGAAAACAAGCTGTCACACAGCTCTTTACGTGTAAAAATAAAAAAACTTATAGATTTTTGAAGGTGGGGAGTGAAAAATGGACATGAAAAAAAAGGAAAGGGCCCGGTCCTTAACCGGTTAAAGGATTTTTCAGGTTCTGCCTGGTGAAGAGATCACAGAACTGGAGGGGCACTGCAAATCTTTTTACCTTTTACTGCCCTACACTGTATTGCAGCTCAACTCAATTCACATGAATAGGTTTGTGCTCTACACCAAATCACATGCGGTCAATGGTCTGTAAACCATGGGGGAAGATGGCTTTGACCAATGAATGAACCTGAAGTCAACCCCCAACTATATGATGTAAGTCATCTACCCTAAAGATAAATGATTAATTTTAAAACCTAAAAAAAATTGTTTACACACTAAAAAATGAGGTAAGATACCTCCCTACATGCCTGAGAAACAGAATAATATGATGCCAAATGCAGCACTGAGAACTGCAAATAACAACACAATACGATCAATTGCTCGATTGAATATACAGGCAGTACCTGGGCTATGTACAAGATAGGTTTTTTGTTTAAGTTGTATGTAAATCGGAACAGGTATATTTTATAATCTTAACTTTGCAACTGTAAATTTTTTTTGTCCCTGTAACAATTGGATTTTCTTAATTTTGTGCTGTCATTGGAACAAGAATGAGGAATAAAACTTAATTACAAAAACCTTGCAGCCAATCATTGCAGACTGGGACTATAGTAAAGCATAAAGGGAGCTTCACCAGAGGTCACAGTGGGCAGAAAAGTCAGTCTGTAACTAGGGGTTGCCTGTCAGTCGGGTGCCACCTGTGCAGCAAACTTGACTGAGTTGTAACATGCCGTGCCCATAGTCAAAGGTCATTTAGCTTTAGGAGGGATGTATCTTGAAATATACACCATCTTTGTAGGGGTATTCCCATGAAGACAAGATACTTTAATATAGTCACAATAACAAAATAACACATTCTCTAACATAATGTTATTAACATAATTACAGCATTTCACAGATATAATTCCAACCTGTCTGTCAGTCCTGCTACATACAGTTTCGGTTGCACTGGGATCTGACTGTAAATCAGAAGTCTAGGGTCAGAAAGGACATATTGTTCTCATGCCCGATGCTGCAGTGAGCTCCTCTCTGCCTCCAGACCCTTGCATTGCAAGACAGACACAGACACACAAGCAGCATGAAGAGAGTAAAGCTATATGCTACAGACAGATAGGGGCACATTTACTTACAAGGTCAATCAATTTCATTGTCCCTCTATAGTGGTGCATGTGGCGATTTACTAAGATCGGGTGCCAGAAATCATGAATCTGTCATGAAAGCTTCCCCGCACTGGTCCGACAGAGTTCACCATCTTTTTTGTGGTGCAACTTTAACATAGGGTGTGCAAGAGAATTTGAATGTCAAATACGGCGCTTGGTCCGAATCAGTCGGACCGTCTGATGGCACGCCTCCTAATTTGCACCGCATGGAAGTCGGCGCAGCTGTGCCACAAATGGGTCGCGTGCGACCCAATCTCAGCGCACACACTTCTTAAATACCTGTGCAAGCCGTTTAGCCATGAAGAACGTGCAAAGTCCGACAAAGTGCAGCGTGCAACCCTTAGTAAATGTCCCATAAGGTCTTTATCCAGGGGAGGTGGAAGGAGGTATAGCAGTGCTGATAGTGTTTGTTATGGCTGAGATAGCAGAGCTGAGTATGTCATGCATCTGACTAAAATTGTAAAATAAGGGGTTAAATGATCTTTACTGTGTAAACATCACTAGGGGATTGAAATTTGAGAATTTTCTTTCATGGGCAACCCCCTATAATTCAACATTTGGTATACTTACTTGTAATGAATCAGTCTTTAGTTTGTCTTTATGTTCTTCTGATGACCTTAAAACTTCCCTATACAATTCAGCACCCATAGGGTACTCTCCTGGAAAAAAAGGAATGAACCACTGAGACATTTCTATTACTATACAATGAAAAAAGCCAAAATTTGTATGAATTGCTGATTGCTACCTGGAGCCCCCAATCCTTGGTTAAGACATATGGCCCACTATAGATATCTTTAAATTAAATCTACCATACAAATCATACATGATAAACCAGGGACACTTACTCATAGATCAAGGCACCAGAATTACGGTAAACTTCTTATCTTTGTCTTTGGGGGGGGGGGGGGGTTGTGTTCCTGCAAAGTGTAACAGCCTATGAAGCTGAAGGACAGACAAGCTCTGGTTAGTGCCCCAAAGCCCTTCTGGCTAATGAGCACAATTCTAAAAGCTGATTTTAGAAAGAATAAAAAATATGTGAACATTACCTGCACCTGGATCTATGAGTAAGTACTTATGGTTTATCATGCCTCATATTGATCTGCATAGCAATAAGTTCTGCCATGTATATTGGTTCAGTGACAGTATTAGGGATGCATCGTTTTTGCCTCCTAGCAGCTACTGCTATATTCATGTGTGTTCCTCAATGACAAAGAAAAATTAATCTTATAAAGCTGTTAGTTACACTTTATTTATCACATACATAATAAGCTTGGCCTAAAAGAGGCCACAGTGAAAGCAGAAAAAAATCCTGATAGCGTTTTTCCAATAAATTACCTTTAATGATGTGGATTCCAGCCAAACCATTGAGAGCACAGACAAGCTGGCGATGAGATTCTTCACACTCTGTTCGACATTTTTTCTGGAGAGAAGTCAGAAGTTCTTCCATTGTCATTGTACTGTAACATAAAGGAAGAGAAACAGAATAAAAATCTGATCCAAGAAAAGATACTTGAATAGGAATTTGATATTTAAAGGGATTGTCAAAAAATAGCAAGTAGCCCAAGGTGAAGGGGGGGGGGGGGTGTGCTGTACAATTAGACGTGTACTTACCTCCTTCGGCGCTCCCAGTGTCTCGATGCCTGGCACACTCACCCCTTCCTTTTGTTCCAACAAAAGGCAGCCGGACAGAGGCCGGCGGTGCGTGACTCTGTAAACAAACAGGAGCACAGCACCGAAGAACCGCAGCACGAGAAACACTAAGTTTTTAACGGTCTGCATCTCTGGTTCTGTGTCACACAGAAATCCTGATGCAATTTGTAAGTTGTCATATCATCTTTACTATGATATGGTCCTATGTTTTAAAGACCCCTGGATAGGTGTATTTGAAATGACACTCTCCCTCCAGCATTTCCGCACGAGTAATCTTAGTTCAACTAATTTTGGCTCATTTGCATATGAATTTGTAGGTAAATTTTAAAGGGAAAAGGTTGAGTTTTAACATAAAAAAGGAATGCTAAAAATACTTTGTACCCTACCTGAGCGTGCTCAGTTGGATAAAATTAAGAAGATGGATTCCCTTTATGGGAAATCTACCATAAAAATCAAGCATTATAAAAAAATCAAGCATGATAAACCAAGGATACTTACTCAAAGATCCAGGCACTGTGACTCTGGTTATCGTGTGATATTTGTTATCCATGGCCTCCTTCCTTGTAAAATAAAGTTTTAAAATTATACTAATGAGAAGGGCTCTTGGAAGGGGGGGGGGGGAGGAAGTTGTTAACAAAGCCCCTCTGTGCTGCACAGGCTGTTACACTGTGCAGGTACATATCTACCCCTCTCCCTTACTCCCTTGGGACTTCCCCCTTCCCTATGTCTGCTGTAATCACACAAAGTGGGAGGTAGTAAGTGCTCCTGTACAGTGTCATAGCCCATGAAGCTGCATCAGGAGGCCCATCTAGCTCATTAGCATAATTTTAAAAGTTGATTTAAAAAGGAAGGTGAGCATGGATAACAAATATAAGAACATTACCACAGCATTATATTATAACAGCAAGAATATTGCAAATATCACAGTCTACATCACAAGAGTGACCAGGCATTTTACCTCTTCTGCAATGGTAAGAATTCCCCACGTACAGCCTGCGGGTGACAGCAAGCCTGTCTAAGTCTCAGCAGAGGATACAGGATGGAAGATACAGTCCTTCTGTCTAGGCTACTAAGCTTGAGAGACCAATCCGAAATCTTACGCAGCTTTGCTAGAGCATCCTGACAACAAACTTCATGCTGCCTGTGGTAGAAATGTCTCTCCACCGGGGAGAAGTGAAGCCAATGGACATCTTCTGTTTGTTCTGGGATTTGAATCTGCAAACAAAAAACCAAATTACAGGATCCCCTTCATCTCTCACTCCTTTAATATATTATACACTATATTCACATTATATATGTAAGGGCTTATAAATATAAAATAATGCACTTTGTATGCAAATATACCTTTCCTTATACACTTGATTCTCAAAGCAGATTTCCAAATGCATTCTGCTCTAAAATCTGTATGAAAATACCTGCATGGTTTGACCTTTGGTGATGAGATGATGAGCAAGTGTCAAGTTCTCTGGTTCTATTTTGTATTGCTTCTGCTCTGTGTTTAACCCCCATTTTCTACCCCTTCCGCTTCTTTTTGAACCTGGTAAAATTACTTTTCACGGACATTGCTTTATTGTCCAACTCTCTGTGGATTCTGACTAGAAGACTTATTATCTTAATAAATGTAGCAGTGAATTTCGCCTGATACTCAGGACCAAATAAAACCTAGTGACTAACTTGGGTCTCCCCTTTCCCTTGCCCCTCTCCTTCTTATGGATCTTGGACCCATTGTTGTGTTGTTGACCCTATTTTGGAGTCTTGTTTTCTCAAAAAAAATTCCATAAATACAGTTAAAAAAAAAGAAAGAAAATACCTGCATTCGGTCTCCCTTTATGGTTTATTACATAGGGATAACTACATAACTACATAAGGTACAAACTACCATGTGTGATTTCATTTTATGTAACTTACTATCACCTATAATTAGCCAATGTTGCCAAGTGTTTTCCAATGAGTATCTTGAGTTCTATAGCACTTTGAATCATGCTACATTCAAAAATCAAAATCTCCAAAAATAAGATTGTGGTTCTGTGAGCTATAGAACTAGTGATACAGGCATTTAAAGATATAATCTTGAATTGGATCAATATATGCAGCTTGCATTTCCAACCTTTATCTAACTCTCCATCTCTCTGGCCCTACAGCACAGAGAACTGCAATCCATATGCATTTTCAAATTTTGATCTTAAAAATGTAACCACATCTCAAAAAAGTGACTAGACAATTTTCAGCATTAGGGAATACCAAAAATAGGATGCTGAAAATTTAAAGCATAACTCTAAAGTTACTGACCAAAAATAGCTTTAGCACAGATGGAGAGAGCCTTGGACTACAATTCCAACAATACATGTATAATTTGCTGGATTCTTCCTAGCCTGAGATATAGAAAGATATATATTAGCATTTTTTATAAACTCATATTCAGCTATTCCTGAAGTGGGCAGCACTTCCTGGTTGTGACATCAGCTTAGGGCACTGAGGTGAGAGCATTGAGGGCATTTATATATTTGGGCGGTACAATGGCTCAGTGGTTAGCACTTCTGCCTTGCAATGCTGGGGTCCTGGGTTCAAATCCCACCCAGGTCAACATCTGCAAAGAGTTTTTATGTTCTCTCCGTGCCTGCGTGGGTTTCCACCGGGTCTTCCGGTTTTCTCCCACACTCCAAAACATACTGGTAGGTTGATTAGATTGTGAGCCCCATGGGGACAGGGACCAATTTAGCAAGATCTGTGCAGCGCTGCGTAATCTGTGTGCGCTACATAAATTAAGAATTATTATTTATATGAATCAGGACAACATGTTTGAAATTGGACAACCTGAAGAATGTGATGGTCCTTTTTTCTTGCACTCCTCTCTTACAGCCCCTCCCAACAAGCCTCTTATTGTCTCTACCTGTTCTACACGGTTTCCCACGGTTACTAGTAAGCATGTCAAATGGATACTAGGCTGGGGGACAAGGTAAAACCTCTGCTAGCAGCTAAACACCTACAGATTAGAGTAAACTAGAGAATTGCTTAGTGTAGAGGCAATAGTTTTTATATTTTACAGTTGTACTATGGTGCAAATACTGGTTTCAGGTTCCCATTAAGACCCCGTGATGCATACTGATGCAAACTCCTGTCAGTTGTTTATTTTTTTAAGACCAAAGATTAAGAGATAGAAGGTCAGGCATGTTGAAATTTTACAGTCAAGACAAATCTATACACATTAGGTAACAAATGTATTTTGGCAGGCACTGCATTAGTTTATCCGATGAATGCAGGCATCAATATATTTCTTTATTGTATGTTTGATGAGAAATTTCTTTTTATAACTTATTTAACAAATCCCAAATCAACAAATAATGTTATAATAAGACAAACAATAAATACCTGATCAATAACATCTTTTTTGGCTGACCTCCACATAATTTTAGCAATAACACGGTACAATGGAAAAGGATTCCTCCTGCAGTATGGTCTGTATAGAAGTTGGTCCCACCAGTGTTTTACCCAATAAGGGTCCACTCCAAGAAAAAGCACTAGTCCAAATAAATCTGTGTGACAAATCATAAAGGGCAAATATTTACATCTTATTGTCTTTCTTATGGAGCAGATGAGGCACAAAATTCAGGACCATTATTGCAATCATAAGTAGCAGTGAAATACCATAATTAGATCGGAAACCAGCATCCCCAAGCAGCTGGAAGCAGACAACTCTGTACACTCTGTGTTGGTCCGGGCAGGGAAATGCTGCTCAGCTACCTTACCAATGAATAGGAGTTAAAGGGAACCTGTCACCAGCGGGACACTTGTTAAACCCCTAAACATACCGTATGGGGTGTAGTGAATGCTGTCCAGGAATGTCCCTATAAACGCTGGTGTGAAATATCACCAGCATGTGGCCAGCACACCAGCATTATAAGGACATGGCTGGACAGCATTTACTACACCCTATAAGGTATGTTTAGAATTTTAACAAGTATCCCACTGGTGACAGTTTTCCTTTAAGCTGCAATAGTAAGGTACTACCACTTCCAATTGCACAGTTCCGTCAGCTCCCAACTTGACTAACATCACAGATGGCAGGAAGTTATGGTCACGAATTAGTAGGGGAGATGGGTATCGTATACAACCCGCATAACCTAATGTAAGGATAGGCGATTAATATCAAGTCTAAGCAAACCCTTTTTTTATGGGCACTTATTAATTTCCCCTGTAACTGGTCTAAAAAAAAAAAAAAGTCATTAGTTTAAGCCCTTGCACATGGCAAGTTACAATCGTTATCAGATACTACACTATGTTAAAGAGGTTGTGCGGCCGTATGTAAAAATAGCGAAGTGGCTGGGAGGGGTTGCATAACCAAAAAAAAAAAAACCTAAACTATTTATTTACAGGGGAAGGTCCGCTCAGAATACTTCCGGGCACCTGGGCACCGCATCCCCCCCCCCCTTTCCCCGAATAATGCCCGAGCGTTATATCAGGTGCTGGGACTTGGTGACGGTGGGACAGCCCCTTTAGTTGAACATTTAGTTAAAATAATGCATGTTTTCAACGTATTAAAGGTATACATATAAGTGTGGTGGTTTTATAAAAACAACCACTCCTGAGCTTTACTATATGTACGCTAGTAACCTCCTATAGGGCAGATAAGAGTTCAAGTTGTTCATAGGTTACATAGAGTACCATTTACCTTAATGGGAATGCCTAGCTAATTTTCCAGGGAATGGAGCTACAGTGGTCAGCTGATCACTAAAGTGGCAGCAGATAAAGTTTAACTTGGCGACTAAACTTATAACATGAATTAATTTGATGCTAGAAAATGTAATTTAGCAGTTTTCAGGATTTCTGCCTTGGCCTGAGTAATGCATCTTGTAATATTACCTTCTAAGCCTCTTTGTACAGGAGTTCCACTCACACACCATCTGTTAACCCCATATAAACGTAGAGCCATTTCAGCAGCCTATAAAAAAACAAATATAAAGTATGGTCTCACAGACAAATTGTTTACCTCCTGGTCCACTTTCTGTTCTCCATTTAATAATGAAACACTTTATGACAACCAGTATCATTGATGAACATAAACTATATGCATTAAAGGGAATCTACCATCAAAATCCATCATGATAAACGTACGCACAGATACAGGCTTTGTGACTGAGACTGACCTTAGCCTCTCTGTGATCTGCCATTACAGACTCTTAAAAGTGGGGCGGGGTGGAGTGAGACATTGTAACAGTCTGTAAAGCAATATCACAGAGGGGCTAGGGTAGCCCCTCGGACTCATTTGCATAATTTTTAAAATTGATTTCAGAATGAAGCCATGTATAATAAATATAAGAAGATTACGACTGTGACTTTGTAGGAGTAAGGTCCCTGGTTTATCATTTGGGACTGATGGAAGATTTCCTTCTAATAAAAAAGGATCAAAGCCTGTTGCTTGTAGGAACAGCCAACCATCATCTAATGTAGTGTAGGGTTGCCTTGTATCTCCCATACCAGAGGTGTCTGGAAGAGATACTAACCCTACTGCGAACATATGCCGACTTGGCTGAACTAGGAAGCTAAAAACAATTCCAAATGCATTAGAAAAAAATATGCTACTATGCAATTCATTATGGAGTACAAATTATACACTACTCTTATTTTTGGGGTAGATACAATTACAGAGATATCTGCTGTATATCCTTCTTATGAAAGAGTTTCTTATGTTGCACTACCTAATTGAAAGAAAAAAATATGCAGAAATGCGTTAGAGTAATTTATCTATAGTTTTCATTGATACGATTTTGGGAAATGCATGCTGCTTTTTATTCAAATTTTTATAGTATGAAAAAATATGAATTTCAACATTTGTTTCTGGTGAGGGAAAATTATTCTCATATAGTACTAGTTTGGGCAATACAGGAATACCTAATGTGTTGGTCTTTTCCATGATTGATATAAATTTTATACATTTGTTGCTGCACAGTCCATTTACCTTTGCTGTTGTGCATTCTACCATTTGTGCTTCATCTAAACAGATCCGCCACCACTCCACGGCCACAAGGGGGCTTGGTATTGCCATGTATCGTTTTTGTTTCCGAAACCTCCGTCCATCTTTGCTATTACTGTGAGGAATGTCGACATAATTTAACTCAGTCCTCAGTACATCATACGTGGTTATGACTACATCTTGCTCTGCTAACATCTGGGGTTGTAGGAAACCATGTTTCTTGACACCTTGATATACCTATGTAAGAAACACATATTTATTACTGACCCTAGTTTCATTATATATATTTTCTTAATAGAGACACAAATGTTTTACCTATATGCATTCTCTAAGAGGCACCAACATTTCTCGTTTCATGCTAAACTCTGACTCCCAAAGGACTTTTCCAGGGTTCCATCATGGTCTGTCCTTGGTAGACTATCCCTTTTTATATTGGTATACAAGGATTCAGATACCTACAAAAACATTTCCTGAAGATGGGCTATCAACATTATAGCGCATGTAGGCTCCTTCAACTAAACACTGACTTTTAATGTCTTGGTTAATTGGCTTTATTTTAAAAATGCTTTATTTTTTCACTGATTGTGAACTCAAAAATCCCTAATTTGACTCTTAGCTGAGAAGTGCATAATGATGGCCCCAATGACAATTACAATGGGGAGCAGCAAGTAAGAGTATAGCAGTGGTGGGCATGCTCAATCACCACCCTCTTCACATCTAAGGAAAAAAAAATCAAAGCACAGTACAATGGACAGATAAAGCTCAACTTTTACTCAATTACATTTAACCCCTACCCGCCAGGGCCCTTTTTTTACTCCCCATCTTCAAAAATCACTAATTTTTATTTTATTTTTTTAAATTGGCTAAATACTAAAGGGGCATACGCTGGCTATATCCTGGGGGGCAGGCGCTGGCTATATCCTGGGGGGCAGGCGCTGGCTATATCCTGGGGGGCGGGGAGGAAGGTAATGGCTATATCCTGGGGGGCGTGGGGCAGGCACTGGCTATATCCTGGGGGGCAGGCACTAGCTACTAGCTGGGTTTTAACAATTTTTCTGTGTTAAAATTAGGTGCCACAGCTTATACTTGAGTATATAAACGACACAGCGCATGTCCAAAGACGTTGCTAGGTAACCCGACTTATACATAGGACAGATCGCTTGTTATCAACCTAACCTGTACATTGCTCAGTAATCGCGACTGATAAACCCACACTCATAGGTAATGTCAGACCTTGTGCCGATGTAAGAGGGGATCCTGAGGTGACCAGCTGGGATCATGTGACTGCGTTGCGGGACCTTGTACCGCCACGATCATCTCGTCTCACAGCACTGTCTACTACTCATGAGTCCACCATACTCTCGCGAGAAAACATCTGACGGGTCCGGGATAAACCTGGAGGTGGGTATGCGCTTTCCTCTGGCTGATGTACAGGTAAGTAATATGCAATGTACATATCTATATGATAAGCTGTGCCCGAAATTTAGTGATAATACTTCTTTGCAATAATTTTTGCTCTAATAAAATATAATAGACTGAACACAACTCTAGAATGTCGGTACCAAGGAGTCAGGACTTTGTGGGTGGCCACATATGAATTTTTATCTCATCAGAATCCTAGTAGTGTGGACACCGGACAATTGGCTGGGTGGTACGCCGGGTAGCATGTTGAGCTATATTGTGTAAATTGTTATGCACATGGATTTGTATACACATGCAACACATTGGATGTTTGAACACACCCGCATAGGGTTAAAATGTATATGCTTGATTGTATTGTTTTTCACTGATGATGTCACATCCTGCGGGGGATATAAACCCGCCCTGTATCATTGTTTGGTGTACTTGAAAATGGTTACATAGAGATAGCTGAAACATATCTTTTTCCACTGGTGAAATAAATACCACTACTGAACTTGGAGTGCTGCTTCCCCGCTGTTGGATTTACTTATGCAAGGGTCTTTCTGAGCCAGATTCCCTGAAGCGTGCACCCACACGGATCTCAATCCAATACACCACTGTGCTACTCCTTCAACTTTTCCTCTACTTTGTGCCTGAGTATATAAACGGTATAATAAATACTTATACAGTATCTTTTATTATTAGTAATGTATTATATCTTATACTTTTTTACCACTATATTCTGATCTTAAGATTTTACTGGCACATAGTTAAGTACATATCTGTTTTTGGATCACTTGTTGATCATTCTGTGGGAAGCAATGTAAACAAAGTAATACTATTTTAACACTTTTTAATTGTTATTATTTTATTAATATTTGGGGGTATTTGCGTTTTTGGACATGATAAATGGGTACATGTTAATACTTCTATACCGTATATACTCGAGCATAAGCCGAGTTTTTCAGCACAAAAAATGTGCTGAAAAACTAAAACTCAGCTTAAACTTGAGTCAAGAAAAAAAATGAAGTCAAAACTCACCTTTGCATCACCCCGACTCCCTCCCCCCCGCTGGTCTTTTCTTCCATCGTCAGCGGCAGGTCCGTCTGCAGCGAGCGCGCAGAAATGACAGCGTGCGCCAGCCGGGCCATGTGCAAGGACCAGTCACTGACCTGGCTGGCTGCATACTAAAGGGGTATACAATACGTTTTCCCAATTTTTGGTGGTAAAATTAGGTGCCTCTCTTATACCTGGGTCGGCTTATACTCGAGTGTATATAGGTATGTGCCAGGGAAGTTCAACTAGGCCTCTGGTGGCCATAAAAAAACCTTGGCACCCACTCAACAGATTGTAGAGTGGGTGAAACCACCAGAACCATAGTTTTCTCTGATCCTGGCTGTGGTAGGTGGATATCCCTGCTTTAAGTAATTACCGCATATCAAAGCCATGCTTTTGAGCTTGCTGTCCGAGAGCACATTGGCTTTTAACATACAAGGAATGCCTCAAAGGGATTAAAGAGAACCTTTCAGGCCAATTTAGAACCCTATGCCAACTACACGACCTTCTACACATCCATAGTGTGGCCACTATGAAACAAAAAAAAAACATTTACACATAACTAGAGATGTGGTCCAAGGTGTATTTGACTAATCTATGGTGCTCCCCACTCCTGCACAGTAATTCATTGAAGCCGGAGTAGTACATCTCAGCTTCCGCGCACCAGCACCATACCTATAGCACATGTGCAGTGAAGACCAAGTCATGTTTAATATTTATGGGTTTTTTTAGCGGTCGCAGATGGGGAAAAAAAACTACTGGGCAATTTGGCACACTAAACCACATTTGCATACAGACCTGTATTTGGTTTAGGCTTCATTTCAATGGCCGTGTGCTCGCTGGACTGTATCACGGGCAAACACAGGGCCAGAAGGAGGAGGTGAGAAGGGTGAGGAGGCAGACAAGCAGTCCAATTTGGTGACGGTGCGTGCCACACAGTGTGATCACTGCACCGCCACCGGGAGCCATAGAAGTCTAGGGGGCTGTGATGTGGTCGCAATTAATGACCGGATCACGTCACCTATAACGACTATTTGAGCCCCCAGTGTCCCAAATAGTCTTCCTCGTCATGAGAACTGCTGTACATTTAAAATGTGATGACAGATTACAGCTATAGACTGATTGATAATAATTTTATCTTTAACCCATTAAGGACGCAGCCATTTTATAGCTTAAGGCTTAGCCCCATTTTTTGTATTCTGACATGTGTCGCTTTAAATGGTTATAACTTTTGAACACTGTCACTGTGTTAAGATTTAGACTTTTTTGTGTGCATTATATGTCTCTTTATTTTAATTTTTTATTGAATAACATTTTTTTAACATTTTAGATTACCGCTGACACCCAATGACTCCCAATGCCGGTTTGGCTCCGGGGCAGAGCTGGACCTGCATTAGTGCTGAGAGCTAATTGTTGGATCTCGCGCAGTACTAGTACGGCACGCAGCGCTATGGTGTTAAAGCTGATATAATGCCTGGCTATGTACATGGGCTAAAAGCAATTTTACAATAACATCTGTGGTAGGAAATCTATAATATTCTCACCATGACCTGAAGAGAGGATGATCGCACATGACGGTTAATTTCATCGACCCACTGGTGACAGATGGAACTGGGAGAAATAATCAAAGTGGCGCCAGTTGGAACAGGATCCATTGCAACAAGACAGTGTGGGCAATAGAAAGGTGTGGTGTGGACGCTTTCCTTATTGTAGTTTACACACTCTGCATGTTGCCATAGACGACACTGCAAGCACTGAACTCTGTCCTTGGGATCAGGATGCCTGAGACTACCACAAATACATTCAAAGCGGTAATCAAAGGTATTAATGGGGAAGACAGGACTGCGATTACTATCCATTTCCTGAGATATAAAGTCCAAATCATCTGGTTTTGTCTCTAAATCAGCAGTGCTGTCACTAGCAGTGGTAGATTTCTCATCGTTGACAGGAGAACCGTCCATTTGCTCTGTAACTCCATTATTGGTATCACAGCCCTGTAGCTCATTTTGTGGTGAGCCTGCTTTGCTCAATGCACAGTAGTCATGATCTTTTGACAAGACATTTAGATCAGCACCAGTCTCAGAAGCGTCTTCATTATTTTCCCTGAGTTGAATCCTACTTCTCTGCAGCCTGTTGGAAGATCTTCTGTTCTACAAAAAATGGGATATGCACGAGCATGAAAAATAAAGGTTCTTGTGGGAAACTATTTATAGACACAATTAAATCTGCTGTAGCCGATTGTAAAAGCACCAAGCTGTGCCGAGACTGCATTCAAGAGAATTACCTGTTACCTCAATAGAAATCAAATTGTATATACAAATATGTAAATTAATATCCATGACAGCTTACCAACTTTTGGACTGAAGTCTTATCTTGAATCATCTGTTCTTTATAGTTCACTCCCAGTTTAAAGGATCCTTGAAGTCCACGACCTTTAACTTGTTCCACTATCTTTTTGGAAAGTAGCTTATCCAAGGTCTTCTTGAGCTGTCGATGATTCCCCCGCATGTCAAAACTATACATGGAACTTAGGTATTTAAGTATGCCGATGGCAGACACCCCTTTGCTTGAGCTCAATTCCTTTATTGCTGCTAAAATCATAACTCTTAAACCTAAGCAAAGCATTAAAAAAAGTGTCAACCTTTAATGAATGCACACAGCACTAAAAACCTTCAGGTGTCATAGGAAGGTAATCAGCAGCTATTTCTCAGTAAAATTAGTCTACTACAGGCTCTCTTTGATGGGCTACTGACTTTCAAGGCACTGAAACAGTGTATTCCGTCATATTGCTTTGACTTAAAGCATGGCTTTGGACCTTACAAATATGAAAATCAATACCAGGTATGCTTGGAAAAACTAAAAGAAAATTTATCAAAAGTATTATTGCTGTAGAACCCAGCTAATGACTTAATTTCTAAGATGGATTTCCCCATCAGAAATCTTTAAAGGGAATCTGTTATCAGGAATTCACATTTTGACCCAATGACAGGTTCCCATAGTCTGTTTAATGCCAATTACAAAACTTGTTTAATAATAAAGATTCTGAGATCCATTACATTTTAAAAGTACATTTTAAAAACAGCCAACTTACAGACGACCCCCAGTTACAAATGGCCCTCTGGATGTTGGTAATGTACTGTACTTTAGTCCCAGACTACAATGATCAGCTGTGTCTGCATTTAAGATAGAATTGTTAATCCTCATTCTTATGACAACCCAAAGGTTTTAAAATCCAATTGTCACAAAGACAAAAAATAATTTTTCTGGAGCTACAATTACAAAATATACAGGTCTAACTTACATATTAATTCAACTTAAGAACAAACTTAAAGAACATATCTTGTACGTAACCCGGGGACTGCCTGTATATAAAACTTCGAGAGGATTGAATCAAGGGACCGTCTGTGCAAGGCTGCCAGTCCCTGTGTCATCACTGCTCTCATAGCTCTCCCCCTGCCGAGGTGCTGCAAGCCAGCTCATGTCTGCATGAAGGAGAGAGCGAAAAGAACAGTAATGACACAGAGCAGTGGCGTACCAACCGCGGTCGCAGCGGTCGCAAGTGCGACCGGGCCCATCAGAAGGGGGGGCCCCGGCCGGGACTGTCACTAATGCCTCTGTCTGTCGTGGCCCGGGCCCCCCTGTCATGCATTGGCGGAGTGCTAAATGATTCCCGGGGGGTGGGGGAATCAGAGAGGGTCTTCACTCTGCGGCTGCGGCATTCTGTATTGCTTAGAGCGGTGACAGAGCAGGAAGTGACACGCGCTGACACTTCCTGCTCTGTCACACTAATGCCTGAAGCAGCGCATGGGACGGTAAGAGTCCCAGAGCTGGCAGCGTAATGACGTCCTTACGCTGGCAGCGCTGGGCGCGTTACCCAGTGCGCAGAAGAGGGAAGCCAGGAGGAACCCTCCCTCCACCTCAACGACAATGCCGACCGTCCAGCGGCACAACCGGCAACTCTCCCTCCTGCCTGCTCACTTCTTGCCCCCTTCCCCCACACGGACGTCACAGCCGACAGACTCGGGAGCACCCGCCCGCTGGATCCTCCACTTCTCCCGCCGAATACAGCCAGCCGACTGTAAGTGACTCTATGTACGTGCTGTGTGAGTGTGTGTATGTGCTTTGAGTGTGTGTGTGTATGGTGTGTGTTCCCCCTGCTGTGAGTGTAAATGGTGTGTGTTCCCCCTGCTGTGAGTGTATATGGTGTGTGTTCCCCCTGCTGTGAGTGTATATGGTGTGTGTGCCCCCGCTGTGAGTGTATATGGTGTGTGTGCCCCCGCTGTGAGTGTATATGGTGTGTGTTCCCCCTGCTGTGAGTGTATATGGTGTGTGTTCCCCCTGCTGTGAGTGTATATGGTGTGTGTGTGTCCGCTGTGAGGGTATATGGTGTGTGTGTGTCCGCTGTGAGGGTATATGGTGTGTGTCCCCGCTGTGAGTGTAAATGGTGTGTGTTCCCCCGCTGTGAGTGTATATGGTGTGTGTTCCCCCTGCTGTGAGTGTATATGGTGTGTGTGCCCCTGCTGTGAGTGTATATGGTGTGTGTGCCCCTGCTGTGAGTGTATATGGTGTGTGTTCCCCCTGCTGTGAGTGTATATGGTGTGTGTTCCCCCTGCTGTGAGTGTATATGGTGTGTGTGTCCCCGCTGTGAGGGTATATGGTGTGTGTGTCCCCGCTGTGAGTGTATATGGTGTGTGTCCCCGCTGTGAGTGTATATGGTGTGTGTTCCCCCTGCTGTGAGTGTATATGGTGTGTGTGCCCCCGCTGTGAGTGTATATGGTGTGTGTTCCCCCTGCTGTGAGTGTATATGGTGTGTGTGTCCCCGCTGTGAGTGTATATGGTGTGTGTGTCCCCGCTGTGAGGGTATATGGTGTGTGTCTCCCCGCTGTGAGTGTATATGGTGTGTGTCCCCGCTGTTAGTGTATATGGTGTGTGTTCCCCCTACTGTGAGTGTATATGGTGTGTGTTCCCCCTGCTGTGAGTGTATATGGTGTGTGTTCCCCCTGCTGTGAGTGTATATGGTGTGTGTTCCCCCTGCTGTGAGTGTATATGGTGTGTGTTCCCCCTGCTGTGAGTGTATATGGTGTGTGTGCCCCCGCTGTGAGTGTATATGGTGTGTGTGCCCCCGCTGTGAGTGTATATGGTGTGTGTTCCCCCTGATGTGAGTGTATATGGTGTGTGTGCCCGCCCTGTGAGTGTATATGGTGTTTGTGCCCGCCCTGTGAGTGTATATGGTGTTTGTGCCCTTTGTGTGTATGAATGTGCTGTGTGAGTGTATGGTGTGTGTGGGTGCGCTGTGAGTGTATGAATATGGTGTGTGTGTATATTCTGTATATACTGTGCATATGTGTATATGTTTTATGTGTATGTATATGCAGCATGTCTTTTATATACAAATATGCATGTATGTATATACGTCCCCCATTGGCCAGCAATGGGCGCACGGCGGGGTACAGAGAGGTACAGTGCAGGACACGTGCAGCACCGTACCATTCCGTACCCGGGAAAAAGATAGGACTTGTCCTAATGTCCTATCTTTTCCTGTAATGCACCATACATCGCTAAGGAGAGGGACGGAGATGAGCAGCGCTCACCCCCTCCTCCTGTCCGATGTGTCGCCGACGTGTGTCTGCTGTGCTACGGTACAGCATGCACATGTTTGTGTGAATTCGCCTTTAGGGGAAGGGGGCCCCATGCAGAAGTTTGTCATGGGGCCCAGCCTCTCCTAGTTACGCCACTGACACAGAGTCTTGCAGAGACGCCTCTATGACTCAATCCTCTTTGCTGGCAGTGAGCCAAGTTTACAGCCTGAGAATCTGTAATTAGGTAAAATGTTAAAATCTGATGACAGGTTCCCTTTAAAAGATACAGATAGAACATGATCAAAATCTTTGATTAGTGGAAGCAAACCACTAAGAACACAAGTGATCCAGAGGTCAGGGATCCTGAGCCCACTGTTTGTGTATCCTAGTTGCTTTTACAAATCCCATAAAGAACATTTTTATAAATATTGA
Organism: Engystomops pustulosus; assembly: GCF_040894005.1. NCBI lineage: Eukaryota > Metazoa > Chordata > Amphibia > Anura > Leptodactylidae > Engystomops > Engystomops pustulosus. The sequence goes on from NC_092413.1 coordinate 60,261,680, forward strand.
TAACATATTGAACGAGTCAAGATATAAGCTGTTCTCGTCTCTATTCCCTGTGTAGTGGTCAGACCAAGTTTTGCAGTCATTTCAATGAGAGCCAAGTTGCAGTGATTTAGTTTGACAACCAGACTTTGTGTGACCGCCAGATTTAGTGTGACCACCACCAAGATAATGGAGCAGTCTGCTTTCTTTTCCATTTATTTGCTGCTGAGTATAGTTTGTGCTACAAGGGTGGTAAGTTATGTTGACCCATCATTCTCATATCAAGGACCTATTCCTAGAATTTTCTATAACTTTATTTAGTGTTAAACTTTAAATGGTCAAATATAAGGAAATACAAGGAAAATACAGGTTCACAGATTTATTAGCATTTGTTTGCAAATATTGAAACCAATTGTAAAATGAAATAATAGTTATTCCTCCAAAAGCTTCCTTATCAGCCATAACAGCTTCAATGCCTCAGTTATTTATGTTTTCATTGGATCACATGCTCTACCTCCCAAACACCCAAAGTAGTAGAAGCTTAGGAAAACATTTAGAGCATTAATTCCATTTGGCATTATTAATAAACCAACAAAAATTAACACCTACACCTTGCTATTTAAAGGGAACCTGTCATGAGGATTTAGGCCCAGAAACTGCCATCAACCAGTTATTTAGGACAGTGACAGGATCACAATTATACAATCCAAACAAAACAAGAAAAAGGTAAGATGCCTACACAAGGCTAGACAGAAATATAGCAAAAAATGTTTAATGGACAAGTAACAATTTTAAACACAATCAAGACGGGACAACAATAAATATAAAAACACTTAAAAAGTACACCAGAGGGGTATACAAAGCTGCCAAGGGCCAAGTTGCCCTAAAAACCCCTACTACAGTCTGCCAAGAGTCGAACTACAGTAACCATAAGGACCAGAATATGAATAACCATATAGAGCTAAAGTGCAAAACATGATGCATGAAAAGTGCAATTGAACAATGTAACAAATCTCTAATGCATTGATCCCTACATGCCCAGTTTATACAATACCATGCTGTTGTAGAATGAGACAAAGCAAAACAGGCAGGTGTAGGCACCTGCCTACACCTGCCTACACCTGCCTGTTTCTCTTCCACGAGTCACACACACAGACAGCTTCTTAGAGTAACGTGCATGTCTTCAAAAAGAGAAAGAACGGGTGATACGCAAGTGAAGCAGTCTGCTCTAGAGTAAAACAAAAACTTTTTCTCCTAATGATACTAACCATTTAATACAGAATTAACATATTACTCACAAGGGAAGGTCTGTTTGTTGTCCATAGCCCCGCTTTTCTTAGTATTTTCTATGGGTGGAGGTGGGATAAAGTAGTTTACCATTTTCCCCTAAAATAAAACAAAAGGTTGTGTGCTTTGTATAAAATTGAGGTAAATGAACATAGTAGTCAAAATAGCTGTGAAGACCTAATATAGTCTTCTTCATAGAAATCTTGGTTTACAACGCATCCGCTTAAAATCTGATCCAAAAGCAGCTCCCTGTTTCTAAGGCAGACATATACCATCTGCCATAACATGGCAACCAGGAACCCAGCTTTCATTTTATAAATTGCTGTGGGGGAGCGTGTCCTGGCTGTGGAGGAAGATGGCAGCACACTGACCTCGCTCCTGCCTTTTCCCTGTTTCACGGCCGATTGATCTTTGTATACAGCGATTTCCTCCATATAAATGGGGGCAAAGCGAAGGGGGAGCACCCGTACCCCATTTATACAGCTTGGCCGGTCCTCCGCATCCGCCGCGGCCCCGGCCCGAAATATAGAAATGCCGTCTGCCGCTTCATCTGCGCCGCAAGCCGCGGCTGCGCCCGAAGTAGCAGCCCACGCACCCGAGACCTCAGGGGGCACATCGGAGGGCACACCGCTGTCAGCCGCAACGGCTCCCAGTAATGCAGAGTGCGGGGCTGCTCCCCGTGTCCAAGATGGCTGGACGCGGCAGTCGGTGCCGCCGCAGACATTTCCTCACCACCACAGCTGCAGCCGGATACCCTCTCCCCGCACGCTGACACAGAGGGGAAGATGGCTGAGGAGCAAGCGGACAGGCTGGAACACCCCAGTCCCGCCATGGAACAGCCTCCTGGAGAATCCGCCTCCCCCTCATTTGCACGTGGATGCCTGCCAGCTCAGCTGGAGGACCCTGACTGGTCTCACCGGCCTGATCCTCAGCCCCAGCGTAGTTGTAACTCCGAGGTACCCAGATCCCTCACTTCATACATACCCAAGATCATAAGCCTGGGGGGGACGAAGGTTTACCACCCTGCTGACATGTGTGATAGTTTCTCCTCATACTCTTCCCTGTATGCCTTGAAGGAACCTGCCTTGCATAAGGCGGATCCCTCGTATGAGGCCCAGGTGAACTCGTACATGTCTGATATCAGCCTACCTCCCTTACCTGGAGAGGTGGTTGATGCTCTAGAACGGGTGATTGAACCAGCGGAGGTCTCAGCTGTCATTAAACTCACCCCAGCAGGGAAAAGCCCTGGCCCTGATGGATTTACCCCAGCCTTTTACAAACAATTTAGGGAGTTATTGTCTCCGTTGTTGGCTAAGGTTTTTGGCGCTGTCTCTGTGGACTCTGGGTTCTCGGTCCGGGCCTTGGAGGCTCATATTAGTGTGCTGCCCAAGCCGGGGGAAGGACCCGTCTCTCCCCGCCAACTCCACATTCCACAACTAAACAATCGGTGTCTTTGGAACAAACCTACTCTCCGGTTCTACTTAAACTCCTCCCGTGGATTTCCCCGGAGTCTTTTTCTCCCCTTCCTCCTCAGGCTACCCTTTTGAAAGACACCTTGCGGCTGTGGAGATCGTTGATCTCTAGAGGTACCCTATCCCGTCAGCATAGCCCTCTCACACCAATATTCCGAAATCCTGGCTTTCCTCCTGGAATGTCAAAATTGTCGTTCTTGGGCTGGGGAATCCTTGACGACCCCAGATTATATGATATCCTAAAAGGTTCTCCATTGCCAACCCTGGAAGATTTTCATCCGCACCCCAAAGCGACTAACACATCATGGTTTCAGTACTCACAACTTAGATCCTTCATGGCTAAAGCTGGCCCCACTGCCGCATATACGGATTCTCTTACAGAATTCGAGGGATTGTTTCAAATTTACTCGCTTCTGTCCCAGGGCCCTGACATAGCTGAGCTCTCCTTTGTTAGGGGATGGGAGCGTGACGTAGACAATGCCCCATCAGAAGAGGGCTGGCAGCGCTCCTTCCTCTTTACCCACAAACTGTCCTCTGCTTGTGCTGCTCAGGAAAAGGGATATAAGATTGTGTCTAGGTGGTACCGGGTGCCGACAGAGCTCCACTTGGCTTTTCCCTCGGTTTCAGACTCTTGTTGGCGCTGTGGAAAGGAGAAGGGCGATATGCTGCACGTTTGGTGGACTTGCGATGCTCTCCGAAATTCCTGAGATCAGGTATTCGCTGCATACCGGCAGATGACAGATACGCAGGTGACAGCCTCCCGGGAGGTAGCATTGCTGTCAATGCTCCCAGGACCCATTAGCCTACAGAAAAAAAACATATTGAGGTTTTGCCTCATTGCGGCCAGAGCAGTGATCCCCAGGCATTGGCGATCCACTGTCTGCCCATCCATGTCTGAATGGGCTCATGAGATGCTGGCGCTGTCTCACATGGAGGAGCTAGCAGCAGTCACGCCAGAGGCTTATGCAAGATACACCCATGTTTGGCAGCCATGGTTAGAGTTTAAAGACTCCCAGAATTTTAAGGATCTGCTCGGGGGTTAGGCGGTTTTTCTTTTTCTCTGAACATTTGTACCCCCTACAGTTCTACCCGCACTTGCTTGCTTGTTTTCCCCTTCCTGTATGATGAGATCATAAAGATAGACGTGGGGTCTCGCTCTTAGGTTTGTGGGAAATTCCTGCATGAGCTGTTGTTTAAAACATGCATATTTTAAGAAGGCCGTATATTACATTTTGCCTCGTGTACTGCAACGTAATATATATTGTAATTCTCCACACTACCTACGGTCTTTGACAATCACTTTCCCAATATTTTCACATTGGCGACTGTTATGTTATTTTGTTTTTGTTTACTTTGTTAATGTTTATTGTTTGCTTGTTTATTGATGTGTGTTTTCAATAAACTGATTCAACATAAATTGCTGTGGGAAAATAAAAATGAATTCTGATTGGCTACTATGAGCAACTAGAAAAGTTTTTCTAAGACACTTTTGATAAATCTCCCCCAGTGACTGTACTCGCCGCACCATGATCAGGTGCCATAGACCTCTACTGTGGCCCTGATCTGGTACAGCCAGACCACAGCCACAATAACTGTCATGGGCATGTAGCCTAAGAGTTTAATATTTCTAGTGCAAGATACAACCCCGATTAGAGAGTAAAAAAAACTGTTCTATGCAGATCATAACTCCCAGGGTGTATTCACTCAAGTCAGTTTTCCACCAAGTAATTTTACCTAATTTGTTCACAAAACAGTAAGATAATTGCAGCCCCTCCCCCTCAAAAAATATTATTGGTTATATAGAAAACACAATATCTGTAAAAAAAATGTAAAACGTGCTGAAAAAAATGCTTCGGTTTCAAATAAATACTTTGTCTTACTTCAGTAACCTAATTGTCAATAGAAAAACAGTAATGAATACTGACACCACAGCCTCTTACTCCCAGAGCCTCAAATAATGTCATCCTCAGTTGTTGCAAGCCATAATTTATCATATATCCCAAAAATCAAAATCAAGTTCCATTTCAACTGGTTGTCATCTACAAGACCCAGAATATGGATTACCTCCGGTAATGTCAGCAAGTCTGTTTTGACATCTTTTCTAGGATGACAAAGGATTAAGCTTAAAACTTCCACTGTCTTCCCAAGACCCATTTCATCTGCAAGAATCCCTCCAGGCCACTCGTGAGCCGCAGCAGGACGTTCGTGGATGATGCTGGAGAATAGAAAAGACCAATAAAAGACCAATTGCCTTGTGCAAATGTCAAGTTACTTCTTTAATAAATCATTACTGTGTTTTTATGCAAAATTATATTCACAGCTTGTCGACAAAAATGTTTTGCTGCAAAAATGTTTTCCATCTGATCCAAATAAATTAAACTTTCTTTCATCACTGAAATGAACTGTGGACCACTCTTCTTCTGTCCACACAACATGCTCCTCAGCAAAAAGTTTAACTCTCTCTGTTAATGAGAGGTTTGGTCACTGTAGAGTGGGCTTTCAGTCCAGATGCTCTTAAATGTTGTGACACATATTCATTTGTCATGTTATGGGCTATTAGCGTAACCACGTCACATGGATGTGGAGGGGGGTTCAGTGTGCGGGCAGCCCTAAAGAATGAGGAGCAGACAACGGTTTGAATTTTAATCCCAGCCCCTGGGACTTCAGGGGGACCTTGGCAGGGAGCCATGTACGTTGGTATAATGACGATTTTATCTGATGTACACATGCCACAAACATAACAAAAGCACATATACATTTGTCATGTTATGGGCTCTTGGCACATGTCATTAGTGTAAAATAGTGCGTTGGTGACAGGTTCCCTTTAAATGCTGCTATTTTAGTTATGTTAGGATATATTCTTATAGGACTACACAATGACCTTGATATTTAGTAAATTGTGTGTTGTTCTCTAATTAAGATCTCCAGTATATACATTTTTTATGTCTGTAAAGGTAGTAGTAGCAGTTTATACTGCAAAAATAAAGATAAAATATGACGCCAGCAAAATAGTGACTTATGACTGTGATGAAGCCTGAAAAGAAGACGAAGTTTAGTATATACAAAAAGATGAATCTGTAATTAAATTTTAACCCCTTAAGGACGGAGGGTTTTCCGGCTCATTTCTCGCTCTCCAACTTCAAAAATCCATAACTTTTTCATTTTTCCGTGTACAGACCTGTGTGAGGGCTTATTTTGTGCGTAACAAATTTTACTTTCCCGTAATGTTATTTATTTTAACATGCCGTGTACTGCGAAGCTGAAAAAAAATTCCAAATGTGGAAAAATTGAAAAAAAACCGCACGTGCGTCACGTTCTTGTGGGCTCAGTTTTTACGACTTTCACTCTTCGCTCCAAATAATACGCCTACTTTATTCTTTGGTTCGGTGCGATCGCGGTGATACCAAATTTATATAGGTTTTATTGTGTTTTAATACATTTTAAAAAATTAAACGAATGTGTACAAAAAAGAAAAAAAATTTTTTGCCATCTTCTGACGCTAATAACTTTTTCATACTTTGGCGCACGGAGCTGGGGGAGGGGTCATTTTTTGCGAAATGAGGCGACGTTTTCATTGCTACCATTTTGAGGTCTGTGCGACATTTTGATCATTTTTTATTTCATTTTTTATGTTATGTAAAAAGGTGTAAAAGTCGCATTTCGGACATTTGGGCGCCATTTCCCGCCTCGGAGGTCACCGCCGGCCGTAACCGTTTTTATATTTTGATAGATCGGGCATTTTGGGACGCGGCGATACCTAATATGTTTGTGATTTTTACTGTTTATTATGTTTTATATCCGTTCTAGGGAAAGGGGGGTGATTTGAACTTTTAATATTTTATTAATTTTTTTTATTTTTTAAACTTTTTTTTTTATTTTTTTTTTCACTATCTTTTAGACCATCTAGGGTACATTAACCCTAGATAGTCAGATCGCTCCTACCATATACTGCAATACTTCTGTATTGCAATATATGGCATTTTTGCAGCACATTCATTACAATGAGCCACTGGCTCATTGTAACGAATCTGCAGCTGCCAGATAGCCTCGTGTCAAAAGAAGACACGAGGCTACCATAGCAACCGATCGCCGCCCCCCGATGACGTTCGGGGGCGTGGCGATCGAAAAAAAGATGGCGGCGCCCACGCGCCGCCGTCTTTTAAACGCCGCCCGCGACTTTGCGGGCGGCGTTTAGAGGGTTAATAGCCGCGATCGGTGCAAGCACCGACCGCGGTTATTAGCGGTGGGGGTTTTGTGCAATATGCAAAAACCCCCACCTCTGTATGAAGAGGACTCAGCCCGTGAGCCCTCTTCATACAGCCCTTATACCTCTGCGCCGTAGAGCTACGGCGCAGAGCGTTAAGGGGTTAAATTATAATATTTACTGTTTATACTCATGTATAAGCCAAGTTTATACCCTCAGCTTATACAAGAGGCTATAAAAAAAATAAACTTACCATACATACTCACCTTCCAGCACTCCTGATGCTCCCGTCACTGCGGCTCCTCTTCTTTCCTCTGTTGTAACAGCAAGCAGAGACGATGATGATGGACGCGTCTCTGTCCGCTGTTACAGCAGAGAGAAGAAAGAAGAGTAGCCGCGGGGATGGGAACATCAGGGAGCCGCGCCAAGCATTGGGAGCAACACAAAGTGATTACAGGCGGTGCCCTACTTAAAGGAAACCTACCACTTAAAAGTGGTAGGTTTATACACATATACACGGCACCAGCCCAGCCTGTTTCCCCGTGCTGAGTTGCGCAGGCGCGCGTGTGCCAGAGAGCTCGGTGACGTCACCGGCTCTCCTGCACTTCACAATCCGGCGCACGCACGGGCGCGCGCATGGTGCGCCCAGCCCAAGTGCGGTGCGCCGAGTTATAAGTTAATATAACTTATAATTCTAACATAGGGGCTTTGTTTCCTTAACAAAAATATGCTCTAGCACCAGCTCCCACTGAGCTGGTGCCGTGTATATGTGTATAAACCTACCACTTTTAAGTGGTAGGTTTCCTTTAAAGACACCAGACTTACAGACGAGCCCTAGTTACAAACGGACCTCTGGATGTTTGTAATTTACTGTACTTTAGCCTGCAATTAAGCTTTATTGTTAATCCTGGCTCTTATGACAAGCTACATTTTTAAAATCCAATTGTCACAGGAACCAAAACAAATTTGGCTGGGGTTACAATTATAAAATATACAGTTCCAACTTACATACAAATTCAACCTAAGAACAAACCTACAGAACCTATCTTGTACGTAACCCGGGGACTGCCTGTATGCAAGTTTATTTTTTTTTATACGACAAAGGACTGCAGGGGGCATTTAGAAGGGGGGGGGGTGGCTGTCTGGGGCATTTGATAACTGAGGTGGCTGACTGCATGGGACAATTTATCATCTGGGGGGCTGGCTGCATGGGGCATTTCATAATTGGGAGGGGGGCTGCCTGCAAGGGGCATTTCATAACTGGGAGGAGGGGCTGGCTGCATGGGGCATTTCATAACTGGGAGGAGGGGCTGGCTGCATGGGGCATTTCATTACTGGAGGAGGCTGTGAACAATGCATTTCCCACCCTAGGCTTATACTAGAGTCAATAAGTTTTCCAAGTTTGTTGTGGCAAAATTAAGGACCTCGGCTGATACTCAAGTCAGATTATACTGGAGTATACCAAGTAGTCAAATATAGATTTTTTTAATATTCTGCTGGCAAAAATCGCCTACTAAAAGACATAGAAGGATTTTTGGTTATACTCTATGAATGATCGCTGAACCAATGTGATGCAGGGCATAGTGGAAATGATTATTTTTCTCCATAGTCATAACAGATTATGTAAAATATACAACAGCAATATATAACAGAGTTTACCTGCCAGAAAAAGGGTTGTAGAAAATTTTTGTTCCATCCATTGTTATGACTTCTCTCCATAATGGATGCAGTGCATTTTCTACCCAAAAGAAAAAATAATAAAAATACAACAATAAATTAATTTTTTAATAAATGATTGCTGTATGTAAATGATGCTGAAGAATGTAACATGGGAATTAAATAACACTGATTTATCGTACATAATGCAATAATATAATCCAAAGTAATACAGAAAAATCATTCTCTAGGTAAATGGCATTTCATGCTTAGACTTTTACACCTGAGCCATTGAAAGAGAGTTTCTCCTCTTTAAAATGATACTCTGTGAACTCTTTATTTAAAAAGGTTTCTATGTGAATAACCTGCAGTCACTAGATGTATGAGGAATTTCATCTAATACTTGTTCTTTGACATTAAATCTTAGTCAGATAAGGCTAGGTTTGAATCTACATACAAAGCTACATTGCAGATCTCACAAACAATTCCTCTTGGGCCTGATGACATGATGGACCCACGAGGTTTGGGTTCTCTATCCAAACAAGAGAATTTATTACAGGAAAACAATAGAATATATTATTGCGTCACAATTGTTTTATAGGCTTCAAGGTTTATAAGGACACCTACCATCAGGTCTCTGTCACTATTTCTGTCACCACTACCTGTTGGAGCAGCTCACAAGGATCCCATCCCAGCCATTATCTGGCCAATTCATACATTAATCAATGTAAAATCATCTTTTCTTTATTATGTAAATGAGGCTGGTCACATGGTCAGAGGCAGTGATGTCACTCCTATTATCCCTCCCCTCTTCTCCCCCTGCTCATGTCTGTGTGTAATGTATAGTAAAAATCTTATGTACAAAAGTGCTTAAGGAAATAATACATTTATTGGATAACCAGAAAAAGTATATTTAGTGCAAGCTTTCAGGGCACACAGGCCCCTTCTTCAGGCATGGATACAAATGAAGCATATGTAATGTATAGTAAAGCATTGATAGTGCTTGTGCTGCTGCCATGGTGTGTTCTGCTATACACATGAAACAGACATCACAGATACACAAGTGCCTGACATGATCTGCTACAACATTCGGGACGGGTTCTTTTAAAGATTTTAAAAAAGATTTTTAAGTATTAAATACTGGGTGCTCTTCCTTAGTAAGATTTACATAAGCCAACAAAGTGAAAATAAGCTATTTTTGTGTCATATTATAACAATATTTATACTTTCAAACGTCTTTTTATTTTTTTTTAGCTATTAAGGGCATTTTTGGATATCTCCAAGATTATACTTAATCAACACAATGAAAGCCATAAAACAAAGCCTGTGACTGACACGGTGAAACTGCTTTATTTCCCATCAATTTCACCAAATTTGGAATCTCTTTCCCATCTCCCTAGTACACTTCATGGAATATTATAGGGTGCCATTACAAAATACAGTCCTTTCCCACAGAAGCTCTCAAACACCTCTGTTAAGGGAGAAATTAAAACTAAAAACCTAAAAATGTAGAAGGCTGCATGCAGTCAGGCCATGCATGTTCTGTATAAGGAATTTATAAATACTGTATATACTCGAGTATAAGCCGACCCGAGTAAAAGCGACTAATTCTACCACCAAAAATTGGGAAAACCTATTGACTCGAATATAAGCCGAGGGTGGGAAATGCATTGGTCACAGCCCCCCCAGTATATAGCCAGCCAACCCCCTGTAGTATATATATCCTACCAGCCCCTGTAGTATATAGCCTGCCAGCCCCTGTAGTATTTAACCTGCCAGCCCCTGCCCAAAATATAGCCATCCAGCCCCTGCCCCAGTATATAGCCATCTAGCCCATGCCCCAGTACATAGCCATCTAGCTCATGCCCTACCTTTGTATAGCCTGCCAGCCCCCGTGCACCAGTATGTAGCCATCCCCTACCCCGTAATACAGGTGCCCCCCCCCCCGATGTGTTATACCTACGACCGCGTTATGTAGCCCCTCCCCCGCCCCGTTATACAGACATTAGATTTAAAAAAAAAAAAAAAAAAAACTCTCCGGCGCCCCGGCAGGACTTTTGTGTGATGCATCAGTCAGCGGCAGGACCGTGCAGCGCACAGCTCGTATTCCAGCGCCTGCCGCTGAAATCAGTGTGTATGCCAGCTACCGGCACACACAATACTATTCCAGCGGCCGCCGCTGACACCAGTGTTTGTGCCGGCTACCGGCACACACAATACTATTCCTATACTATTATACTATACTGTGCCGACAACAGAGCCTGCGACGTCACAGGGACCTGTCGCTGACTTATGGATCACGCAGAAGACCTGCCGGGGCGCCGGAGAGGTGAGGGGTTTTTTTGTGGTTTTTTTCACTCGAGTATAAGCCGAGTTTGGGGGTTTCAGCACATTTGTTGTGCTGAAAAACTCGGCTTATACTCGAGTATATACGGTAAGTTTTCCAGGGGTGGGCAAAGGAAATGTATGCCTCCAATGTTACATAAGGCCGCTTCTTCTACATTAATTTCTGACTTTTAAGAAGCCTAGTAAATAGGATGCTTTGGATTATTTTTCTAGTAAGGGCAAAATATCTACCATTGGAAGGAAAATTTTGGAAGTTCTCTCTCAGTAGCATCCAATTGACTGCTTCATTTTGATACGGACGCAGAATAGGTATAAGGGCTGGATGCTGCACATCTTCCCGCAAAACCTGGTCTTCCTGTTGATGAGCCTGTCTGACATAGTCATAAAGTTCTTCAATATTTTGTCTTTCTAGTTCTTGGTCCGACTCCTCTTCATGGTCATCTGAAATATCTGAAAGTAGATATTACTTTTAGTAAATCTAAAGCATTCCCGTTTTGCTGGACACTGCCTGTCCATGTATGAAATGAGGCCCATTAACAACAGCCAGCAGCACATTAAACCAGTAAAAAAAGACAATCCTTATCCCTTAAAGGAAACCTACCACTACAGATCTACCTATGAAGGTAGATCCGGTGGTAGGTGCATCTAACGTATGTAAGGATAGCCCTTTTTAGGGCTAATTCTTTACTCCCCTCTATCTTTGCTAATCTTTAATTAGGGTAATATGCAAATCTTCTAAAGAGGCTACTGGGGCGTGGAGTAGCTGTAGCTGAGGCTACACAACGTGGCTGCTCCACGCCCCAGTAGCCACTTTGATCCAGATATCATCTGCAAAGCCGGAGTTATGTGCATGCGCAGTAGCTCCGGCTTTGGAACCGAGATCGCACAGCCGCTGGCCTGTGTTCGTGCTGAAGATAGAGGAGAGTAAAGAATTAGCCCTAAAAAGGGTTATCCTTACATATGTTAGATGCACCTACCACCACATCTACCTTAATAGGTAGATCCGTAGTGGTAGGTTTCCTTTAAAAGAAATCTACCACCAGGATGAAGGACTGTAAACCAAGCACACTAACATGCTGGTGGGATCTGCTCGCTTTCTATGGCCTTGTTTTTACAAAAAGAGGGATTTAAAACGTATGCAAATGAACCTGAGGAGCTCCAGGTTCAATTAACAGTTATACAGAGCCCTTCAGTCTTATTTACATAATTTTTAAAGCCTTGTTTTGTAAAAACAAGGGTATAATAAACTAAAAGAAGATTGGTTCATGTCAGAGGGGGCACATACCAGTATGTCAGTGTGTTTGGTTTACAATCCTTCATCCTGGTGGTAGATTTCCTTTAAAAAAAAAGTTACATTTGATAATATGGGTATCTTTGTACTGACCCCATTAAGCAAGACTGAGGGATGGATTACTACAGGGGAGTCAAAGCCTAGCAGCACTTCAGATACACCCATGGAAGCACTTCAGTCTCATATGCATATTAATAAATTGCAATTTTTAGAAGCAAAAATCCCTCAGAAAAAACAAAGAGAACCCGTTAGGTTTTAGGACATGTCCGTTTTTATACTTAAAGGACATCTACCAACAGATTTACTGATGCTCGTCCTTTACACTAGAGGATGGCAACTTCTTTATCTTCAGGAACCTCCAGTTAAGTGTTAAAAAAAAGTATTTATTAAAAACATGCAGATGAACTAAAGGCTCTCCAGTTACGTTAAAAGAGAGCCTCCCGGTTCCACCATCTAATTATGTATGCATGTCCCCAGGTTCGTATTTTGCTGCCTGGTCCTGTCTGTCGATTGTGACGTCACCGTCTGTCTGCCTGAGTGACTGACTGAGCAGCAAAGAAGCCATAGCACCTGTGGCTCATCTGCATATTTTTATAAAAACTTAATCCGGAAATTCCTGAATATAAAAAAAGACTTTGCCATCCCCTAGTGTAAAGGACGAGCATACACGTTTGGACAGTCTACTATCAGTAAATCTGATGTTAAGATATCCTTTAATATAATTAAAGGGGTATTTCAGGAATCAGTATAACTCATATACAAATGGGTACTCAAAATATAAGCTAATGTGTAATTAGTTGTTATTTAAAATTTTGCTCCCCTTAGCAGAAAATGCTCATGACATACAGGCGGTCCCCTACTTAAGGACACCCGACTTACAGACAACCCATAGTTACAGACGGACCCCTCTGCCCACTGTGACCTCTGGTGAAGCTCTCTGGATGCTTTAAAATAGTCCCAGATTGCAATAATCAGCTTAAAATTGTCTGCAATGAAGCTTTATTGATAATTCTTGGTCCTATTACAGCAAAAAAATTTGAAACTCCAATTGTCACTGGGGCAAAAAAAAAAAATTGTCGGGAACTACAATGATAAAATATACAGTTCTGACTTACATACAAATTCAACTTAAGAACAAACCTACAGTCCCTATCTTGTATGTAACCCGGGGACTGCCTGTAGACTGTAATGGAGAATTAAAATGTTACTGGCCCTTTAATCAGTCCATTAATTTCCTCCACGCGGTCCGTTGCAGAGCATACACAGGACAGAAGATGGTCGCTGGTCACATGTCCACATCACATGTCCTGCACCTGCCTGGGCAGGTCATGTGATCACCACTAAGTTTGGCTGTAGTTGGTTGGTTGCAGTGCATCCAGTATGGCCAGTGTTGTGGTGATGGCAGTTATACATCATTACTATGGTAACAGAGCAAGAAAACCTGTTACATCATCACTGGGGGCAGAACATAAGATGGAGGAGGAGTTACTGTACTGAGAACTAAAGGATCATGGAACTTGTAGTTTTCAGTGGCGGCCATCTTAGTGATAACTCCACCTACTTTAGAGAGGCGATAAATTTTGTAAATCATAAAATCAAACTATTTAAGCACCGTTTTGTGACTAATGACATTGATTATTGTTGTGCTCATTTATTTAAATCATCATGGGTTTTTGTGTCAGATGTGCATATTCCCGGAATACCCCTTTAACAGAATTTTTAGAACTGTGTGGTGTTCTATTCTGGCTACAAACATATAGATAAATGCCTAGGTGTTACTAGTTGGAGGTATATGTCTATAGACTGGGTCAACTTTAAATCAAGGATGCTTGTGTCAGACTGTACTACAAGGGGACTTCAATAACCTAGTAAGGTGAATACCTCGAGTTCTCTCCCATTAAATCGGGCAGAGAGAGTTGTTTTGGTTAAAACCATATTGTTGCCCCAAATTCTTTACGTACTGTGTAATTGCCCACGTTGCATCGATAAGAAATGGTTTGCACTTATTTGTGCTATTATTAACAAACTCTTATGGGGAGGAAAAGGGTACGTATCAAGCAGGAAATTTTAATTAGAGATAAGGGGGGGGGGGGTCTTTCCCTTCCCTCCTTCTTTCATTATTTTTGGCTTCTCAGATTCAACTACTTATAGTAAATAAGGAAAGCCCGCTCTTCGAAACACTATCTAATCTGGTCGGGAAGAGATATGATTCTATTTTTGTACTATTAGAGTTGGGACTTTTGGGGTCCCGGGATATTAGAAAACTCCCCCTGGCCACTCTACTGCAAAACACCTGGAGGGAGGTGAAGAACCTGTTAAAGATTGAGGGCGGATTTAAATTAACACCCTTATGGGTTAACCGTAACTTGCCAGAACTTTTTAAATTGGAGGATTTCGAATTTTGGGAAAAAAGAGGAATAGTCTCTATGGAGCAATTGGGGGTGAACAGGGAATTAACGTCAATACTGGGTAGACATGGCATTCTTAAAGAGGGGGACCTATTTAGATGCTGGCAATTATCACATGCACATAGAAGTGAAAAAAATAAGGTTGGTATTATTGTGATGTGTTTTTGTGTGTTATACTGTACTACCGATATTTAATGTATAAACACCTATGTATTTTGTGGAAAAAAAGAATTTAAAAAAAAAAACCTAGTTGTCCATGGGTCTAAAATTAAATAATTATTTAAGATTAGATAATCCAATTACAGCTGAGAAAAGATCCTCTATATAGAGAAATGCTGGCTACGTTCACATCTTGCTTCTTCTCTTATAGGAACATGTCGGGAGGATTCCTGAGCTATCCTTACAACGGAGGGCACAAGAACAACCCAATGTTGTACAGTGGGATATGTTCTCCAGTTCAGCTCCTCACCCTCAGGAGTGTACATCAGCAACAGTTTAGTTAAGGGTGTCTACCGAGTGATATAGTTCTTCATATTTGGACAGTTACATCACTGGGGAAAACCCACAGTGTACACTCAGCGGAGATCAGGAATGGATGACATGCATTTGCATTCATCTTCCATTGGCAATCAAGGCCTTCACTGAGCACATACTGCTTTTTGCAGCAGGAGAAGCATGCACTTTTTCATGTTTCCGGTAGTATGCGACAGAGGCAAAAGTCTGCCAGAATAATTCTAGGGACCCCTATTTTCCTGGCGTATATGCGGAAGGTGTTAAAAAAAACAAGATGTGAATGCAGCCTACAAAGTGCATCAAATTGTTTCCTAGTTATAGGGATATCAACACAAGAATATAAATACTATAAATTGTATATTATGATAGTATAAAATATTTATATAAATGTACTGTAGTTTACTAACTAATAGTTATGGTTGATACCTGGTATAGTAATGTTATAGAACCTTTCCATCAGCTTTTGAGTAATAAGACAAGATTTCTTCATTCTCCTGTGTCCTTCGCTGAGAAATTCTGGTTTGGAAAAACATCCTTCCAACAAGTAGATCCCAACCTACAACAAGAACAAGGGAGTCAACTGAATCTGCAGAAGGCAAACCTAACCATGAGAATATACAGAAATAAGTTTCCAAATAGCCAACAGCAGAAATCTTAAAGCAGATCTGTCAATGTAATATGATGTCCAATGTAGGGGTAGCAGCTTCAGGCTGGAACTTATGTAGCTAAAATGTGCAAAAAATGCTGTTCCATTTTAGCTATTAGAGATGCTCAAATAATACATTAAAATGTATAGTTTATGATTCTGTGGTATTCATTAGGAGACCAGGGGCAGAGAGAGAGGGCGCCCTCCACTAATGAATACACAAAACTTTAAATTATGGGGCAGATTTTTGAATTTTATCCACAAAGTAAGACAGTAATAATCCCTTGAGAATGGGTCCCCAAACTACGGCCCGGGGGCCACAGCCTTTTATATCCTCCCCCCTTTGCATCCGACCAGATCCGGCCCACCAAGCTGTGGCCTTCGGCAGTCGGGCAGGGGCCTCCATCCATCCGGTCAGAAGGCTCCTGCCTGTCACTGTACAGTATAGTGCTCGATCACTGTCAAGCACTATTATTGCAGGTGGAGCGATGTGGCCCGGAAGACCCAGCACACTTCGCTCCTTGAACCTGGATGCGCGGCCGTGTGATGACATCATCATGCGGACACGCACCCCTTCCTGTTTGACAGCAGCCAGGAGAAAGAAGAGGGGCAGCATAGGAGGGTCAGCATTATTATGTTCGACCGGCGCTGTGAATAAGCCCGTCTGCAGCCGCTGTCAGTGCGCCGCATCGCATAGAGCCGGCAGCGATCGTGCAATACATGCGCTGCTGCCAGCAATTCTTACAGGTCCCTGACTGACAAGGGTAGGAGGGGGTGTGTCGGCCGCCCCCCTCATGAATACACCCAACTGCACGGGGACCTGTACAACGATCCGACCTCTTATTTGATAAGAGGTCAGATCGTTTAAAACTAAGTATGCACACACACATTTTAATAAAAATTCAATAAATATAAAGGGGCTGGGGACAGGATTAGGGGGAACTAATTTGGGGGGGTAATTTAAAGAGAACCCATCAGCCAAATTAAACCCCAAAACTTAATATATATTCATAAACTGCCATTAGAGTGCATTGTCCCTCTACATTCCTGTAAACTTAAGCAATCGGGTCCAAAAGCTGTATGCAAATGACCTGTGAGATGTCCAATGAGTCATTGGGGGTCATTTACTAAGGGTCTGATTTGCGCATTTTCGTTAGGTTTCCCGTATTTTTCCGATTTGCGCAGTCTTTCCCTGACTTGCACTGGGATTTAGGCTCACGCGATTGGATTGTGGCGCATCGGCACCGGCTTTCACGCGACGGAAACCAAAGCAGCGCTGCATTCAGCTTCCGGCCGGCCGTGGCCGGGTACGCCTATCCGTCCCTATACACAGCATTGTGTATGGGGGCTGGAAGGTTGTCGGGTCCGGACGGAAGCTGAATGCAGCGCCAGACCGGAGCGACAGCAGCGCTGGATACCGAAGGGCACCGGAAGGTAAGTACAGCTTTATTGTTTTAGGCAGCCCGCTCCCGGCCACATATATTTTTTTTTTCAAAACTCGGACAACCCCTTTAATGTTTGAATTGACTAGATAAATCTTGTGAGCTGCTTCAACAGGTAGCGGTGACAGTGACCTAATGACAGGAGTCCTTTAACTGGTTCAGGACCGGGCCCTTTCCTGTTTTGTCATTTCCATTTTTCACTCCCCACCTTCAAAAATCTATAACTTTTTGATTTTGACACGTAAAGAGCTGTGTGACGGCTTGTTTTCTGTGTAACAAATTGCACCTCATAATGGTGGCATTGAATATTCCCTGTCGTGTACTGGGAAGCAGGAAAAATATTCCAAATGCAGTGAAAATGGTGAAAAAACGCATGTGCGCCGTTTTCTTGTGGACTTGGAATTTAGGGCTTCCACTGTGCGCCCCAAATGATATATCTACTTTATTCTTTGGGTCAATACGATTATGTTGATACCAAATTTGTATAGGTTTTATAATGTTTTCATTCATTTACAAAAATTAAAACCTCCTGTACAAAATTCTTTCTTTGATTTTGCCGTTTTCTTGCGCTAATAACTTTTTCATACTTTGGTGTATGGTGCTGTCATTTTTTTGCAACTTTTGATGAGGTTTTAAATGATATTTTTAGGACTTAACGAACTTTTGATTACTTTTTATAGCATTTTAATTTTTTTTTTAAATGGCAAAAAAGTGCCATTTTTTACTTTGGGCGTGATTTTCAGTTACGGAGTAAAACGCAGTGAAAAACCGTTAGTATATTTTGATACATCGGGCATTTTCGGACGTGGCAATACCTAATGTGTTTATGATTTTAACTGTTTATTTAGATTTATATCAGCTCTAGGGAAAGGGGGTGATTTGAATTTTTTTATTATAATTTTTTTTATTTTTACTATTTTTACTACTTTAACCTTAGGTTGTCTGATCCATCCTACTATATAATGCCATACTACAGTATGGCAGTATATGGCGATTTTACTCCTCATTCATTATTCATGAATGGGTTAAAACGAAGTAGCCTTGGGTATTCGGAACACCCAAGGCTACCATGGCGACGGATCGCCGCTCCCCGATGACGTCACGGGGAGTGACGATCCTCAGAAAGATGGCGCCGCCCATGCCCTCTCCATGCACCGGGACCCGACCGCCTCCGTGAATACACGGCGGGCGGTCGTGAACCTGTTAATACTTTCTATACTTTATCTACCTAATATGCTAATTATCGACAGAAGCTTCTTGGGTGTGGAGCAGCCTTTGCCGACACTGCCCAGAGAATCTACTCCATGCTACAGTAACCGCTGACGATAATTAGCATAATATATAATAGATAAAGCACAGCTTCAATTAGAAAGTATTTAAGTTTCGGTAACTATAGATTAAGGTTTGTACATTACTAGCAACCTACCACCAACTTTAATAGGTAGATTTTATGTATGAGCGGATCGTAAGTTTCCTTTAAAGAAAATCTATAATCAAACTCCATCATGATAAACCAGGGAATCTTATTAAACTCTTGTTATCCTTGGCTTCCTTCCTTCTAAAATAAACGTTAAAAATTATGCTAATGAGCTTAAGGGGCTCTGGTGGGTGTAGAGGTCACACTCACTAACATTTTCCAGAAGAGTAAAAATACTCCTCTCACCATTTCTCAGAAGTATTTTTAGCCGAGGAGGAGTATGAAATTATCTTTACTAATTAATAACTCATGTATAATGTTATTAGTTGGCTATTTAGGCAATTATAGTAATCTTACATTAAAGAGAACCTGTCATGCAAAATAACCCCCCTAAACTAAATATATTTTCATAAACTGCCATTAGAGAGCATTGTCTCTATCCCTTCATTGTCCCTCTACATGCCTGTAAACCTAAGCAATGAGGTCCTAAAGCTGTATGCAAATGACCTGTGACATGTCCAATTAAGTATTAGCATATTCAAGCTGTCCACCTTATTCATGAGTGGGAGGCACAGCCACACCCCCAGTGCATGACTGACAGCCTGTATAATGATGTGAGGCTGTATAATGATGTGCTTCCTGGTGCTGGTGGTCACGCCCCCTGCATCCTGTGTGTGCATGTGTGTGTATATAGGAGAGATACAGCAGCTCCAGGCAACCATGTTACAGCAGAACATGTCAGATTCATGTGTAGCTGATGTCTGTGTCTCTCACCTGTATATTAGGAGGATGCAGCATGTCAGCAGATGCAGCACAGATACCAGCAATACTTTACTATACATTACACACAGACATGAGCAGGGGGAGGAGAGGGGAGGGGTAACAGGGGTGACATCACTGCCTCTGACCATGTGACCAGCCTCATTTACATGATAAAAAATAGATGATTTTACAATGAATAATGTATGAAATAACTACATAAAGGCTGGGATGGGATCCTTGTGAGCTGCTCCAACAGGTAGTAGTGACAGGACTAGTGACACAGACCTGATGACAGGTGTCCTTTAAACAATGGATGCTGCATCACCCAAAGAAGACTTTGCAGACAGCCGACCTCCCGAGACCAGACTACGGCTGACACAACCAACCTCCCTGACCAAACTACGGAAGGGAAGGGGGCGCAGGTAACTCATATCTATACTTTTTAAATGATCTTTTTTTAAGTTTAATTTTATAGTTTTTTTTTAGTTGCATTTTTGTAATATCCCGTGATATCATAGGATTACTGTGCAGGCACAGTTTTCATTATGAGCGCTGTCCTCTGGGGCTGCTCTGACAGGGGACTGATTATATCGGCCCCCTGTCACAGCACAGAGTTCGGATCCCGGCGATGGCTCTGTGGGAACGCACACAATGCCATTTTTTGGTGACCAATTCAGTTTGGAAGTGCGCTATTTGTACTTTTGTACTATATACCCCCCCAAGTAACAGCATTTCACAAACCTAACATCTCAACCTATTCAAATCAGCATTCAAGAAGTCTGTTAACCCTTTAATTATTTTTCCGGAAGCAAACAAAAATAGATAGGAAATTTTTAATTTTTTTTTAACTTTTTATTTTTAATTTTTGATTACGATTTTATCTCTAAAATTGACACATTCAGAAGGAATTTGAGGAAACTATACAAATTTTTTGCCCTGCTTCTTCCGAGTACGGCAATACCTAACATGTGGATGTCAACTTGTTTTTCGCCACACAGCAATGTCCAGAACAGAGTTGGTACTATTGGGTTTATGGTGGCCAATTTGGCTACAAATGTTTTTTGGTGCCACTGTGTACTTGAAGAGCCCCTGAAGTAACAGTACAATAGAAAACTCCCAAAGATGTCACCATTTCGGAAACTACACCCCCTCAAAGAATTTATCTGTGGTTCTGGTGAGCATTTTGACCTTCAACATGCTGGCCAAAATCTAATGCTAAATAAATGGTGCACAGTTAAAAATGAGTTTTTAATCTCAAAAATGTAATTTTAGGGTCTAATATATTGTGCCCAAACCATTCCACTTTAGACAAACACCCCAAAAATCATTCTGTGGGTCACTACGGGTATGGCAATACCCTTTGTGTGGCAATAGGCTACAGGCTGGGGACACGGAATGGCCCAGAAGGGACAAGCAAAATTTAGCTTTTGGAGCACCCTTTTCACCAGACTGGTGTTGGGGTGCCCCTGAGGTACCAGTACAATAGAAACCCCCGAGTAGTGACCCATTTTAGGAAAGGGCACCCCTCAAAGTATTGATCTAGGGTTGTATGAGCATTTTAACCCCCGGGATGATGGCCCAAATGTAATACAAAGTGTATGGGTCAGTGTAAAAATAGATTTTTTTCTGAAATGTGTCATTGTAGTGACAAATGAAATCCGCCCAACTCATGCCACTGTGGATAAACAGCCCAAAAATCATTCTGCGGGTTATTACAGGTATGGTAATACCCCATGTGTGGCAATGGACTACAAGATGGAGATTTTCCCAGGGCCCTGAAGAGAATAGCATTTGGAGCACAGACATTTAATTTCTTTATTTGGCATCATTTGGAGATGCCCTTAGGGATCAATCCGATAGAAACCCTGAGAACTGATCCTATTTGAAAACTACACCCCTCCATGAATAAATCTAGGGGTGAGCATTTCAACCCCACAGGTGGACCCCAAGGATGATGCATAATGGACAGTGCATAGAACAAATTATCCATTATGTTATCTTCTGCCCAGCTCCTGCCACAGGAGGCAAACACCCCAAAAATCATGATGCAGGTTCTCCCGGGTACAGCAATACCCCATATGTGGCAATAATCTACAGGCTGGGCACACAGCAGAGCTCAGGAGGGAAGGTGCGGCATGCTGCATAAGCTGCGTAAGCTGTGTGCATCAGGGTACAATTATATATCCAGGGACGTGTGGTAAATCCTGAAACACTCCTTCATGCATAACACTGGTATATAGTTTGTTTTTTATGCCCCTTTTGGAGCACACTCTTCAACTCTTCTATGTCCTTTCCTTGCTGGCCGTTTGGGGGAACTTCTCCTGGAAAGTGCTGCCCTGGTACAATGCGTGATGTGGCCTCACTTCCAGACGTACTAGCACTCCTCCCTTCCTGGTCTCTAAAAATCAACTGCTTGACTACCACCTCTTGAAATTCCAGGAAAGTTCCCTTCTGGTCTGCACATCGATGTAACACGTAAGCATTATACAGTGCCATCTGCATGATGTGCACGGCCAGCTTCTAGTACCACACCCTCGACTTCCGCATGGCGTTATATGGCTGAAGAACCTGGTCCAACAAATCCACCCCTCCCATGTACCTATTGTATTCCAAAATACAGTCCGGCGTGGGGGTTTCTGCACTGGTACCTCATACAGGGGCAGGGGTGGTGGTGTGCCCATGTGTTTTTGTTAGTACAAGGATGACCCTCTTGTCTTTGTACCTAACACACAATACTGAGTAGCTTCTTAGTGCTCAGCTCTCGTGCCTTTCGGAGATTTTCCCCTAGCAGTGATTTCAGGGGACCTCTCTAATTCCTACTAACAGTGCCGCATGCCACAGTTTCTCTGGAAGCGAGGCACTTAAGCAGGGTAATACTGGTATAAAAATTATCCAGGGATAGGTGGTAGCCCTTGTCCAGTAGTAGGTGCACTAAATCCCACACTACTTTTCCAGTAATTCCCAGGAAGGGGGGGGGGGGGGGGACACATTCTAGGCGCACTATTTTGGAGTCCTTCCCTTCACATATCCTGAACTTATAAAGTATACCTTGATGTACTCTCTCACAGCTTATACATCTTCACGTCATATCTTGCCCTCTTATTGGGCAGGTACTGGCAGAACTGAAGTCTCCCTTTGAAATGTACCAGGGACTCGTCTATTGATAAATGCCTCTCTGGAGTATACACTTCCATAAATCGGGCATTTACATAGTCTAATATGAGCCAGATCTTATACGACCTATCACACCTGGGGTCATCTCTTGGTGGGCTCTGTGAATTGTCGGCAAATGCAAAAACTTATGGATGGCTTCAAAGCCTATCCTACTAGTCCCATAAGAAGCGTTACGCCCCAAAATGTCTCCATCTCTGCTGCACTAACAGGGGTTCACCCGTGGGGTTGTGCATAAAAAGAAGTGGGGTTTTGGGCCATATATTGTGCAGTGTGCACTCCTGCGCGAGTCCCGGGCACTCCTGCGCGAGTCACTCCAGTGATCTCTATCTGGCGATTGTTCATGGATGGCTAGAGATCACATGACCCTCCATCTGCAGCCATTTTATGCACAGAAATGTCTGGATGATGAGGTAAAAGACAGGAGGCTTCACTTCACATATCAAGAAAGCGGAGCAGAATGTTTTATAGATGTACATTGGTATGTAAAGTGGACACATTTATCTTTATTACAGATTTGCTAAATGTTGCTAAAATGACATTTTAATTTAAAATTGTCTCAAATTTGCAACATTTTTTGGCACAAAAAACTCCAGACTAAACCATACTTAAGGAAAATTTAGAAAATGGAAAGAAGTGACTTGAGACATTTGTGCAACATTTTTGCGACATTTGTAACATGTCTCAAAAAGAGATCTTTAAAAGATCCCCCATTTAACACAAGGAAAATGTGAGATTGATAAACTACCAAAGAAGCAGACAGAAAAACAACAGGCAAAAACTAGCCAAAACAACCAGAGATAAGATAAATCACACAGCAGTCCTACTGCCGCCAACTTCAATGAAGCTCTGTGGAGCTGCTGGGAAGACTAGAGACGAGTCCAGTGAGCATCATCGGACTCATCACAAGACATGCACCAAACATTTATTTTAATGTTTCATATTAATAGGCCCATACTTGTGTCCTTTGGTGCGATTTGGGACATTAAACCACCCACAGTCCATATAGACCTATAGGTCGCTAAGTGTCCCAAGCGGCACAGTCAGGAGGACAAATGCTGGGCATTAAATAAAAACTGTTATACCTCTCTGATTTCTCTTTATTCCTGAAAAACCCTTTTAACTTGTGGCCTGTAGCTACAATGTAGGTCCAGCCTGTCATTAGTTCAGTGCCATTCACAAAATTAAATATATACAGGTGATATTGTATTTTGGAAGAAAATAGAATAGAATTCACCATTAAATCCATTGGTAGGTGTAGATATAACAGGATACTAAATTACCTCCAGATTATTATGCTGAGTTGTCCTCTGAAAGAGTTCAATAAGCTTCTTCTTCTGCAACCACATTATGTCTTCCAGCATTTGAACACCAACTGAAGTTTCCACAAGGACCTCTTCTGCACACATTTTACTGGACTCCTTAGACCCATCATCATCTACATCAGACTCATGCACACAAAGCAAAAGATGAGCCGAGGAAGTGGTACTAGTCAATGTAAAACTGCACCCATGAAAATCAGAACTAGTATATTTTTTAGATGTAAAATGAATACTGAATACACAAAGCAAAGCTCTCCAAGCATCATCATCATCATCATCAGGAACGGCAAGGACCATCAAATTAAGATCACCAGAACATGGAGCCAAGATGTTCCCAAAGTCTTTATTTTCCTTTATTTGTGGCTGTATACTTGTTCCTTTTGTCTCTTCAGTGCATAACAACTTTTCAGGACTATCATTTACTAAAGAGAATGATGTGCTTGGCTCAGCAGCTTCACCATCCTCTTCTAGTGTTACATCATTCCTTCTATCTTCATGCATGTTCCAGGATAACAGTTTCTTAGCGCCATCATCCAGTTTGACTGGCGCCGCACGTTTTCTACGGCCTGCCATCTTGTAAGAACTCTTGACCCTATAAAGCAAAAGCAAATAATGTTATGTAACTAATTCAGAATGGTATTTGCTTTAGATATACACTTACTGCAGGGGTTGTCTGGAGGCTGAAAAACATGTCTGTTTTCTTCCAAAAACAGCACCACACCTTACCATGGTTTGTGTAGGTATTGCATCTAGCTGTATAGAGTAAAATAAAGCTTAGTTACAATATCACCCACTAGCCATGGTCAGGAGAGGAGCTGTTTTTAGAAGAAAGCAGCCAAGTTTTTCAACCTCCAGACAATACCTTTAACTATCAAAAGGGAAGTGTCATTTGAGAGCTCCCAATTATAGTGCTTCACCAGTGTTCCATTCACTTCTATGACACTTCTTGTACAGCAAAACTCACTGTCCCATAGAAGTGAATGGAGCACTGTTTGAGAATGTATACCAGCATTTTTTTTTTACCCCTAGGCGCACCAGGATGTTATAGTACGTCCCCGGGGCTAGATGCTAAGCGCACAGGGAAGTTCTATAACGTCCTGCTTCTGGCACCGGCTCACAAACAGAGCCGGCACCAGAACCAGCGGCTGTCAGCTGTGTATCATAGCTGTCAGCCTGCGCTAACACCCACGATCGGAGCCGACTCCGATCGCAGGTGTTAACCCCTTACATGCCGCGGTCAAGCATGACCGTGGCGTATAAGGGTGTTTGCGCTGTGGATCGGATCCCCCGTGCCGCCTCCTGGGGATCCGATCCTCTTCTGGGCAGCTCCGAGGACTGTCATGTGCCCCGGAGCTGCCCGATGTCCCTGGCAGTCAGACCCCTTCCTGCATGCTCAGACAGTTTACACTGCTCTACAATAAAATAGTATCGTAGAGCAGTGTATTGAACTTGAATCAGCAATCAGAGCATCGCTGGTTCAAGTATTTATAAGTAAAAAAAAAGTGAAAAACACTAAAGTTAATACATTAGAATAAATAAAAAATAAATACATTAAAATATAAGCCCCTAAAATGTTACTTTCATATAAAAACACGTAATAAAGTATAAAAAACACACACACAAAAAAACACTGCATATTTGGTATTGCCGCGTCCGTAACAATCTGTATAATAAAACAGAATCGTTACTGGAAAAAAAAAACTCCAAAAAAAAAAGATACATTTTCAATTAATACCCTATAAAAAATGCTCTAAAAAGTGATTTAAAAAAATGTTATGCCCTCTAAAATAAGCCCACTAAAAAGAACAACTCTTCTCGCAAAAAATAAGCCCCTAACCAGATTTTTCAGACGAAAAATAAAAAAGTTATGCATATGAAAAGATGGTGATGCTAAAATGAACAAGATTTTCTGCAAATTGGTTTTTATTCAGTACAATTGAATAAAATACACAAAACCCCCACATATTTGGTATCCCTGCGCCCGTAACAATCTGCATAATAAAACAGAATCGTTATTACCGTATATACTCGAGTATAAGCCGAGACCCCTAATTTTACCACCAAAAACTGGGAAAATCTATTGACTCGAGTATAAGCCGAGGATGGAAAATGCATTGGTCACAGCCTTCCAGTATATAGCCAGCCTGCCCCCTTAAGTATACAGCCAGCCCAGCCTGCCCCCAGTAGTATACAGCCTGCCCCCAGTAGTATACAGCCTGCCCCCAGTAGTATACAGCCTGCCCAGCACTAACAAAAAAAAAAAAAAAAAACAAAAGACAGAAGAGGACCCGCGCGGACATCGGGGGAGCAGCGCGGACATCAGGGCCACCGGAGGGCGAGTATATAAGTTTATTGTTTTTTTTTTAAGTGCTGGGCTGCCTATTGACTCGTGTATAAGACATGTTGAGGATTTTCAGCACACTTTTTGTGCGGAAAAACTCGGCTTATACACGAGTACCGTATTTTTCGGACTATAAGACGCACTGGACCATAAGACGCACCAAGGTTTTAGAGGAGGAGAAATAAGAAAAAATGTTTTTTTCCCAAAATAGTATGCTAAAATATTTAATAAAGTAACTGTAAAGTAACTGGGCGGTGCAGTGCAGCCATGTTTCTCTTTGGAGAGGGGCAGGGGCGAGCAGTGGTCACCCCCTCCTCCTCTCCCGGGCACCGCCATCTATCTTTAGATTGAATACATGCCAACATAATTCTGGGGGTCTCAAGAGTTACCAGGGCTGCATAGGTATGAGTATATGTGACAATGGTCACAAGAGCTTACAATCTATGGGGAGGGGACACAGGAGATGACAGTGCTTGTACAGTGGTCACAAGAGCTTACAATCTATGAGGAGGGGACACAGGAGATGACAGTGCTTGTACAGTGGTCACAAGAGCTTACAATCTATGAGGAGGGGACACAGGAGATGACAGTGCTTGTACAATGGTCACAAGAGCTTACAATCTATGAGGAGGGGACACAGGAGATGACAGTGCTTGTACAATGGTCACAAGAGCTTACAGTCTATGAGGAGGGGGGGGCAGGAGATGACAGTGCTTGTACAATGGTCACAAGAGCTTACAATCTATGAGGAGGGGGGGGGGGCAGGAGATGACAGTGCTTGTACAATGGTCACAAGAGCTTACAATCTATGAGGAGGGGACACAGGAGATGACAGTGCTTGTACAATGGTCACAAGAGCTTACAATCTATGAGGAGGGGACACAGGAGATGACAGTGCTTGTACAATGGTCACCAGAGCTTACAATCTATAAGAAGGAGGGTACACAGGAGGTGACAATGCTTGTACAATGGTCACAAGAGCTTACAATCTATGAGGAGGAGGGGACACAGGAGATGACAGTCCTTGTACAATGGCCACAAGAGCTTACAATCTATGAGGAGGAGGGGACACAGGAGATGACAGTCCTTGTACAATGGCCACAAGAGCTTACAATCTATGAGGAGGAGGGGACACAGGAGATGACAGTCCTTGTACAATGGCCACAAGAGCTTACAATCTATGAGGAGGAGGGGACACAGGAGGTGACAGTCCTTGTACAATGGCCACAAGAGCTTGGTCTGTGGGATAAAGTACCTTTACAAGACAGCAGCCACTACATACCAGGCAACAAGGGGTTAAGAGTGTGAGAGCAGAGACCCGGGGGAAGGGAGCACTTATCACTTATCTGATCCTGTGAGAAGTTACAGGTCAGACACTGCACACAGCTCTGTATAGGTTCCTCTTCTCAAGTTGCCGGCAGCCTTCATGTTCTCTCTTTCCTCTGAACCTCCCGGGCTACTTACAAGCCGAGCGGGGATTGGCCACAGAGTCAGTGCCTTTCTCCTCCCCCTCTCTCTCCACTGCTGCGCTCCTGCTCTGCCACAAAGCTCCTGTATATCGGTGCCCTGTGGACGGCAGAGCGCATGGGTGCTGCCATCCATTCCCTCCAGCAGTGGAGGGCTGAGAGGAGGAGAGGAGCGCAGCGGCACTCAGTACAGCCGCTGCGCTTCACTGTGAAGGGCTGCGCTTACTGCCAGCATTAGCTGGCAGAGCGCAGCCGGGTGCCCTCCATTCCCTCCTGCAGCTACATCCGGACTATAAGACGCACCACAGTTTTTTCCCCATCTTTTGGGGAAAAAAAGTGCGTCTTATAGTCCAGAAAATACGGTATATACGGTAGATCCGCAAAGTGAACCCCCGTAAAAAACAACCCAAAAAAGCTAAAAAAAAAGATAATTTTCAATTAATACCCTATAAAAATGCTCTAAAGAGTGATTTAAAAAATGTTACGCACTCTAAAATAAGACCACTAAAAAGAACAATCCTTGCGAAAAATAAAAAAGTTATGCATATGAAAGACGGTGATGCTAAAATTAACAACATTTTTGCCAAATTACTTTTTATTCAGTAAAAATGGGAAAAAATAAAAAATCTATATAAATGAGGTCTTTTTGTAATCGTGGCGACCCATAGAATAAAAATAATATACTATTTTTATGGTATGGTAAACGGCCAAAAAAAAAACATAAAAATTTTCCTAAAAATTTATGATTTTCATTTCCTCCACCAACAAAGAGTTAATAAAATCTCACCAATTAGCTATAGATTCCCCAAAATTACGTACCAGAAAAGTGCATCTCATGTGGCAAAAGAAATAAGCCGCTATAGGTCCACAATAAAAAAAGAAAACAATTATAGCCTTTACAATGTGACATAGCAAATCTAATCTGGATGGCGCCTCCTTCCATTCTATGCCCGGCCGTGCGGCCATACAGCAGGTTACTACCACATATGGGGTATCAGTGTACTCGGGAACGATTGGGTAACAAACTTTGGGGAGCCTTTTTTCATTTAATCCATTTTAAATGTTTAATTTTCCACCCAAAATGAGTGTATTGTGAAAAAATATTTTTGCAGACTGCACCTCCATTTTGTTTTAACCCCTATAAAACACCTAAAGGGTTAACAAACTTCTTAAAAGTGTTTTTTCATACATTGAGGGATGTAGTTTCCATAATGGGGTAATTTATGAGTCTCGCTATTATTTAGGCCTCTCAGTCTCATTAGAAGTTGAGCAGGTCCATCTAAATACAGGTTTTGGTGATTTTACAAAAAATTTTAAAAATGATACCTAAATTCTGAGCCTCATAACATTCTAGTAAAATATGTGGAATCTTAAAAAACCATCCAACATAAAGCAGACATTTGGGAAATGTAAGTAATGAATTTATTTGGGTGCTATGACTATCTGCATCAAAAGTAGAGAATTTAGAACGTTTTGCCAAATTTAATTTTTTTTTCATAACTAAACGCAAAAGATTTTTAAACTAATTTGAAGTACAATGTGTCACGAGAAAACAATCTACAAATACCCTGGATATCTCATAGCATTCCAAAGCTATAACCACTTATAGTGACACAGGCCAGATTTGAAAAATGGGTATTCTCATCTGGGCAATGACATTCAGTTTAATTAATGTTCCATATATAAACATTTCTTCAATTGGATGTTATTAAAAAAAATGTTCCTGTGTGAAGATAATTTCTCATAGGCATAGCCATGTTGTCCCTTAGAAACGAGATAGCCTCCTCGGATACGACCACCCCACACTCAGTGGTGGCCAGATATGTGCTATTGTGTCTTGTCTGACTTCCTGGATTCAGCGATCGTTACAACAGGGCGGCTGTAGGATATGGAGTAACTGCTGGACATTTCATATACAAAAACTTTTTGTTTCTTTATGCAATAACTCCAGCAGAGGTGGCCGTATCCAGGGACACAGTCTTGTTTCTAAGGGACCAAATCACTACATTTATGAGAAATTATCTTGACACAGGAACTTTTTTTTAATGACATCTAATTGAAGAAATGTTTATATATGGCAGATTAATGAAAATGAATGTGAAAGCCCAGACGAGAATACCCCTTTAAGGCCAAAAGAGGCTGAGTACCGTAGGGGTTAAATAATAAACTATTATAGTCCCACTTAACATATTCATATTCTTTACTCTTTATAAAAAGAGAGGAAAAAGTTGTTACAGTACTAAAAAGGTCTGCCCATTTTTGCTGCAGATTTAGTGAAAGCCTAAACTGTGTGAGGGACAGCAGCAGAAAAATTAAGGCAGGTCTTAAAAGGGTGGTACCAAGTTTGAATGATATCCTCTATTCACAGGATCCGACTGCTGGGACCCCCAGGATCATGAGGATTGGGGTCCCATTCTCACTAAATGATGGAACAGCAGGTAGAGCATATGTCCTGTTCAATTCTACGGAAATTGTTGAGTACGGCCTAAGGTTAATTCTGATAAACACGGAGGGCATCTATCAAAAATTTTTTACCTTTCTTTTTCATGACTTCTGTTTCCATTTCACAAAATTTGTCATGATTTGTCATAAATTTCCAGATATGGATGTCTGAAAAAGTCGCAAATTTTGGCAAAACTGTGGTGAAAAGTCGCAATTTTTCTGCACCTAACATGCAGTCAAGAGCAGAGATAACGTGCTGAAACCCCGCAGAGATTAAGGGAGAACGGTCATACTCGGCCGTCTGCTCCATTAGTCTGAGAAGCGGCGAGGGGTTAGTCGGACCCCTCGTTCTCGTGATCGTCTCAGCACAGAGACCCTCACTGATCAGCAAGTTAGCCCCCCCCCAATAAACTTGATCATGGGGTTCCAGCAGACAAGCCTCCACCTATTGAAGCTTTATACCTTTCCATGGGATCAACCTTGGTACATCCTTTTAAAGTCTGAAAAATGCCTGAGGAAGCCTCATTAATCATCTTTATTCAGATTGCACCACCATATTCCATAGCGCTTTCCAACTTAATTGAATGTATCACAACTTAAGCAGGGGCTTGGAGGATGCCTACAAGTGTTTAGAGTACTTTCTGGGGTGAGAATATTGATTTCCTACCCCTTTATGTAGGTCTTTACTTATCAAATGACTCTCCCATCTTGCCCCTTGGAGCAGCTTACACAGATCCATATGCTGAGTAGTGGTGGTGCAGGTTATCGCTACTTTCTATATCTGCAGTATAGAATAGTATAGTATTGTATAGTAATAGTATTGTATAGTATAGTCTGCAATCCAACAAATGTAAATAGGGCACATGTCGATCACCTCTGTGCAGAGACTTTCAGGCACCCATTCTGGTGTCACATCCCCAACTGCTGGTGGAACGTGTAGAATAGTTTAAACTAAAAATATGAAGAAAAAAAGAAAACGAATTATTGCCCAGGCCAACCAATAACAACACAGCTTTCACCGTGTATTCTGAATTTTAAAAAGGTAATTTGTGCAGTGATTGGTTGCTGTGGGCAACAAAGACTTTTTGTCTGCAGCTGTTTCACTGATGTGCCCAATAACGGCTAAAGGAAGTTTTATATAACTGCAAACCACCTACAATGATTACAACCTCGACTTCATTTCTAGAACATATCAGAGCTGAGCAGTCCTCCTCACAGCAAGCAGGCTATATCACAGGACTGCAATAGCACACGTACATTGTCATACATAATGCACACACAGAAGAATAACGCACCGTATTCAATACACGCCTGCTGTCCTACGCTCTCCTGTAATACGTATGCATAGACATTGTGCATCGGCTGCAATCGTCGGTAGATGCTATTTCCTAGTGTGCTAAAGGACCTTCGATGACATCATGATCATGTGACCAGACGCGTGTGGGAGGAGCTGTTCTACTGTTTACAGGATAGTGAGGAATTACAGGAGGAGGGGAGACTAGTGGGGGGTTATAGTTGTTAGTGAGAGTGAGGAGTTCCAGGAGGAGGGGAGACTAGTGGGGGAGGTTATTGTTGTTAGTGATAGTGAGGAGTTCCAGGAGGTGGCTGCTCCATGTGCAGAGCAGAGGAAGCGGGGAGATAGAAACAAGGAGGGGATGATACTGGGAGAGGCAGAGCGTTAGAGTGTGTAGCCTGTGACAAGGGGAGAATATCTGGGTGTGCTGCTTGAGAGAAGGGGAGACTGTGGGAGTGTCAATGCTGTGAGAAGGGGAGAATAGTGGGATTTTATAGTTAGTGATAGTGAGGAGCCACAAGAGGTTGCTCCACTTGCAGAGCAGAGGAAGCTGGGAGATAGGAACTAAGGAGGGCGGGGGTGATACTGGGAAAGGGAGAGATTGTCCAGCCTCTGAGAGGGGGAGAATATCACAGTGTCCAGCCCCGGGCCGGTTCTAGACAAAGTGGGGCCCTGGGCAAAACTAAAAGGGGGCCCCCAAAATAAAACTATTTATGACCAGTCAGTCAGTTAGAGGCTCCTTTAGTATGGTAAAAAATACTGTAATATGGGAGAATTTAATAGGAGAGAGATGATAGGGAGATTGATGGGCAGCATGGTGGCTCAGTGGTTTGCACTACAACCTTGTAGCGCTGGTCAACATCTGCAAAGAGTTTGTATGTTCTCTCTGTGTTTGTGTGGGTTTCCTCCGGGTCCTCCGGTTTCCTCCCACACTCCAAAAAGTTACTGATAGGTTGAATAGATTGTGAGCCCCATGGGGACAGAGACTGATCTGGTAAGCTCTGTGCAGCGCTGTGGTATCTGTGTGTGCTATAAAAATAAAGAAATTATTAATTATAATTACTATGATATAAGATAAATATGAAAGATGACAGGGATTTCTAGATGCAGAATATAAAGTAGATGATATATACAGTAGATAGATGAGAGATAAATACTGTACAGTAGAAGAGAAATAGATTGAAAAATAGATAGAGAAAAAGTGAGATACATAAATGTTCAGAGCATAGGAGATAGATAACTAGACAAATAGATATATACACAGGATATAGATGATAAGCATCTTCACCCGTGAATTCAACCAAGGGGTATTAACC
This sequence comes from Engystomops pustulosus, assembly GCF_040894005.1. Taxonomy (NCBI): domain Eukaryota; kingdom Metazoa; phylum Chordata; class Amphibia; order Anura; family Leptodactylidae; genus Engystomops; species Engystomops pustulosus. Next base: position 60,294,452 of record NC_092413.1, read on the forward strand.
CTTTCACCCCCCCCCCCCGGCATTTCTGGATATTTTGTCGCATTATTGACCAGAGCACTTTTTCCAATTTTGACGTTTAAAAATAAAATTGCAGCAAAAAGAATTAAAGTAGACAGCAGCAAACCACATTTTCTGAAAGGAGACACTTGCCCCATTTTGCATTAAGGAATTTATAGACATAGGCGCCTTCATGCAATTTTGATTCTGAAACTTTTTATAAAAAAATACTAAAATTTGAACTTTGATGGCAAAAAATGGCAGAAAATATTTACCTTCACATCTCCTAAACATAATAGATGGACATGTGTAGAGTTCACAAATGCTGATATGTTCACAAAAATAAATCCACATAAACTATAATAACTAGATATCTGCTTTTCAGACAGTCACAGCCTACAAAATATAGAAATAAAACAGAATAAGGTAAAGGCGCCATAAAACCTATATAATTTTGAAAGCAGACAGCCAGGCGATGCATTTGGCAATTAACATTCAAAATTTCCTCTAAAATATGTATAAATCCAGAATACTTATATAAAGAGAACATACTTTCCTACACCAGTAAGATGGAGAAGATCACACATACCCCACATGTGGATATTCACCAAAATATGCAACAGAGGGAACGTTAAATCCACAGGGGACACCAAACTGTTTGAGCGTCACACAGATCTATCATTGTATGTTCCCTTACACAATGGTGACCCAAATAAATAACTATATATCCATAGCTTACGAGATAATAAAAGTCACGTTTAGATGTATTAACAGCACAATAAGGCCCCTTCCACACTTGCGAGTGTGATGCGATGAACTCGCATCACACTCGCAACGCAAGCTGTCGGGAACGCACGGTCCGAACGCTGCACCGCGGGAGTGAACTGACATGCTGAGTTCACTCCCGCGGTGCAGCGTTCAGGCCGTGCGTTCCCGGCAGCTTGCGTTGCGAGTGTGATGCGAGTTCATCGCATCACACTCGCAAGTGTGGAACGGGCCTAACAGAACCCTCCGCACATCATAAGAATTTGAGTGAGGATGTCATAACATGCAAATAATGGAGGATGGTGGGAAATAAAAACTTTATTCCAGAGCATGTATGTGTTTTTGGTGTTACATATAGCTTTATAGACATGTTCTTGTTGCGTTGATAATATGTAGCGACATTAGGCGAAGAGGATCGAATGTTCATCGTATCAGTCAATTTTTACAAAAAAAAACCTATCACGTGTGCTCTTAGATAGTTCTGGATAGGAGAGGATTAAAAAGATGAATATTAGTTGATATTATCCCTTCTCAGAATGCAGTAACATATAAAGTGAATATTTCCATTATCTGTGAGGTGCAGCAGCTCCTGTGTGCAGCAAATTCTCCCTGTAGCCTGATGGCTAAGAATCTGGGGGGGGGGGGGAGGGGAATGGGCTGTATCTCTGGCTCCGCGACACATAGAACCTCACTTCTTTTTTCCTATGAAAGAAGAGAGTCTCCTATTTTATATGAATCTAAATCTGTGTCTCTATGTGTCAGGATAATGGAGATATTAACTGTTAAACTGCCGTTGGGAGATATATAAAATGGCACCTGATATTCTCTTTTTAAACCTAAATATCTCTGGATCCATGGCACCTTGAAACAAAATTCAAGATTCATTTGAAAGCAGATATTCTCCCATTTCAGGGGGCCCTGGGCAATTGCCCACTTTGCCTACCCATAGTGCCGGCCCTGGTCCAGCCTGTGAGAAGGGGAGGCTATCGAGGTGTGCAGGCTGTGAGAAGGGGGGAATAGTGGGGTGTCCAGCCTGTGAAAAGGGGAGAATAGTGGGATTTTATAGTTGTTAGTGATAGTGAGGAGCCACAAGAGGTGGTTGCTCCACTTGCAGAGCAGAGGAAGTGGGCAGATAGTAACTAAGGAGGGGATGATACTGGGAAAGGGAGAGATTGTGCAGTCTCTGAGAGGAGAATATCACAGTGTCCAGCCTGTGAGAAGGAGAGACTATCATAGTGTCCAGCCTGTTAGAAGGGGAGACTATCGGGGTGTCCAGCCTGTGAGAAGGGGAGACTATCACAGTGTCCAGCCTGTGAGAAGGGGAGAATATCGGGGTGTGCAGGCTGTGAGAAGGGGACAATAGTGGGGTGTGCAGGTTGTGAGAAAGGGAGAATAACGGGGTGTGCAGGTTTTGAGAACTGGAGAATAGTGGGGTGTGAAGACTGTAAAAAGGGGAGAGTATCGGGGTGTACTGGCTGTGAGAACAGGAGGATTTCACATTGTGCGGAAAGGGAGAAAAGTGGGGTGTGCAGGCTGTGATAAGGAGAGATTATAGGGGTCTGCAGGTAGTGTGAGAAGGAGATTATTGAAGTATGCAGGGAGATTATTGGGGTGTGCAGGTAGTGTGAAAAGGAGAGATTATAGGCGTCTGCAGGAAGTGAGAAGGAGATTATTGGAGTGTGCAGGTAGATCAATGGGGCGTGCAAGTTGATATATTCAAGCTTTAAATTACAAGCACATTTTCAGAGCAAATTATGCTTCCAATAATAATTCCTTTATTTATATAGCTTACACATCTTGCCAGATCCCTACCCCCAATGGGGCAAACAATCTAATCAACCGACCAGTCCACTGTATAGAATTTGTCTGTGTAGTGTATAAGTTCATACCGAAGTATAATGTGCGGGATGGAGACAGTAGTGAGGATTTAGGGATATTGGTCTCCAATCCTAAAATAGCTTGAGGGTACATTGGAGTCTTAAGTGCCATAGGAACCCCTTAACACCTGGAGCCCCTCAGGCTAGCTTGAATAATTTTAAAGTCCTTTTAACAAAACAAAAATACCGGCATAAGAAGCTAAAAGAAGAGCAGATCCTAAGGGCACACACCAGCATGTCAGTGTGCTTAGTGCATATTCCTTGATCCTGGTTGTCCTTCAAGTGCCACATCTCTGCAATGATGTTTGTATCAAGTGGCAAAGATTCCGTAGATCTGTGGAGACTTCTGTTGCCACTGCCCAGGTATGTACTTCATACTATAAAAGAGACTTTAGATAATGATAGGAAAGCATATATGCTAGTAGTGTAGATTTGTACCTGAGTATATTTGATGGTGAGCTTTCGAGAATACTAGCTCTCTTCGTCAGACATGATGTTATGCATGAAACAGAAAATTCACAGCATTTTCTTACACTGAAAGCATAGAGAAAGCCTCTTTTGAGGAATATAATGGATGCGGCCTCAAAACATGGTGAAATACCCCTGGACCTTATCCTAACCAACAGAACTGACAGAATATCAAAATTACAGGTTGGGGGTAACCTGGGTAATAGTAACCACAATATCATTGATTTCTATTATGCTTTACTGATATGGTTAATATAGGTGCAATGAACACCTTGAACTTCAGGAGGCCACATTTTCAGCAGCTGAGGAGGAACCTTAAAGCATAAACTAGACAATGTTCTCAAAAACAACTAAAAATGGGACCTTTAACAAATATTCTAAAAAAGTCCAGTGAAATATACATACCATATGGGGAAAGCATAAGAGAATCAAGAAAACGCCAATTTGGTTAACTAGTACTGTGAGGCAAGCAATAAACAGGAAAGATAAGGCATTTAAGTTGCTAAAACAAGAAGGTAGTTACACCTACAGGAACAGGAAACAGAGAGGTTAAAACTAGAGATGAGCGAGCACTAAAATGCTCGGGTGCTCGTTATTCGAGACAAACTTTTCCTGATGCTCGAGTGCTCGTCTCGAATAACGAACCCCATTGAAGTCAATGGGAGACTCGAGCATTTTTCAAGGAGACCAAGGGTCTGCACTAGGAAGCTTGGCCAAACACCTGGAAACCTCAGAAAATGATGGAAACACCACGGAAATGGACAGGAAACAGCAGGGGCAGCATGCATGGATGCCTCTGAGGCTGCTTAATCGCACCATTATGCCAAAATTATGGGCAACAGCATGGCCATGACAGAGTGACCGAATGAGGCTAGATAGCATCTAAAACATCCAATAGTTGACCCCGACACTATAGAAGACGGCATGCAGAGGCAGCGCCAGCAGCGGCAGGCTAGAGAGTGTCATGGCGACATACCCTAAATGGACTCAGGCTTCAAACCAATGGGTGGCAGAGAGGAATCAAAGGAGGTGAGCAAGAAGCGCTGAAATGATTTCCTATGTGAACAAAAGGTTGACGGTATATTTAGTCGATAACACAGCATGGTGGCGACATAGTGACCAAGTTCCATAACGTATCTGGTGAAACACCCGAAAAATTAGCCTGACATAGCTCGTTTGATAAGGGGACGACATGTGGAGGCAGCCATGGAGACGACTTCCATGATTAAGAGTGACAATATGGGGCATCCATATTGCGCTGCTATGATTGCAACTTCAGGTCTCCAGCATGGCGGCGACAGATGCGCCGAGTTCCATTATGTATCTGGTGAAACACCCGAAAATTCTGCCTGACACAGCTCGTTTGATGAGGGGACGATGTATGGAGGCAGTAAAGTAGTAGTAGATTAAAGGTGCTGCAATTAAAACTACGTTAGTTGGATCTTGGGATGGAGCTGGCGGTCCGCTGCCAGGCGAGCTTTCGCCTATCCAAGCCCCTGTCTCTCGGCTCCTCCCCAAACAGCACTTCTAAGAACCTTTTGTATAAGATCAAGTGTAGTAGTGTTCTTATAAGTTTGGGTTATGGCGGGTGAGGGGAATGTAAACAGATGTGCAAGAAGCGCTGAAATAATATCGGTAAATGATAAAAGTTTGCCAGTATATTTTGTGGATAACACAGCAGGGTGGCGACAAAGTTAACAAGTTTGATGTGGAAGCGATGAAAACAACCCAAAATTCTGCCTGACACAGCTCGTTTGCTAAAGGGACGATGTATGGAGGCAGCTATATGGACGACTTTGGGAGGCAGCTATGGAGACAATTAAATTTGGATCCAAAAAAGTTTTCAAACCAGAGGAACAGGTAGGTGGTCCTCCAGAAAAATTAAATAGATTGAGGGCCTGTATGTGGCACTCCCAAAAATTGTTTAAAACAGAGGACTGGGTAGTTGGCCCTCCAGAAAAATTAAATACTTTAGCTAGTACTATAGCTAGAGCCAGTTGGCCCTGGCAAAAAATAGCCAGTTTCCTCTGCTTTAGTGTACAAAGAGGAGGAGAAGGAGGAAAATGAGGAGGAGGAGTGTATACATTATTCAGGTTGAGCTTCTTTCACCTGGTCGAGAATGGAAATACTGAGAAATCCAGGCTTTAATTATCTTGATACGCGTCAGCCTGTCAGCGCTGTCAGTCGACAGGCGTGTACGCTTATCGGTGATGATGCCACCAGCTGCACTGAAAACCCGCTCAGACAAAACGCTAGCGGCAGGGCAGGCAAGAACCTCCAAGGCGTACAGCACCAGTTTGTGCCACATGTCCAGCTTTCAAACCCAGTAGTTGTAGGGAGCTGTGTGATCATTTAGGACGATGGTATGGTCAGCTACGTACTCCCTCACCATCTTTCTGTATAGATCAGCCCTACTCTGCCGAGACTGGGGACAGGTGACAGTGTCTTGCTGGGGTGACATAAAACTGGCAAAGGCCTTGTAAAGCATACCCCTGCCAGTGTTGGACAAGCTGCCTGCTCGCCTACTCTCCCTTGCTACTTGTCCCGCAGAAGTACGCCCTCTGCCGCTGGCGCTGTCAGAAGGGAAATACTGTTTCAGCTTGTGCACCAGGGCCTGCTGGTATTCATGCATTCTCACACTCCTTTCCTCTCCAGGGATGAGAGTGGAAAGATTTTGCTTGTACCGTGGGTCCAGGAGAGTGAATACCCAGTAATCGGTGCTGGAATAAATTCTTTGAACGCGAGGGTCACGGGATAGGCAGCCTAGCATGAAATCTGCCATATGCGCCAGAGTACCAACGCGCAAGAATTCACTCCCCTCACTGGCCTGACTCTCCATTTCCTCCTCCTCCAACTCCTCCAACTCCTCTTCTTCTGCCCATACACGCTGAACAGTGAAGGACTCAACAATGCTCCCCTCTTCTGTCTCGCCAACATTCTCCTCCTCCTCATCCTCCTCCACCTCCTCCAATATGCGCTGAGAAACAGACCTGAGGGTGCTTTGGCTATCAACAAGGGAATCTTCTTCCCCCGTCTCTTGTGACGAGCGCAAAGCTTCTGACTTCATGCTGACCAGAGAGTTTTTCAACAGGCCAAGCAGCGGGATGGTGAGGCTGATGATGGCGGCATCGCCACTGACCATCTGTGTTGACTCCTCAAAGTTACTCAGCACCTGACAGATATCAGACATCCACGTCCACTCCTCATTGTAGACTTGAGGAAGCGGACTGACCTGACTACCAGTTCTGGTGGAAGTTGACATCTGGCAGTCTACAATCGCTCTGCGCTGCTGGTAAACTCTGGATAACATGGTTAATGTTGAATTCCACCTCGTGGGCACGTCGTACAACAGTCGGTGAGCGGGCAGTTGGAGGCGGCGCTGCGCTGCCCTGAGAGTGGCAACATCTGTGCTGGACTTCCTGAAATGCGCACAGATGCGGCCCACCTTTGTGAGCAAATCAGACAGATTGGGGTATGTCTTGAGGAAACGCTGAACTATGAGATTTAACACATGGGCCAGGCATGGCATATGTGTAAGTCTGCCGAGTTGCAGAGCCGCCGCCAGGTTACGCCCGTTGTCACACACAACCATGCCTGGCTTCAGGTTCAGCGGTGCCAGCCACAGATCAGTCTGCGCCGTGATGCCCTGTAATAGCTCTTGGGCGGTGTGCCTTTTATCGCCTAGGCTCAGCAGTTTGAGCACCGCCTGCTGTTGCTTAGCGACGGCACTGCTGCTGTGCCTTGAGCTACCGACTGATGGCGCCAAGCCCACGGATGGTAATTCGGAGGAGGAGGTGGAGGAGGGGTGGGAGGAGGAGGAGGAGGCATAGTAGGCCTGAGAGACCTGGACCGAGGTAGGCCCCGCAATCCTCGGCGTCGGCAGTATATGACCAGCCCCAGGGCCAGACTCGGTCCCAGCCTCCACCGAGTTAACCCAATGTGCCGTCAGCGATACATAGTGGCTCTGCCCGGCAGCACTCGTCCACGTGTCCGTGGTCAGGTGGACCTTGTCAGAAACGGCGTTGGTCAGGGCACGGATGCTGTTGTCTGACACGTGCTGGTGCAGGGCTGGGACGGCACATCGGGAAAAGTAGTGGCGGCTGGGGACCGAATAACGAGGGGCGGCCGCCGCCATGAGGTTTTGAAAGGCCGCATCTCCAGGCTAAGCAGTTTGGAGATGTGGACGTTGAGGGCTTGGGCGTGTGGGTGGGTTGCACTATACTTCCTTCTGCGCTCCAGTGTCTGGGGTATGGAGAGCTGAACGCTGCGCATGCAGACATTGGTGGATGCTGTGGAGGCAAAGATGTGGTTTTCGCACGGGAGGTGTTTGGGGCGGGGTCCTGGGCAGGGGGGTGACTAGCAGAGGCAGCACATGACACAGGGGAAGGAGCAGTGGTGTGCCCGGCCGGAGGTGAACGGGCTTGGTGCCATTGAGTGGGGTGTTTACCATTCATATGCCTGCGCATACTAGTGGTAGTTAAGCTAGTAGTGGTGGAACCCCTGCTGATCTTTGTGTGGCACAGGTTGCACACCACAGTCCATCGGTCATCCGGTGTTTCTTTAAAGAGCCTCCAGACTTCCGAAAATCTAGCCCTCGTCACGGGAGCTTGACTATGTGAAACATTTGGCGCTGATGCACCAGCTCTGGCCCTGCCTCTCCGTCTGGCCCCAGCACTGCCTCTTCCAACCTGTTCTCGTCGAGGACTCGCCTCCGTCTCAGAAGCACTGTGTTCACCCGGCCTATCAACCCAGCTTGGGTCTGTCACCTCATCATCCTCTGATCCCTCAGTCTGCTCCCCCCTCAGACTTCCTGCCCTGACAACAACTTTACCACTATCTGACAACCGTGTCTCCTTATCGTCCGACACCTCTATACACACTTCTTCCACTACGTCAACAATGTCATCATCACCCACACACTGCGACCGGTGGAAAACCTGGACATCGGAAAAGAGCTCAGCAGCAACCGGACAAGTGGTTTGTGACTCTGGGAAGGGTCCAGAAAACAGTTCCTCAGAGTACGCCGGTTCAAATGCAAAATTTTCCTGGGAGGGGGCAGACTGGGGGGAAGGAGGCTGAGGTGGAGGAGCTGGAGGAGTGCTGATTTTGGTGGCGTGGGTGGACTGCGTGGAAGACTGACTGGTGGACAAATGGCTAGAAGCATTGTCCGCAATCCACGACATCACCTGTTCGCAATGTTCTGGCCTCAACAGTGCTCTACCACGAGTCCCAGTAACTTGAGACATGAACCTAGGGAGTGTAGCTCTGCAGCGTTCCCCTGCTCCCTCATCAGCAGGTGTAGACTCACCCGCCCAGGACCATGGCCTCTGACCCCTGCAGTAGTTGGACGCCCACGCCCTCTACCCCTAGCCCTCGGGTTCAACATTTTCAAAATTAAAGTGTAAACTGTAAATTTTTGGGGATTTTTTAGTTTTTTTTTGTTTTATTTGTGTTTTTTATTTTTTTTTTTTAATAAAACGATGCTATCCTATTGCTATGGCTAGTTTCTAACCTACACTGACAGCACACAACTGGATTTTGTGCTGTGCCTGAGGACTTATAAAAAAAAATAAAAGTAAAAAAAAAAAATCGTCAGACTGTGCCTAATTCAATCAAACCCCTAATAAATTGTCCCACTTAGGTGTTTGAGATGGATATGTGTGTCACTAAGAGCTAAATATAACGTTCGCAAGTCTCCCTGCAAATTCTTCACAATATGGTACTAGTTGCACTACTAGTGCCAGCAAGCCCAGCCACAAGCAAACAAAAAAAAAAAATATATAAGGCTATTCTAGCCCTAACAAGGGCTGTTGGGTTCTTGTAGACTCACTCCTGCCTAACAGTAAGCTAATATAACAGCCTAACGCTATCCCTGCAGCAGCAGCAGCTCTTTCCCTAACGGCATCCAGACAGAGAATGATGCGAGCAGCGCGGGCAGGGGCTAGTCTTTTCCAGGGTCACCTGATCAGGCCAGCCAACCACTGCTATCGACGTGTAAGGGTACCACGTCATGTTGGGTGGAGTGCAGAGGCTCCTGGCTTGTGATTGGCTCTGTTTCTGGCCGCCAAAAATCAAAACGGTGGGAGATGCCATTTTCTCGAGCTGGCGAAATACTCGTCCGAGCAACGAGCAGTTTCGAGTACGCTAATGCTCGAACGAGCATCAAGCTCGGACGAGTGTTTTCGCTCATCTCTAGTTAAAACCCTTCCATTATCCTCCTTCACCAGTGTAATAAAAAATAACCGAAATGAACAGTGAAAATAGAAGTGTAGAGAACAAGGGAGGGAATATATAGGGCCGTCATGGTGGACTCATGGAAAAGTGGGCCATGTGGGGATATACCAAATATTACCTTAGGGTGGGACCACCACCTGGAGAACTTTGCGCCGAATAATAGATCCCTGACACCCTGCAGATCCAGACGATAATGCTTTATATAGGCGAGGGCCATGTGGCCGGCCTGCTTATTTGATATATGTGCAGCACCTCCTCTTTCTGCCCAAGAGGCCCCGGTTTATAATACAATATAAATAAGTTGTCATCACTTCTCCACGCTGCTGTGGCATCTAAATATTAGAGGACTGCTCGTCTGACATTCAGGAAATGCCAGCTTTCTTCCCTAGAAGAACATGGATTGTTACTAGAGATGAGCGAACACTAAAATGCTCGGGTACTCGTTATTCGAGACGAACTTTTCCCGATGCTCGAGTGCTCGTCTCGAATAACGAACCCCATTGAAGTCAATGGGAGACTCGAGCATTTTTCAAGGGGACCAAGGCTCTGCACAGGGAAGCTTGGCCAAACACCTGGGAACCTCAGAAAAGGATGGAAACACCACGGAAATGGACAGGAAACAGCAGGGGCAGCATGCATGGATGCCTCTGAGGCTGCATAATCGCAACATTATGCCAAAATTATGGGCAACAGCATGGCCATGACAGAGTGACAGAATGAAGCTAAATAGCATCTAAAACATCCAATAATTGACCCTGACACTATAGGGGACGGCATGCAGAGGCAGCGGCAGCAGGCTAGAGAGTGTCATGGCGACATACCCTAAATGGACTCAGGCTTCAAACCAATGGGTGGCAGAGAGGAACCAAAGGAGGTGAGCAAGAAGCGCTCAAATAATATCGGTACATGATAAAAGTTTGCCAGTATATTTTGTGGATTACACAGCAGGGTGGCGACAAAGTTAACATGGAAGCCATGAAAACAACCCAAAATTCTGCCTGACACAGCTCGTTTGATAAGGGGACCATGTATGGAGGCAGTGAACTAGTAGTAGATTAAAGGTGCTGCAGTTAAAACTATGTTAGTTGGATCTTGGCATGGAGCTGGCGCTCCGCTGCCAGGCGAGCTTTCGCCAATCCAAGCCCCTGTCTCTAGGCTACTCCCCAAACAGCACTTCTAAGAACCTTTTGTATAAGATCAAGTGTAGTAGCGTTCTTATAAGTTTAGGATATGGCGGGTGAGGGGAATGTAAACAGCTGCGCAAGAAGCGCTGAAATAATATCGGTAAATGATAAAAGTTTGCCAGTATTTTTTGTGGATTACACAGCAGGGTGGCGACAAAGTTAACAAGTTTGTTGTGGAAGCCATGAAAACAACCCAAAATTCTGCCTGACACAGCTCGTTTGATAAGGGGACCATGTATGCTTACAGTTCATGCCAGTCGCTGCACTGGCTGCCAGTCTCCTTTCGAATACAGTTTAAAATAATAATAACCCTCATCCATAAAGCTCTGTATAATGCTGCACCCCCCTACCTCTCCTCTCTTATCTCAGTCTATCGCCCAACCCGTGCTCTTAGATCCGCCAGTGATCTTAGATTAACCTCTACCCTAGTGCGGACCTCCCACTCGCGTCTCCAAGACTTCTCTAGAGCTGCACCAATTCTATGGAATGCTCTGCCCCGGACTATCAGACTAATACCTAACCTCCAAAGTTTCAAACGTGGTCTTAAAACCCATTTCTTTAGGCAAGCCTATAACACTCATTAACTGCATGAAGTTTTAACTCTTCTACTAACCCGTCCTGTGTCGTCCTCCCATCTGTTATCCAGCAACCAACAGGCACCAGACTTCTCTGCAGTCCCATTCACCCTGGACCTGGTATATAAGATGACGGCTGAGTGGTTCAAGCGACAGCAATTCCATTTATTATATTTTGTTCTATTCCCTAAGAAGAATGGCTTGACCATTATATATTCTTTTACCTCGTGTTACCCCATCATCTTCATAAACCGTAAGCTCTGGCGAGCAGGGACCTCACTCCTGTTGTTCCATACAAATGTTGTGCTCTGTTACATTACATTTGTATTTGTTTCCTATGATTTGTAAAGCGCTACAGAATATGATGACGCTATATAAATAAAGATTATTATTATTATTATTATGGAGGCAGTGAACTAGTAGTAGATTAAAGGTGCTGCAGTTAAAACTATGTTAGTTGGATCTTGGGATGGAGCTGGCGCTCTGCAGCCAGGCGAGCTTTCGCCAATCCAAGCCCCTGTCTCTAGGCTACTCCCCAAACAGCACTTCTAAGAACCTTTTGTATAAGATCAAGTGTAGTAGCGTTCTTATAAGTTTGGGATATGGCGGGTGAGGGGAATGTAAACAGCTGCGCAAGAAGCGCTGAAATAATATCGGTTAATCATAAAAGTTTGCCAGTATATTTTGTGGATAACACAGCAGGGTGGCGACAAAGTTAACAACTTTGATGTGGAATCCATGAAAACAACCCAAATTTCTGCCTGACACACCTCGTTTGATAAGGGGAGGATGTATGGAGGCAGCTATATGGACGACTTTTGGAGGTAGCAATGGAGACAACGTGTGGAGGCTGCTATGGAGACAATTTAATTTGGATAGTGCCTGTATGTGGCAGTCCCAAAAAGTTTTCAAACCAGAGGAGCAGGTAGGTGTCCCTCCAGAAAAATGGAATAGATTGAGTGCATGTATGTGGCAGTCCCAAAAAGTTTTCAAACCAGAGGAGCAGGTAGGTGGCCCTCCAGAAAAATGGAATAGATTGAGTGCCTGTATGTGGCAGTCCCAAAAAGTTTTCAAACCAGAGGAGCAGGTAGGTGTCCCTCCAGAAAAATGGAATAGATTGAGTGCCTGTATGTGGCAGTCCCAAAAATTTTTCAAACCAGAGGAGCAGGTAGGTGGCCCTCCAGTAAAATGGAATAGATTGAGTGCCTGTATGTGGCAGTCCCAAAAAATTTTTAAAACAGAGGACCGGGTAGGTGGCCCTCCAGAAAAATGGAATAGATTGAGTGCCTGTATGTGGCACTCACAAAAATTGTTTCAAACAGAGGACCGGGTAGGTGGCCCTCCAGAAAAATTAAATGCATAAAGTACTATAGCAAGAGCCAGTGGGCCCTGTCAAAAAATAGCCAGTTTCCTCTGCTTTACTGTACAAAGAGGAGGAGAAGGAGGAAAATGAGGAGGAGGAGGAGTGGATCAATTATTCAGGTTGAGCTTCCTTCACCTGGTGGAGATTGGAAATTCTGAGAAATCCAGCCTTTATTCATTTTAATAAGCGTCAGCCTGTCAGCGCTGTCAGTCGACAGGCGTGTACGCTTATCTGTGATGATGCCACCAGCTGCACTGAAAACCCGCTCGGACAAGACGCTAGCGGCAGGGCAGGCAAGAACCTCCAAGGCGTACAGCGCCAGTTCGTGCCACATGTCCAGCTTTGAAACCCAGTAGTTGTAGGGAGCTGTGTGATCATTTAGGACGATGGTATGGTCAGCTACGTACTCCCTCACCATCTTTCTGTAAAGATCAGCCCTACTCTGCCGAGAATGGGGACAGGTGACAGTGTCTTGCTGGGGTGACATAAAGCTGGCAAAAGCCTTGTAAAGCGGACCCTTGCCAGTGCTGGACAAGCTGCCTGCTCGCCTACTCTCCCTCGCTACTTGTCCCGCAGAACTACGCACTCTGCCGCTAGCGCTGTCAGAAGGGAAATACTGTTTCAGCTTGTGCACCAGGGCCTGCTGGTATTCATGCATTCTCACACTCCTTTCCTCTGCAGGGATGAGAGTGGAAAGATTTTGCTTGTACCGTGGGTCCAGGAGAGTGAACACCCAGTAATCGGTGCTGGAATAAATTCTTTGAACGCGAGGGTCACGGGATAGGCAGCCTAGCATGAAATCTGCCATATGCGCCAGAGTACCAACGCGTAAGAATTCACTCCCCTCACTGGCCTGACTGTCCATTTCCTCCTCCTCCAACTCCTCCAACTCCTCTTCTTCTGCCCATACACGCTGAACAGTGAAGGACTCAACAATGGTCCCCTCTTGTGTCTCGCCAACATTCTCCTCCTCTTCCTCCTCATCCTCCTCCACCTCCACCTCCTCCGATATGCGCTGAGAAACAGACCTGAGGGTGCTTTGGCTATCAACAAGGGAATCTTCTTCCCCCGTCTCTTGTGACGAGCGCAAAGCTTCCGACTTCATGCTGATCAGAGAGTTTTTCAACAGGCCAAGCAGCGGGATGGTGAGGCTGATGATGGCGGCATCGCCACTGACCATCTGTGTTGACTCCTCAAAGTTACTCAGCACCTGACAGATATCAGACATCCACGTCCACTCCTCATTGTAGACTTGAGGAAGCTGACTGACCTGACTACCACTTCTGGTGGAAGTTGACATCTGGCAGTCTACAATCGCTCTGCGCTGCTGGTAAACTCTGGATAACATGGTCAGTGTTGAATTCCACCTCGTGGGCACGTCGCACAACAGTCGGTGAGCGGGCAGTTGGAGGCGGCGCTGCGCTGCCCTGAGAGTGGCAGCATCTGGGCTGGACTTCCTGAAATGCGCACAGATGCGGCGCACCTTCGTGAGCAAATCAGACAGATTGGGGTATGTCTTGAGGAAACGCTGAACTATCAGATTTAACACATGGGCCAGGCATGGCACATGTGTCAGTCTGCCGAGTTGCAGAGCCGCCACCAGGTTACGGCCGTTGTCACACACAACCATGCCTGGCTTCAGGTTCAGCGGTGCCAGCCACAGATCAGTCTGCGCCGTGATGCTCTGTAATAGCTCTTGGGCGGTGTGCCTTTTGTCGCCTAGGCTCAGCAGTTTGAGCACCGCCTGCTGTCGCTTAGCGACGGCACTGCTGCTGTGCCTAGAGCTACCGACTGATGGCGCCGTGCCCACGGATGGTAGTTCGGAGGAGGAGGTGGAGGAGGGGTGGGAGGAGGAGGAGGCATAGTAGGCCTGAAACACCTGGACCGAGGTAGGCCCCGCAATCCTCGGCGTCGGCAGTATATGACCAGCCCCAGGGTCAGACTCGGTCCACCAAGTTAACCCAATGTGCCGTCAGCGATATATAGTGGCCCTGCCCGGCAGCACTCGTCCACGTGTCCGTGGTCAGGTGGACCTTGTCAGAAACGGCGTTGGTCAGGGCACGGGTGATGTTGTCTGACACATGCTGGTGCAGGGCTGGGACGGCACATCGGGAAAAGTAGTGGCGGCTGGGGACCGAATACCGAGGGGAGGCCGCCGCCATGAGGTTGCGAAAGGCCTCGGTCTCTACTAGCCTATAGGGCAGCATCTCCAGGCTAAGCAATCTGGAGATGTGCACATTAAGGGCTTGGGCGTGCGGGTGGGTTGCACTATATTTGCGTTTCCGCTCCAGCGTCTGGGGTATGGAGAGCTGAACGCTGGTGGATGCTGTGGAGGATCGTGGAGGCGACGATGGGGTTTTTGTGGCAGGGTCCTGGGCAGGGGGCTGACTATCAGCTGACACAGGGGAAGGAGCAGTGGTGTGCACGGCCGGAGGTGAACGGGCTTGTTGCCACTGAGTGGGGTGTTTAGCATTCATATGCCTGCGCATACTGGTGGTAGTTAAGCTAGTAGTGGTGGAACCCCTGCTGAGCCTGGTTTGGCAAATGTTGCACACCACAGTCCGTCGGTCATCCGGTGTTTCGTTAAAGAACCTCCAGACTTCTGAAGATCTAGCCCTCGCCGCAAGAGCCCTCACCACGGGAGCTTCACTAGTTGACACATTTGGCGCTGATGCACCAGCTCTGGCCCTGCCTCTCCGTCTGGCCCGACCACTGCCTCTTCCAACCTGTTCTGGTCGAGGACTCTCCTCCGTCTCAGAAGCACTGTGTTCACCCGGCCTCTCAACCCAGCTTGGGTCTGTCACCTCATCATCCTCCGATCCCTCAGTCTGCTCCCCCCTCGGACTTCCTGCCCTGACAACAACTTCCCCACTGTCTGACAACCGTGTCTCCTCATCGTCGGACACCTCTTTACACACTTCCACTACGTCAAGAAGGTCATCATCACCCACAGACTGTGACTGGTGGAAAACCTGGGCATCGGAAAATTGCTCAGCAGCAACCGGACAAGTGGTTTGTGACTGTGGGAAGGGTCCAGAAAACAGTTCCTCAGAGTATGCCGGTTCAAATGCCAAATTTTCCTGGGAGGGGGCAGACTGGGGGGGAGGAGGCTGAGGTGCAGGAGCTGGAGGAGTGGCGATTTCGGTGACATGGGTGGACTGCGTGGAAGACTGACTGGTGGACAAATTGCTCGAAGCATTGTCAGCAATCCACGACATCACCTGTTCGCACTGTTCTGGCCTCAACAGTGCTCTACCACGAGTCCCAGTAACTTCAGACATGAACCTAGGGAGTGTAGCTCTGCGGCGTTCCCCTGCTCCCTCATAAGCAGGTGGTGTCTCACCCCGCCCAGGACCACGGCCTCTGACCCCTGCAGTAGTTGGACGCCCACGTCCCCGCCCTCGTCCTCTACCCCTAGCCCTCGGGTTAAACATTTTTAAAATGAGAGTTATAACTTTAATTTTTTTTTTACTTTTTTTGTGTTTTTGTTTTTTTTTGTGTTTTTTGTTTTTTTTTGTTTTTTTTTGTGTTTTTGAGTTTTTAAAACCAAACGATGCTATCCTATTGCTATGGCTATTTTCTAGCCAAGTATGAAAGCACACTACTATGCCAGATGAGATGACACTGAGTTATTAAACAAAATAAACGTAAAATAAAAAAGGACAAATGGCAGACTGTGCCTAATTGAAATCCAACCCCTACTAAATTTTCCCAATTTCGGTCTTTGCTATGGATATGTGCGTCACTAAGCGCAAAACACAGCGGTCGCAAGTCTCACTACAAATTGCTCAGAATTGGCTAGTACATGCACTGCAGCAAGTACAGCCACCAGCAGATCAACCAGAAATCAAATATATAACGCTACTGTAGGCGTAAGCCGTTTGGATTCTCCTATGGCTATTTTCTAGCCAAGTATGAAAGCACACTACTATGCCAGATGAGATGACGCTGAGTTATTAAACAAAATAAACGTAAAATAAAAAAGGACAAATGGCAGACTGTGCCTAATTGAAATCCAACCCCTACTAAATTTTCCCACTTCGGTCTTTGCTATGGATATGTGCGTCACTAAGCGCAAAACACAGCGGTCGCAAGTCTCACTACAAATTGCTCAGAATTGGCTAGTACATGCACTGCAGCAAGTACAGCCACCAGCAGATCAACCAGAAATCAAATATATAACGCTACTGTAGGCGTAAGCCGTTTGGATTCTCCTATGGCTATTTTCTAGCCAAGTATGAAAGCACACTACTATGCCAGATGAGATGACGCTGAGTTATTAAACAAAATAAACGTAAAATAAAAAAGGACAAATGGCAGACTGTGCCTAATTGAAATCCAACCCCTACTAAATTTTCCCACTTCGGTCTTTGCAATGGATATGTGCGTCACTAAGCGCAAAACACAGCGGTCGCAAGTCTCACTACAAATTGCTCAGAATTGGCTAGTACATGCACTGCAGCAAGTACAGCCACCAGCAGATCAACCAGAAATCAAATATATAACGCTACTGTAGGCGTAAGCCGTTTGGATTCTCCTATGGCTATTTTCTAGCCAAGTATGAAAGCACACTACTATGCCAGATGAGATGACGCTGAGTTATTAAACAAAATAAACGTAAAATAAAAAAGGACAAATGGCAGACTGTGCCTAATTGAAATCCAACCCCTACTAAATTTTCCCACTTCGGTCTTTGCTATGGATATGTGCGTCACTAAGCGCAAAACACAGCGGTCGCAAGTCTCACTACAAATTGCTCAGAATTGGCTAGTACATGCACTGCAGCAAGTACAGCCACCAGCAGATCAACCAGAAATCAAATATATAACGCTACTGTAGGCGTAAGCCGTTTGGATTCTCCTATGGCTATTTTTTAGCCAAGTATGAAAGCACACTACTATGCCAGATGAGATGACGCTGAGTTATTAAACAAAATAAACGTAAAATAAAAAAGGACAAATGGCAGACTGTGCCTAATTGAAATCCAACCCCTACTAAATTTTCCCACTTCGGTCTTTGCAATGGATATGTGCGTCACTAAGCGCAAAACACAGCGGTCGCAAGTCTCACTACAAATTGCTCACAATTGGCTAGTAGATGCACTGCAGCAAGTACAGCCACCAGCAGATCAACCAGAAATCAAATATATAACGCTACTGTAGGCGTAAGCCGTTTGGATTCTCCTATGGCTATTTTCTAGCCAAGTATGAAAGCACACTACTATGCCAGATGAGATGACGCTGAGTTATTAAACAAAATAAACGTAAAATAAAAAAGGACAAATGGCAGACTGTGCCTAATTGAAATCCAACCCCTACTAAATTTTCCCACTTCGGTCTTTGCAATGGATATGTGCGTCACTAAGCGCAAAACACAGCGGTCGCAAGTCTCACTACAAATTGCTCACAATTGGCTAGTAGATGCACTGCAGCAAGTACAGCCACCAGCAGATCAACCAGAAATCAAATATATAACGCTACTGTAGGCGTAAGCCGTTTGGATTCTCCTATGGCTATTTTCTAGCCAAGTATGAAAGCACACTACTATGCCAGATGAGATGACGCTGAGTTATTAAACAAAATAAACGTAAAATAAAAAAGGACAAATGGCAGACTGTGCCTAATTGAAATCCAACCCCTACTAAATTTTCCCACTTCGGTCTATGCAATGGATATGTGCGTCACTAAGCGCAAAACACAGCGGTCGCAAGTCTCACTACAAATTGCTCACAATTGGCTAGTAGATGCACTGCAGCAAGTACAGCCACCAGCAGATCAACCAGAAATCAAATATATAACGCTACTGTAGGCGTAAGCCGTTTGGATTCTCCTATGGCTATTTTCTAGCCAAGTATGAAAGCACACTACTATGCCAGATGAGATGACGCTGAGTTATTAAACAAAATAAACGTAAAATAAAAAAGGACAAATGGCAGACTGTGCCTAATTGAAATCCAACCCCTACTAAATTTTCCCACTTCGGTCTTTGCAATGGATATGTGCGTCACTAAGCGCAAAACACAGCGGTCGCAAGTCTCACTACAAATTGCTCACAATTGGCTAGTAGATGCACTGCAGCAAGTACAGCCACCAGCAGATCAACCAGAAATCAAATATATAACGCTACTGTAGGCGTAAGCCGTTTGGATTCTCCTATGGCTATTTTCTAGCCAAGTATGAAAGCACACTACTATGCCAGATGAGATGACACTGAGTTATTAAACAAAATAAACGTAAAATAAAAAAGGAAAAATGGCAGACTGTGCCTAATTGAAATCCAACCCCTACTAAATTTTCCCACTTTGGTGTTTGAGGTGGATATGTGTGCCACTAAGAGCTAAACACAACGGTAGCAAGTCCCCCTGCTAATTCCTCACAAAATGGTACTAGATGCAAATAAAAAAAAAAAAAGTAGAACGTTATTGTAGCCCTAAGAAGGGCTGTTGGGTTCTTGGAGAATCACTCCTGCCTAACAGTAAGCTAATAGAACACCCTAACGCTTTCCCTGACCAGCAGCAGCTCTCTCCCTAGCGGCATCCAGACACAGAATGATACGAGCAGCGCGGGCAGCGGCTAGTCTATCCCAGGGTCACCTGATCTGGCCAGCCAACCACTGCTATCGACGTGTAAGGGTACCACGTCATGCTGGGTGGAGTGCAGAGTCTCCTGGCTTGTGATTGGCTCTGTTTCTGGCCGCCAAAAAGCAAAACGGCGGGAGCTGCCATTTTCTCGAGCGGGCGAAGTATTCGTCCGAGCAACGAGCAGCTTCGAGTACGCTAATGCTCGACCGAGCATCAAGCTCGGACGAGCATGTTCGCTCATCTCTAATTGTTACAGAACGAGGGGAGAGCAATCTCCTGATCTCTCTGAAAATCTGAAATTATTTTCAGGAGCAAAGATGGATGAAGTCTGAAGGTAATCCTGTCTTCTGAAACAATAAGATATGTTCTCCTGAATATTGCCATTGTAACTGGCTTACGACTCTTTTGTAGTGTCTTTATTACTCTGGATGTGGGGAAAATATTTGAGGGGTTTGTTAAACCCTTCAGTGACTTAGCGCTCAGTGGCGGATATATCCGCCATGTCGCTTATGCCGGCTTGGCTCTGGATCAGAGCCGAACCGGCATCGGGAAACACGGGGTGCCGGCTGTAACTAATAGCCGGCACCCCAGTGTAACACCCGCGATCGGAGTTGTCTCCGATCGCGGGTGCTTAACCCGTTAAATGCCGCGGTCAGCGCGACCGCGGCATCTAACATGCATCTGGGGGATCTTTCCCCCACGATCGGCCCCCCCGAACCGTTTTCGGGGGGCGCCGATCGTTGCTATAGCAACTCTGGGGTCCGATCTGGACCCCAGAGTTACTTGCAAGAATTGCCGGTAAGATGGCGTCTGTGACGTCATCTTACTGGCACAGTGCCAGCCTATGCAAGTGTATAGGCTGACACTGATAATACTCTGCAATACATCAGTATTGCAGAATATTATCATGAAGAAGCAATCAGATGATTGCTTGTTCATGTCCCATGGTATAAAAGTGAAAAAGTAAAAAAAAAAAAAGTTATTCAATAAAAAAATAAAGTCATAAATCACTAAAAATGCCCCAAACCCCCAAAACATATAAAGAGACATATAACTCAAAAAAAAGTCTAAATCATAACACAAACCCCACATATATAGTATCACCGCGTCCGTAACAACCCGTAGAATAAAAGTAAATCATTATTGAACCCCCATGATAAACGCCGTAAAAAAAAACTGTTATAAACCCTCCAAAAATTATGATTTTTACCTTTTCAATCCCACAAAAAATGCTATAAAATGCGATCAAAAAACCATATGTACTCAGACATGATACTGTTGCAAAGTACAACATGTCCCGCAAAAAACAAGCCATCAACCAGCTCCGTAGCCAAAAATGTAACAATGTTACGCCACTTGGAAGATGGCAATACATAAATGATAGATTTTTCCCCACATTTACGTTTAGTAAAACGTAAGAAAATATATTCATGTCTGGTATCCCCGTAATCGTATCGACCCATAGAATAAAGATAACATGATTATTAGTCTATACGGTGAACACAAAAAAAAAAAGTTAAAAATCCAGTACAGAATTGATGCTTTTCTACTCCTGCCCTCAAAAAAAGTTCCTAAATTTTCAACAATAGGTGATACCAACCCCAAAATGGTAAAAATGGAAAAAGCATCTCGTCCCGCAAAAAAAATGCCGTCACATGGCCCCAATAACGAAAAAGCGAAAATTTTATAGCCTTCAAAAGGGGCCAATGAGGAAACTAAAATCCTGGCAGCTGCAGCGCCCTCCTTCCCTTCTGCACCTCGTTGTGCCCCCATAAAACAAGTCACAGCCACATGTGGGGGGTCTTTGTACTCAGGAGAAATTGCAGAACAAATTGTATGGTGGGTTTTCTCTTTTTATATTTTGGAAATGTGTAAATTTTAGTGCTAAATGAACGTATAAGGGAACAATATGACCATTCTAAATTTCACCTCCATTTTGATTCAATTACTATGAAGATCTCAAGGGGTTAACAATCTTCGTAAAAGCTGTTTCTGATAGTTTGAGGGGTGCAGATTTGAAAATGGGTAGATTATATAGGGGGTTTTGATGCTAAATATGTAAAATTTCATTCAAAACTGTATTTATCCCCAAAATAGTCAATTCTGAAAATCCGGAAAAGCGATATTCTATTTGTAAGCCGTGTGACATCAAAATAAATTATCCAGACATTTCAAAAATTATGAAAATGTAAAGTAGACAAATGGGAAATGTTATTCAGCAACTTATTTAGGTGGTAAATCTATCTGCCTGAAAACGCAATGATTTAGAATTTCGAAAATGGCTAATTTTTCAAAAAATTTATCATATTTTCTTTTTTTTTGTAAATAAACGCAAAACTTATCAGCCAAAATTTACCACTAAAATGAAGTACAACATGTGGGGAAAAAACAATCTCAGAATCGTTTTGATAAGTAACAGTGTTTAAAAGTTATAACCATATAAAGCGAAGCAAGTCAGAATCCAAAAAATCGGGCTGAGCCTTATGCTACAAAATGGCTGCGTCCTTAAGGGGTTAAAGATGTTGTGTATTTACACTTTTCCAAGGCATTTGATGCAGTGCCGAATTAAAGGTTGGTACATAAAATGCGACTGCTGGGACTAAGGGAAATCTGTGCATCTTCGGTAAGCAATTGGCTTAGCGACAGAAAACAGAGGGTCATCATTAACCCTTTTGCTGCAAGGCGTTTCCTTT
Organism: Engystomops pustulosus; assembly: GCF_040894005.1. NCBI lineage: Eukaryota > Metazoa > Chordata > Amphibia > Anura > Leptodactylidae > Engystomops > Engystomops pustulosus. The sequence continues at coordinate 60,316,188 of NC_092413.1, forward strand.
AATTTTGTAGCATTTTTGGCCAGAGCAATTTTTATAATGCGGAGGAGTACAAATAAAACAGCATAAAGAATTAGACTAAACCCCAGGAAACCGTGTACATTCTGAAAGCAGACAGTTGCTCCATTTTCAGAATTGCATTACAGAGTTTATAGATATAGGCATCTTCATGCTGATTAAAACTAAGATTTTATATAAAATGCATAAAAATGAGGTATCTGTGAAATCTACCCATGTCCATCTATTGCATTTAGAAGATGTGAGGCTAAATGTCTTCTGTTTGTGGTGCAAATCTATATGTTCACATGAATAAATCATCATAATAACACTAGAAATTTTAAGGCAATTACAACCTATATATTTTTTCAAAGCAGTCAACCTAGTAATTGCATTTGTTTTGAACAGTTGACAGCCTGCACCACCATCAGGCAACTTTGTGACAGACAAAAATTATTAAAATGAAAATGCATTTAAGGCAAAGAAAAGATATATGTTTACATAAAACGCACTGTTAATTGGCACTACCCATTTCCCCAAAATCTATTTAAACCTGCCTCTCCCTGCACACCCTGCTGGATCTTTGTTCTTGTGCCTTAAAGAAATCTTTGTCTGATGCCCAGCGCTGTAACTGTGATTTCCTGTTGTGACCCCGGTTCCGTTCCTGACTAAGCTTCTTCCCTGCCTGCCTTGACCTATTGCTACGCGCTCTTGCTCTGATCTCATGCTGCCTGTCCTGACCTCCTGCCTGTCCCCGACTACGAGATTGCCTGTGTTGTCAACTCGAATATCCATTTAGCTTCGAATCGGAGAAGGGCCGGCGTCAGGTCGCCTCCCCGTATGTTAGGTTGCACCTTATCGAGCAAGGCCTATGATTCTTAACCCCTTCCCGACATTTGACGTAATAGTACTGCATGGCGGGAGGTGCGTTCCCGCAAAATGCAGTAGTATTACGTCAAGCTTCTGGCGCCGGCTCCTGAACGGAGCCGGCGCCAGAAGCTGCGGGTGTCGGCTACATATTATAGCCTACACCCGCCTCTAACACCCGCGATCGGAGATTTCTCCGATCGCGGGTGTTAAACCCTAAAAGAATTTTAAGTCAATCGGACCCCCCCGCGGCACTTACCGGGGGGGTCCGCAGCTCCGATCGCAGCCCCGGGACTGCCGGTGCCCGGGGCTGCGCGATCTTCCTCCCGGTGCCGGGTCCGTGCCTCCTGGCAGGACCCGGCTGTAAGACACTGGGCATGCGCAGCATGCTTAGTGTCTTACATTACACAGTGCAATACTTCTGTATTGCACTGTGTAACCTGTAAAAGAGCTTGAACAAGTGATCAGAAGATCACTTGTTCAAGCTAAGATGTCAATTACTGTAAAAAAAAGTTAAAACATAAATAAAGTTTTTTTAAATAAAAATAAATAATAAAAGAAAGTGAAAGTCCCCCCAAACACCACATTTCCATGTACACAAGTAATAAAGTATAAAAAAAAACACTAAATCACAAAAAACCCCACTTATTTGGTATCGCTGCGTCCGTAACAATATGTACAATAAATCCTAATCATAATTGGACCCGCTCGGTGAACGTGGTAGAAAAAAACCCCAAAAAACGTGCCAAAAATTTAAACTTTTCATCAAATTGCTTTACAAAAAATGTTCTAAAAAGTGATCCGAAAAAGTTACAAGCACCAAAATGATACCACTGAAAAGAACAACTTGTCACGCAAAAAATAAGCTCACAACCAGCTCCGTCAATAAAAAAATACTATAGTTATGCTGCTATAAAAATGGCAATTCTAAAACAAATGCAATTTTTTCTATTCTAGTTTTCCTTCAATAAAATTGGACAAATATAAACAAAACTATATAAATGAGGTATCACCGTAATCGTAGTGATCCGTAGAATAAAGATAATATATTATTGTTATGCTACAGTGAACACCCCCCCAAAAAAATGCTAAAAATCCAAAACAAGAATTGATGATTTTATTTTCCTCCTCACGTAAAGAGTTAATAAAATTGCTTCAATAAACTAAAAACCCACTAAAATGAAGGTTTTTTTACAGTGCATCTCGTCTCGCAAAAAATAAGCCCTTATTTGTCTAAATTGCTTAAAAAATAAATAAAGATTGTATAGCCTATTCCCAACGCGCGTTGTTATACAACGGTGCGGCGGGTAGCGACTTGCCAACACGGTTCAGACACAGTGATCGGGGCAAGATGGCGGCTGTTCCTGACAGCCATCCATCCTGCCCCATGGACCAGAAGGGTTACGTCCCCCCCACACGATCGCTGCTATTGGCTCATCAATTCAGACCAGCCAATAGCAGCGAATTTACTTATGACGTCAGTAATTCCGATCACCATGTCTGTAGACACGGTGATCGGGGCAGGGTGGCGGCTGTTCCTGACAGCCACCAATTTTGCCTTGCGGTCCAGAGGGGTTTTGTTGCCCCCCTCTGTCCATGTTTGCCGCTATTGGCTGGTCGATTTGGTCCAGCCAAAAGCAGCAATATTCGTCACAATGGGCATCGCTAGGGTGAATAAGAGCAACACTTGGCGATAATTTCCCTACGGAAAACGAAGATATGGTACAAAAGCGCTGGCCATGCACATTGTACAGATTATGCTGTACAACTCTTACGAGCTGTTCCAATGTGCATGTCCTGCCGTATCATTTCTCCGTTTTCAAGAGGAAGGTATTAGGAAACTAATATTGGGACAAGAAGGACGGGGCCCCAGTCGCTCTGGTTTAGGTGTTCCTGTGTTTTGCCAGGACAGCATTTTCCCGGTGAATTCTGCTGCTTCAATAAAGAGTCTGTTCCAAAAGAGGAGTAAGGATGGACACTACACACTACTAAGAGACCTGCGACACCTCCAGAGTGACAAACGTTTAATTGGTCCCTTGGTATATTCCATCTCCTTATACGCAACACATTCACAATTTACGCCCCAACCTGTTGTGAATTCATTTAGGTAAAATGAATAATTGTAACAACTGTTAGGTCACGTTGCTCCCTATACCCCTCGATTATTTCATAAGGGGCGCCACATAACGGGCACTGAACTTTCCAGAAATAATTGCAATTTCCATCTTGGACTCCATTGCACATCACCTATATGTTCAAAATGCTCATTTCACCACGTGTATTACCCTACACCACATATTACACCTTGCTATATTCCCCAAGGGGTGTATATTCAACAATTAGGGTCACTTTTCAGGTTTTCCTCTGTTTTGGTACCACTACGGCTCTCCAAATGTATCCTGACACATGTGAAGGATTTCTGTCAAATTTGGCCACTAAAAGACAAAACATCCCTCTTTTCCTCTACTGTGCGCCCATAAAGTATTTTATATGCACATGTGGGGTACTTCTACACTTGTGAGAAATAGTTTTACACCTTTTTTGGGGTTATTTAATATATTATCCCTTGTGGCTTACAAAAATTAGGGGTAAAGTGACATTTATAGGAAAATGTTCACCTTTTTAATGTTTAGGGCCTAATTGGATCATTCACCTGTAGGGGCAAATACATATATTACACATTGCAAAATTCTCTAAGGGGTGTGCGTTAAAAAATTAGGGTCACTTTTCGGATTCTTATCTGTTTTATACCACTAGGGTTCTCCAAATGCATGTCAAACATTTCTGTCAAATTTGGCTTCTAAAAGGCAAACATCCCCCTTCCCTTTTACTGTGCGCCCATACAACATTTTATATACACATGTGGGGTACTTCTACACTCGAGAGAAATAGGTTTACACATTTTGGGGGTTTATTACATATTTTTATCCCTTGTGGCTATAAAAAATTAGGGGTACAATGACCTTAATAAGAAAATTTTCACCTTTTTCCTATTTAAGTCCTAATTAAATCAAACAACTTTACGGACAAATACACATATTACACCTTGCTAAATTTTCTAAGGGGTGTGCTTTTCAAAATGGTGACACTTGTTGGGGTTCCCCTCTGTTTTGGTACCACTACGGCTCTCTAAATGCATCCTGACATATGTAAAGGATGACTGTCAAATTTGGCTTCTAAAAGGCCAACGCCCCTCTTTCCCTTCTGAGCTTCACTGCGTACCCATACAACATTTTATTTGCATGTGTGGGGCAATTTTATACTCGTAAGAAATGCTAGTACACATTTTTTGGGGTTGTTTCATCTTTAATGCCTTATGGGATACAAAAATTAGCCGTAAAAGTGACTTTTTGGGGAAAATGTTCATATTTTTCCTTTTAGGGACCTAATTGAAGCAAACACCTGTAGGGGAAAATACACATATTACACCTTGCTAAATTCTCCAAAGGGTGCACTTTCCAAAATGGTGACACTTGTTGGGGTTCCCCTCTGTTTTGGTACCACTAGGGCTCTCCAAATGCATCCTGACACATGTAAAGGATGATTGTCAAATCTGGCTTCTAAAAGGCCAAAGCCCCTCTTTCCCTTCTGAGCCCTACTGTGTACCCATACAACACTTTATATGCAAAAGTGGTGCAATTCTGTGCTTAGGAGAAATAGTTTTACACATTTATGGGGGTTGTTTCATATTTTATCCCTTGTGGCTTACAAAAATTTGGGGTAAAAGTGACTTTTTTGAGATAATTTTCACCTTTTTTCCCTTTTGGGGCCTGATTGAATCAAACACCTGTTGGGGCAAATACACAAATTACACCTTGCTACACTCTCCAATGGGTGTACTTTCCAAAATGGTGTCTCTTGTTGGGGCTTTCCTCTGTTTTGGTACCATTATGGCTCTCCAAATGCATCCTGACACATGAAAACTTTTTCAGCCATATTTACCCTCCAAAATCGAAACAACGCTCTTTGCATTCCAAGTGCCCCCCTGAGCCCGTACAGCAGGGTACAGTGACAAAATGGGTATTGGCATACTCAGGAGGAATTGCCCAAAACATTGAAAAATGCAATTTTCTTTTTAACCCATTGTGAAGGTGCAAATTTTAGTGTTCAATGAATCTATAGTAAGATAAAATTACATTTCTCTAATTTCACTTTCATTTATCTTTCACCCTCATGAAACGCTCATAGGGTTAACAAAATTCCCAAAGGTTGTTTTGAATATTTTGAGGGGTGTAGTTTCTAAAATAGTGTCATTTGTGGGGGTTTTCTGTCATGTAGGCCTTATAAAGTCACTTCTAACTAAATTGACCCTCCAAAAGTAGGTTTTGATGTATTTCGTGAAAATCTGAAAAATTGCACCTAAAGTTATAAGCCTCCTAACATCCTAAAAAAAGGAAAAGATGTTTGAAAAATGATGCCAAGTTAAAGCAGACATATGGAAAATGTTAGTTATCAAGTTATTTTAGTGATATGACCAACTTTCCAAAAAGTAGAAAATTTTGAATTTGGAAAACATTGTTTTTTTCAAAATTTTTGCCAAATTTCCATTTATTTCATAAATAAATACTAAACATATTGATGAAATTTCTCAACCAACATGAAGTACAATGTGTCACGAAAAAACAATCTCAAAATCAACTGGATATGTTAAAGCGTTCCAAAGTTATAACCACTTAAATAGACACATGTCAGATTTTAAAAAATGGGCCGTGTCAGGAAGGTGAAAAGTGGCTTCAGCGTTAAGGGGTTAAACTGGAGGAATAACCTCTGTGCACATTGAGAAAATGTTTTGCAACTGTGGATAGTTGTTTTCCATCCAAACCTTATTATGGCTTGTTATATAAAATTGATATGGTCATACTGACAGTTCAAGTACCCACTATTTTGTATTTTATAATATCTGGCATTTTCTTACAATAATTATATTGTAACAAAATTTATGATGAAATTATCATGAAATATTTTTGACTGAATGTTAAGGTATGAGTGTTGGGTTAGTGTGCATGGGCCCATGCATATATGGTGCATGAGTGGCAGATTGGATGTGCCTGTTACAGTTTGTGATAGAAATTCCTTTTGGACTAATCATGTTGTTTATTATTACCTGCACATTGCTTATATTTGCACTACCCATTATGATTACATATGCACTATGCTCTTTATTAATACTGTGGTTTGCACTGTGGTTATCTATTCTCAACAGTTGCGTTTTCATGAGACACCCGTGCTATCTCGATTCTATGTAAGATTAGGTTGCCCGGATACGGGTTGGAAGTGCGCATGCGCGGATGGCGGCCCGCGTCAGCGGATGTGACGTCGTATCGTGGCACGCTCCTCCCTGTTTCCGGGGATGCCGATTCTGGCGCAGCCCCGGTACTCACACACCGGCTGCACATCATGTTTACAAGCTACAGGTATATATGTTTGGGTACTACATCAGCGGGGCACCCCTGAGGAAGCTGCGATTCATGGCGGAATGCATGGGGCGACCTGTCCTGAGCCCTCACCTCCACCTCCCGGTAAATTCACAGCTTGGACCAGTGTTTTTGGGTCTATATTTTGCACACAAGCCATCACGGCACAGAGAAATATTATGCACATTTGGGCACACATTGTTGTATATCCTCAGCCCGGATGTGCTGACAGTGATCACACTACTATAGCTTACAAACACAGGCCCAGCCTCTATAGCTATATATATTTTTGGAGCTAGTGTTGTGAGATTGGCTTGTGGGGGGCGCAGGTCTGGATAACCTGACATTATCAGGTGTCGGGCTCCAGGTGACTGTGTATGCATGGGTGCACTAGGGTGCATCCTTTTTAAATGATTTTATTATTTTGTGTCCTGTTGATGTTTGTTGTATGTCCATTCTTTTCATTAAAGTAATTATTTGATGTTTTGCTACCTTACACATGCTTTTTTGTTTTCAATTTTGTATATTTTTTTTGCGCATGTGTGTAGCCCTAGACTGGGTTTAACCACCTTGTTTAGATCCCAACCCCATTCACACACATTTATACACAGACACACATATAGAGCATCTAAAAATCACATATTTGGAGCTGGGAAAGGTAAATTCCTGGCTAGGGCACACGGAAGTACACTGGTGCGCCTGTGATCAGCGATATGGGTCGCAGGACACCCGTGACAGTCCCCCCCCCCCTTCGGCCTCCCCCTCTTCTTGATTGAAGGAAACTTTGAAGAAGAGCACAATCCAGGATGTTGTCCTTGGGCTCCCAAGATCTCTCCTCTGGCCAAAACCCCTTCCAGTCAATAAGAAAGAACCGCTTCCCTCGAACTGACTTCATACCCAGGACCTCTTTCACCTCATAGACATACACTCACCGGCCACTTTATTAGGTACACCATGCTAGTAACGGGTTGGACCCCCTTTTGCCTTAAGAACGCCTCAATTCTTCGTGGCATAGATTCAACAAGGTGCTGGAAGCATTCCTCAGAGATTTTGGTCCATAGTGACATGATGGCATCACACAGTTGCCGCAGATTTGTCGGCTGCACATCCATGATGCGAATCTCCCGTTCCACCACATCCCAAAGATGCTCTATTGGATTGAGATTTGGTGACTGTGGAGGCCATTTGAGTACAGTGAACTCATTGTCATGTTCAAGAAACCAGTCTGAGATGATTCCAGCTTTATGACATGGCGCATTATCCTGCTGAAAGTAGCCATCAGATGTTGGGTACATTGTGGTCATAAAGGGATGGACATGGTCAGCAACAATACTCAGGTAGGCTGTGGCGTTGCAACGATGCTCAATTGATACCAAGGGGCCGAAAGAGTGCCAAGAAAATATTCCCCACATCATGACACCACCACCACCAGCCTGAACCGTTGATACAAGGCAGGATGGATCCATGCTTTCATGTTATTGATGCCAAATTCTGACCCTACCATCCGAATGTCACAGCAAAAATCGGGACTCATCAGACCAGGCAACGTTTTTCCAATCTTCTACTGTCCAATTTCGATGAGCTTGTGCAAATTGTAGCCTCAGTTTCCTGTTCTTAGCTGAAAGGAGTGGCACCCGGTGTGGTCTTCTGCTGCTGTAGCCCATCTGCCTCAAAGTTTGACGTACTGTGCGTTCAGAGATGCTCTTCTGCCTACCTTGGTTGTAACGTGTGGCGATTTGAGTCACTGTTGCCTTTCTATCAGCTCGAACCAGTCTGCCCATTCTCCTCTGACCTCTGGCATCAACAAGGCATTTCTGCCCACGGAACTGCCGCTCACTGGATGTTTTTTCTTTTTCGGACCATTCTCTGTAAACCCTAGAGGCGGTTGTGCGTGAAAATCCCAGTAGATCAGCAGTTTCTGAAATACTCAGACCAGCCCTTCTGGCACCAACAACCATGCCACATTCAAAGGCACTCAAATCACCTTTCTTCCCCATACTGATGCTCGGTTTGAACTGTATTGACCATGTCTACATGCCTAAATGCACGTTGCCGCCATGTGATTGGCTGATTAGAAATTAAGTGTTAACGAGCAGTTGGACAGGTGTACCTAATAAAGTGGCCGGTGAGTGTAGGTGGAATGCGCCTCAGGAGCTGGAGGTGGTACTTGCCAGGAAAAGCGGTTCAGGATGACTGGCTTCAGAAGGGAGAAGTGGAAAGAATTTGGGATGCGCATGATGGGAGGAAGGCGGAGCTTATAGGCCACCTCAAATGGACCCAGATAGCGAGGACAGAGCTTGTAGCTGGGATCCTTCAGCCAGACGTATCTAGAAGATAACCACTCCTTATGACCTGGAGAGAAGACTGGAGGAGGCCTTGGTCTTGGTGCGGGCAAAGGTCCAAAGTAGTGACTGCCGTATTTGCTAACAGATGGACTTGAGATCTTGAACCAATTCCTCCATGGCAGAAAAATCAGAAGGCTCAGACAGAGAAAGAGGTAGGCATGAATGTCGCCCAAAGATAACAAAAAATGGAGCATAGCTGGCAGAATCAGAATCCAGAAAGTTGCAAGAAAATTCCGCCCATGACAGCAGGGAGGACCAGTCGTCCTTTTGGTGGCAGAGATAGCATCCCAGGGTCTGATTAACCCTCTCAACTTGTCAATTGGACTGTGGATGATACGCAGATGAGAAGTCCAGTTTAACTTGCAATTGACTGCACAGAGACTGTCAGAAACAGGAAACAAACTGGACCCTAAGGTCCGAGACAATATGCAGGGGAAGTCCATGTAGCCGGAAGATGTGCAGGAAGAACAAGCTGGCAAGGCGTGGAGACGACGGCAGACCTGACAGAGGAACAAAGTGGGACATCTTAAAGAAGCGATCCGTTACCACCCAGATGACTGTATTACCGGAAGAAGATGGGAGATGCATAATAAAGTCCATCTCTATGTGAGTCCACAGGCAACAACTTGTTACGGGCACAGGAAGTGCAGGAATCCTCAAAATCTCAAACATCCTTGACCAAATTTGGCCACCAGTAGTAACGAGATATGAGAGCAATAGATCTCTGCACCCCAGGGTGCCCTGCCACATGAGAGCAATGTCCCCAAGTTAGTATCCTCTTCCAAACAGCAGGTCGGACATAGGTCTTGCCAGGAGGAAGCTGCCGTAGGTCCACAGGGGCAGCAAGAACCAGTCGTTCCAGAGGACTGATATGACGAGGAGCCGATTCTTCATCAGAGTCACGAGAGAGGGCATCAGCTTTGACGTTATTCTTGGCTGGACAGAAGTGGATCAGGAAGTTGAATCGAGAGAAGAAGAGGGACCAGCCAGCCTGACAAGGATTGAAACGCTGAGCAGTCTGGAGATACAGGGGATTCTTGTGGTTAGTGTAGATATTGACTGGATGAAGGGCTCCTTCCAGAAGATAGTGCCATTCCTCCAAAGCTAGCTTTATGGCCACAAGTTCCCGATCACCAATGGAATAATTCCTCTCAGCACCAACGGATGATGCGTCAACCTCCAACTGGAATGGCTACTCCGTGTCAAGCCGTGTGAGAAGTGGGGCAGAGGCAAAGGCAGACTTCAGCTTAGTGGAAGCTTCTTCAGCCACCAGAGGCCAGAGTCTAGGAGTGGCATTCTGCTTGGTCAGCTCCACAATAGGAGATACAAGAGAGGAGAAATGTGGAATAAATTGCCGGTAATAATTGGCAAAGCCCAGAAATCTCTGTATGGCACGTAGTCCTACTGGGCAAGGCCACTGAAGTATGGCAGACAACTTGGCAGGATCCATCTGTAGTCCTTTGTCAGAAATTATGTATCCCAGGAATGGAAGAGTACTCTGATGAAATTGGCATTTCTCCAGCTTGGCATATAAGCAATGCCCATCACGAGTATTGAAAGCTGTCTTCCACTCATCGCCCCCACGGAAGCGAATGAGGTTATATGCCCCCAGCAGATCCATCTTGGTGAAAACTTTGGCACCCCGTAGGCGATCAAAAAGTTCCGTGATTAGAGGCAAAGGGGAGCGTTTTTTCACCGTGACATTATACAGTAATCAATGCATTGAACCATCCTTCTTGGCCACAAAGGAGAATCCAGCACCAGCAGGGGAAAACAACTTGCAGATGAATCCCTTCTGCAAATTCTCCTGGATGTAGACCAACATAGCCGCAGTTTCGGGCACAGATAATGGGTATACCCGACCTCGTGGAGGAGATGTACCCAGCAGCAGGTCAATGGGACAGTCATAGGGGCAATGCAGTGGCAGAACCTCCACTTCTCAGAAAACATTTGCATAATCCTTATAAGCAGCAGGAAGACCTGCCAGCTGCTTAGGAGAGTCCACAGAAGACATTACGGACATTGGATGAAGAGCCTTCAGACAGTGGGAATGGCACATTCTGGCCCCAGCGAAGGATTTCACCAGTCTGCCAGTCGAGCACCAGAGCGTGTTGCAGCAACCACGGAAGGCCCAAAAGCACTGAGGACATACACCGGGGGAGCACATAAAATGACAGTCTCCTTGTGCCACGCCCCAATTTGTAGAGACAGGAACTCAGTATGATACTGGACCGGGTCATGGAGAATCTGTCCACTGACGAAAGAGATAACCACTGGCTTCTTTAAGCGAACCATTGGAAAGTGATGCTGGGAGACCAAGGCAACATCCACGAAATTCCCTACAGAGCCAGTGTCGACTTGAAGTGGGTTGCCTGTCCAAAACTGAGAAAAGCAAGGACATTCAGACAAGGAGAAGTTTTGCTCTCACCTAGGGACGCTTCTCTCAAGAACCTTAGGCTCGGGCGTTTTCCCAGATGTTGTGAACGGACTGGACAAGATGTAATAAAGTGTTCCGGGCTGGCACAATAGAGGCAGATATTCTCCTGTCAAGCAAGCTCTATCCACTTGCATTGGCTCCTCTGCAAAAGGCACGGAAGATGGCTGGGGTGGCCTTTGGAGACTGGAGCCAGGCGGGGCAGACAATGGGTCCTGACTTGCGGTTGTTCCAGACGTGGCCAGGGTGATTAGAACGCTCAGATTAGACGGGAGGTCCCGTGCAGACAGGACGTCTTTGATCTGACCAAATGGTCCCTTTTTAAAAGTCGCATTCCAATCCAGCTCAGAGGCTAAAGTACGGAACTGGACCGCATAGTCTCCAACAGAAGAGTCCCCTTGAGGCAGGTTTAACAATGCAGTCTCAGCTGAAGATGCCCAGGAACGTTCCACAAAGATGGACTGAATTTCAGCAAGGAACACGGTAAGAGTAGCCGTTATCGAATCATTCCTGTCCCAGAGGGGAGTAGCCCATGCACAAGCTTTCCCGGAAAGAAGGCTGATCACGAACGCCACCTTACCCCCGTAGGGCTGAGTAATGAAACCCCTGCATAACTTGGCCTCACCGTTATATATGGAGAGCATGGATAGACGCAGCCTGGGCTCAGCATTAGATGATGCAGCTATAGAAACGGGAGTTACTGCAGGTACTGGACGCAGGTGCTGGGTAGCCAACAATTGCTGAAAGGTGGCGGTGAGTTGTGCAAGTTGCTGTCCTTGTGCGGCAATCTGTTGAGACTGCTGGACCACAATGGTGGTAATATTAGCCATTTCAGGTAGCGGAACCTTGTCGGGATCCCTTGTGGTAGTGGCATCAGTGGTAGTGCATCCTAAGGACCCCCACGGACGAAGATGTAAGCCAACACCTGAAACCGGAGTCTAAGTCCAAAGTGGGTTGGACTTGCAGCGACGCGGTACCACCAGGTCGTTCCACAGGTGCGAATATGCCGCGGTGTCGGCCAAGGCGAAGTATAGAATCGTTAGGCAGAAACGTGGTCGGGGACAGGCAGGAGGTGGAGACAAGCAGCACAGGATCAGAGTCAGGGACGGAAGGTCAAGATGGGTAGCACAGAAGCGAGGTCACGAACGGAACAGAGGACACACAACAGGAATTCAGAATAATAGCAGAGGGCATCAGGAGCAAGCTTTCTGTAAGGCTATGAGACACAAAGATCCGGCAGGGAACACAGGAAGAGGCTGGCTATTTAACAGAATTGGCAGCTGCCAGCGCCAATTATCGGTGTGCTGGCCCTTTAAATTTTACAGAGCCGGGGCGCCTGAGCCCTAAGAGAGGGGGACGAGCGCGCCGGAGCGAGGACATCGTGGAGACTGGTAAGTTCCTGGCTGGGGCACACAGAGGTGTGACCTGCGATATGGGTCGTAGGAGCACCCGTGACACTGCCCTCTGCTCACAAGGGTGGAGGTCATGTTTAAGTGAACTTAGCAAAGCTGGAAGTGTTCTCAACAGTGAATGCAGCAGAACTTGATGTGTATGCAGATGTCTCCTGCACAGAATAGTGAGGTAACAGATCTCCCTGTTCCAGATCAGTCCCTCCATCCCAGGCTGTTATTCTACAGAGGTTTCTCTGTTTTTTTCTGCTCTTCATGCTGCTCACTTCCTCCACCTTGCAATTGGCAATATCAGCTCTGTCCAGATAAGCTATAAACCCTTAGTCCTCACACAGTACAGGCTATAGACTTCATTTAACTGGGTTACTAATGATTTCTACCACCTGTATGTGCACTGTGTAGTATTTACTGGATTTACTCGTGGGAAACTAAATGGATTTAACGCAAGGCATCATGGGATCTGTGGGCAAGCTAACTGGCATCAGCTTGAGGTCATAGACAGATAGGGGCATATTTATCAGGACCTCTGCGCACCGCCAGTGGCGCAGAGGCCCTAAAATAATCGCAAATGCTAGCTTATTGCTAGCTTTTGCGATTATTTTTCACTATCCGCCACCTTCACGCCAGTGGGGCGTGAAGGGGGGGCGCGGCCGGACTGGAGTGGGCCGGCGCGGGGCGTTACTGTCCCCGCGCCTGCACACTCGCTGCTGCCGGCGACTTTTCATACGTGAAAAGTCGCCGGTTGCGGTTTTTTCTACCCCAGGCCCTGCCTGGCGTAGGAAATACGCTGCGCGACTGGCAGCCCGATACATGAAGAGGCAGAAGCCTCTTCATGTATCGGGCTGCGAATTTGCAGCGGCGGGGCTATCATACGCTGGCGCACGAGCGCCAGCGTATGATAAATATCCCCCATAGTCTCCACTCACTTCACCTCTAGTGATAAAGATTTTTGTCAAACACTTTCAAAACAGAAAATGCCGTAACTTTGGAAAGAAAAGGGTGAGCAGCACAAAGTAGGCATCATTCTGTTTGTTTTGAAAGGGGGGAATCATATAATAATTTGGTAAAATCACTATAGCTTTACAGCTACACTTTAAGCATAATTATAATTATATTTTGTGAAGGTTGTGATGCGCTCCCAATTGGCCCTGCGTAACAAACAAAAAGATGTCTGATCTGTTTCCATCCCAACAGAAATATTTTCTATTTAAGGGGTATTCTCATTTCGGCAGATTATTGTTATTATCAATCCAATGTACTTTCTGTATCAATTCCTCACGGTTTTCTAGATCTCTGATTGCTGTCAATCTTTAAAAAGCTTCATTGTTTATTTCCAGTAGACAGAAATCTGACCATGGTCACACAGATGCACAGCTTGTTAGTAGGAGAGAGTAATCAGAGCTGTGGGTTATAACGAGTCTTGAAACCTGTGTGACCATGGTCAAATTTCTATCCAAATAGGTGGAAATAAACAATAGTCCAAGAAAAACACGAGACTCTGCAACAGTGCTTGGTTAAAAATGTTTGTCTTCCATCGAAGAGCTCTTTATTTCAGGTAAATCCATTAAAAGGATAGCAAGCATAATCCCCGCAAGTGCATATGAGGTCACATAAGCCTACGCGTTTCTGGTGCACAACGCACCCTTAGTCATGGCTAAACTTCCATTGTGTGTGTCGGAATAAGAGCCGCTCCCCTGCCCCACCACCGTCACGTGACTAGGTTGTTGCAGGAAAACGGACTGGACCCCTGCACGTAATGCCAGTATATTACAGGTACAACATATCACCACAATTAAAAGATATAATGGAAATGTTAAAAACAGAAATTCAAGAAAAGTATACATATTCTACATGTTCACAAGTGGATGCATTCGACTTTTTGTGTATATATATGTCCAATAATGATAATCACTATATTGACATGTCCTGATACGACAGATATTCCGGTCCTGGGTTTGGTATTTCGATTGGTTAGTGCATACTGTGTATTTAAAAAAGAGACCAAATATATACATATAACCATCAAGTGCAGAAGATGATACATGATATATCCTCTCGTGCAACATTATACGTCTCATTTTTCTGTAATAAAGAAAAGAAAAACAATATGCACACCCAATCGTGACTGGACTTCAGTGACACTCATAGTTAATTCAAGTCAGATAATTGGAAAAACATAGCAAATGCAATCTAATAATGAAACATAATTTCATGTTTATGGTTTAGACCTTTTGGAAACCTTGTGTCCAAACAGAAGATCCAATAAGCCTCACTCTGTCTCCTCCTCTCACCAAAGGCTTTATTTGTTCGATTACAACCCCATATAAAGATGCTATTTTTCCCTTATGTACCTCAATAAAGTGTCGCACTACCCCCGATAAACTCTTCCTTTTTTCACTTTGTTCCAACATGCTCAATTTATACCAATTGTTAATATCCCTTAGATGTTCCAGAAATCTCTGTTTAAATTTGCGAATGGTACATCCCATGTATATCTTATGGCATAAGGTACAACCCACCAGGTATACTACATAATCGCTGTTACAGCTTACATAGCTATTAATGGTAAACCTATGATCTCCATCAGAATTAAAAAAGTGCTTGGTAGGTGTCACCCCATGTACGGGGTTGCAGGATTTTTTGTGTTTTCTCCCACCCCATTCTAACCCGTTTTCTGCTGGGGTTCTATTAGAGTCCTTCTTAGGTTTTTTGTTTTTATAGTAAGAGGGTTTTTGTCCCCCCTTCACCTGAGTTACAATCACGAAACCCTCCAAATACAACGTAGATTAATAGATAGAAAATATCCACAGTGGATGTTGAGAAGAGCAAGGGCTATTGTTGCTAATAAGGAACGTGAAGATATGTTCAGAAGAAAGGAGAAACCCTTAAACAGGGATATGTCAAGAGATGTCCCTGTCTTGAGTTTACAATTTTCAGATCAGTTCCATAAAATCAAACAAATCATACACAAACACATACCAATTTTGTTTGAGGATGGGATCCTGTCTAAAATCTTGAACAAGGGTTGCCAAGTGGTCGCTAGAAAAAACAAAACCATAGGCAATCATGTTTCCTCTAGCTTATTCAGATCAAGGGAGAGAAGTAGTCGCACTTGGTTGGCACAGAAGGGTTTTTTTAAGTGTGGAACATATCCCTGTAAGACGTGCAATTTTGTGTCACCTATAGAGATGAGCGAGTATACTCGTCCGAGCTTGATGCTCGTTCGAGTATTACGGTACTCGAAACGGCTCGTTGCTCGGACGAGTATTTCCCCTGCTCGAGATCGAGCATTTAATTTTAAAAAAACACAGTGAAGAACAATGAAGAATAGAATAAAAACAGTGAACACAGGATCATTTAAGTGAAAAACACAGTGAAAAACACAGTGAAGAATAGATTACAGATGTTCGGCACATCTGCTTACTTGTCGGAAGATACGCACGGAGCGGTGCGAACAAAATAGTATGTGAAGAACACATTGAAGAACATGGTGAGCAGGACAGAGACACCAGGGAGCAGCACAGAGACACCAGGGAGCAGCACAGGCAGCGGCAGGCACGGAGACAGCGGGGCAGCAGCGGGCACGGAGACAGCGGGGCAGCGGCGGTCACGGAGACAGCGGGGCAGCGGCGGGCACGAAGACAGCGGGGCAGCGGCGGGCACGGAGACAGCGGGGCAGCGGCGGGCACGGAGACAGCGGGGCAGCGGCGGGCACGGAGACAGCGGGGCAGCGGCGGGCACGGAGACAGCGGGGCAGCGGCGGGCACGGAGACAGCGGGGCAGCGGCGGGCACGGAGACAGCGGGGCAGCGGCGGGCACGGAGACAGCGGGGCAGCGGCGGGCACGGAGACAGCGGGGCAGCGGCGGGCACAGAGACAGCGGGGCAGCGGCGGGCACAGAGACAGCGGGGCAGCGGCGGGCACGGAGACAGCGGGGCAGCGGCGGGCACGGAGACAGCGGGGGAGCGGCGGGTACAGAGACATCGGGAAGGGCAGAGAGATCGGGGAGACTTCAGTGGAAGAAGAGGAGCGGATCCCGGGACAGCGTATCTCCCGACAAGTAAGCAGATGTGCCGAACATCTGTAATCTATTCTTCACTGTGTTTTTCACTGCTTTTTTCACTTAAATGATCCTGTGGTCACTGTGTTCACTGTTTTTATTCTATTCTTCACTGTTCTTCACATCTGCTAACTTGTCGGGAGATAATATACGCGCGGAACAGTGAAGAATAGATTGCAGGTGTTTGCACACATCTGCTAACTTATCAGAAGACATTCTTTTTCAATTAAATAACACATTTTATTCCCGAACCATGGTCCCTTTGAAAAATGCTCGAGTCTCCCATTGACTTCAATGGGGCTCGTTATTCGAGACGAGCACTCGAGCATCAGGAAAAGTTCGTCTCGAATAACGAGCACCCGAGCATTTTAGTGCTCGCTCATCTCTAGTCACCTACCAAGCACTTTTTTAAGGGGTTATCCGGGTTTAAAAATTTTTTTATGGCCGGGCTGAGGAGGGCTAGTTAAACATAATAAACATGGACTCACCTCCTCCGGCGCCGCCGATGTTTGTTTACAGGGGCACGGAAGCCGCGCACAGGGAGCTTCCGGTCCGCGATGTGGACGGCTCCTCCCATCCGTCCCTATCTCTCAGCGTTGTAAGCGCTGGGAGATGGTGCGCATGGGAGCATCTGGCCGGCCGGAAGCTCCCTGTGCGCCCTTGTACTGAAACCGGCGCACGGAGAAGACGGGCCGCGGCGCGGGACATCGGCAGCACCGGAGGAGGTAAGTACATGTTTATTGTGTTTAAATAGCCCTCCCCAGCCCGGCCATAAGAAATTTTTTAAACCCGGATAACCCCTTTAATTCTGATGGAGATCATAGGTTTACCATTAATAGCTATGTAAGCTGTAACAGCGATTATGTAGTATACCTGGTGGGTTGTACCTTATGCCATAAGATATACGTGGGATGTACCATTCACAAATTTAAACTGAGATTTCTGGAACATCTAAGGGATATTAACAATTGGTATAAATTGAGCATGTTGGAACAAAGTGAAAAAAGGAAGAGTTTATTGGGGGTAGTGCGACAGTTTATTGAGGTACATAAGGGAAAAATAGCATCTTTATATTGGGTTGTAATTGAACAGATATAGCCTTTGGTGAGAGGAGGAGACAGAGCTAGGGTCCTACGAGATTGTGAGGCTTATTGGATCTTCTGTTTGGACACAAGGTTTCCAAAAGGTCTAATCCATAAACATGAAATTATGTTTCATTATTAGATTGTATTTGCTATGTTTTTCCAATTATCTTCTCATTTATCTGACTTGAATTAACTATGAGTGTCACTGATGTCCAGTCACGATTGGGTGTGCATATTGTTTTTCTTTTCTTTATTACAGAAAAATGAGACGTATAATGTTGCACGAGAGGATATATCATGTATCATCTTCTGCACTTGATGGTTATATGTATATATTTGGTCTCTTTTTTAAATACACAGTATGCACTAACCAATCGAAATACCAAACCCAGGACCGGAATATCTGTCGTATCAAGACATGTCAATATAGTGATTATCATTATTGGACATATATATACACAAAAAGTCGAATGCATCCACTTGTGAACATGTAGAATATGTATACTTTTCTTGAATTTCTGTTTTTAACATTTCCATTATATCTTTTAATTGTGGTGATATGTTGTACCTGTAATATACTGGCATTACGTGCCGGAGTCCGGTCCGTTTTCCTGCAACAACCTAGTCACGTGACGGAGGTGGGGCAGGGGAGCGGCTCTTATTCCGACACACACAATGGAAGTTTAGCCATGACTAAGGGTGCGTTATGCACCAGAAACGCGTAGGCTTATGTGACCTCATATGCACTTGCAGGGATTATGCTTGCTATCCTTTTAATGGATTTACCTGAAATAAAGAGCTCTTCGATGGAAGACAAACATTTTTAACCAAGCACTGTTGCGGAGTCTCGTGTTTTTCTTGGACTTATGTGTGGCACCGGCACAGGTGTGGATCTCCAGCACGTGCGCAACTAAAAGCTATGGTGAGCTGTATATTTTTTCTTCTTTTTGACTCGGAAATAAACAATGAAGCTATCTATAGAATGACAGCAAGCAGAGATCTAGAAAACAATGAGGAATTAATACAGAAAGATATTGGAAAATTGTATAACTTTTGATTATACAAACAATAACATTTATTTGCTGAAATGGGAAAACCCCTTTAATTATTCTAGATACTCAACATCTATCATTGTGTATATTGTAAAGATAAAAATGATAGCTTTTGTAACGTCTTTACATTGAGAACTAGTAAAGGATGTCCTCCATAGGTTGCTACAACATGTATATTTCAATTGGCATATGGGGTGCTCCAATTCTGAGAAACATTATCCACTTATGGCATAGCAAAAAAAAAGAGAAAAAAGACTGGCACTCACCGATCTTCCAAGACAAGGTTTTTTTTCGTTTTATATCATACAAAAAAGTGCATACTCACAAACAGGAGTGGAGGGAGGACTTGCCCACAGTAAGGCCCACGTAAGGCAGATCACGTCAGAGTTTGATCAGGGTGCGATCAGGGTGCGATCAGGGTTTGGTCAGTGAAAAACGCACATTTTGCATCAGAGTGCAATCAGTTTGTTCAGTGTTTCAGTTTTTCACGCGCATTTTCAATGCAATTTCAATGCGTTAATGCGCATTGCGTTAATGTTAATGCAGGTTATGCGCGTGAAATGGACTCAGGACTGCGCTCTATCTTTTCTATGGCAATTGATGCGTGAAAAACGCATTGCACTTGCAAGTGTCTAGGAGTGCAATGCGTTTTTGCTGCATCTCCATAGACTTGTATGGTGCGTTTTTCACGCGCGTGACTTGCAAAAGTACAGCATGTCGAGATTTAAATGCGCGTTAAAAAACGCGCGTGTGTGCGTGAAAAAAAATGCAAGTCTGAAAAGACCCATTGATTACAATAGGTCAGAGTGCAATGCAAGTTCTGCGCGTCAAAAGCACGCACAGAAAACGCACGTGAAAAACGCAAGTGTAAGAGAGGCCTCAGAGGCTATGGCCGTATTGCGCAAGCTGTGCTTCTTCCAGCTTCCATATGTAGTGAACTTAACCTAGTACTATATGTAGTGAGAGAAGGTAGGTTCCCAGGTCTACAAAAAAAAAGGGGAACAACATTTTTACAGTATACCATATACAGGTGGATAAAGATGTTCTTTGTGACCTACCTCCTTCTTTAAAAAAACTACTTAAAAAAATCATAAATATACAAATATACATAGCAACCCTTAGTATCAGGATTTATTTCTTAGTCATATTACAAGAACTTTTTTCTACTCAATTGATCTGTGTACAGTACATCTTTTGGTATGTT
Source organism: Engystomops pustulosus (assembly GCF_040894005.1). NCBI lineage: Eukaryota > Metazoa > Chordata > Amphibia > Anura > Leptodactylidae > Engystomops > Engystomops pustulosus. The sequence continues at coordinate 60,336,051 of NC_092413.1, forward strand.
TCTCTTTCAAAATATCATAATATTATAAAAAGATTCCAAAATCTATTTTTTCATTTAAGCCCATTGCATCTGCTTTTATAATCCATCTGATTTCCGTTTGCAAGAGTAGTCACTGTCTATCCCCTCCTCTCACTGCGGGTGGCATCACTTCTATTCCAACAAATCTTAGGACTTTAGGTTCTCCATTATGGCACTACGTCATTTGTTTTATCAATCTAGGTGCACCTACTCCCGAATTGTTCAACCTCATATGTTCTTTTATTCTCAAATCCAAACTTCTGATAGGTTTTATATTGGAAAAACTACGACAACTGCATAGCTAGAATAGACCACAAATCTTGTTTTACAATTTATATAATTTTTTGTTACATTGATTACTTGATCACCAAACTTGATAGCCTTTTCCCTGTGATGTGCTCCCAATTGGCCCTGCATAACAAACAAATAGAAGTCTGATCTGTTTCCATACCAACAGAAATATTTTCTAGGAATTATCCAAGATACTAAACATCTATCATTGTGTCTGTCTCTAGAGAAGGTGGAATTTGTTTCCTAAAAAGCAAGAACCTCAGTTTAACCAGAGACATTGAGGTAAATTTGTCAAAAGTGTCAAAGCAAAACTGTTCTAGTCGCTCATGTCCCTTGGAGGCAAAGTCCTCATCTAGTCATTACAACGGATGCTAGCAGGAAAGGATGGGGTGCACACATGGAGTCAGCATCATGGAAGACTGATCATGAGTGTTAACTTTTTAAATGCACCACCAGATGGAGCTTTGGCAGCAGAATCTTTAGGGTTAACACCTGTGATGGGTGCCAGACTGTCAGCACCTGTCCAGCAATCGCGCAACCACAACCAGGCTTGGCGCTAGCTGTCAGACTAGGTAGGTGGTGGCGAACTCACCCTGCGACGTCCCTGTGGGCTAAGGCCCTGCCTAAAGCAGATAAACCACCCTGGTAAGGGCGAACCCACTATCAGGAACCTAACTGACGGTCCCTGAGTGACCCTACAAGATGACAGGGAAAACCTACTTTGTCTGGCAGCTGCTGGATGGTGGAGCGGACAGGTAACCGGGATACTGATATAGGTCAGTGTTCACACTGGTAACAAAAAAACGACACTAGACAGACAGGAAGGTGGGGTCACACTAGGAGATAAACGATACTGAGGGACAAACAACAGATACAGACAGACAAGCGAAGTCAAACAAACCGGGTCAAAACCAAGATGGCGGCAAAGGTACAGATTCGTATAGCAAATAGAATGGTCAGTAGGCAAAGCAGAAGTCAATACACAGAATAGCCAGAAACACAATAGCAAGAGCACCAGATACACAGATAGACTGCAATAACCAGCACCAAATGAAGGGGCTGAGCAGAATATAAAGCAGTAATGGACACTGCCTCTAGCATTGACTGGCTCAGCCGTCCATCATTCAAACCGCAGCTGCAGGCAAAACGAGTTCAGAGGCACACCCAGCTTTCCCAGGATCAGAAATGCAGCTGTCAATCACAGGCAGCTCTGGGTGTGGCTTTCCAGCAAAAGGCCTGAAACCTGATCCATTCAGTACAATTTGCGAGTCCTGACACAGACATTGTGGTTTGGGTATGCTCATCCCTAATTATCAATATTTGCTACATAGAACTTATGTAACAACCTGAAATACCCCATTCCAGAATAGGATCCATAGTACCTATCTTTCCGGTGTTAATATACCATGATAATAAGCATTTTTGAATGCAGCAATCACAATTACTTTGTGCCCTACAACAGGAACACATGATGAAACATACTTTATTTCAATCTGTACTCTGCATGACATATATATAATGTTAACTAGACTTGTTCTCAGCTGTGATTTATTGGAATCTGGAAAATCAATCAGGGTTTCTGCAAAGTAAACAAGAAAATGTACAATATTTTCAGGAAGCGTTACCATGGCAATCTGTATGCACTTCAGCAGTCTGTTCTCTTTGAATTTTATAAACCCCTTCAGAGACCTTCTACACGCTCTTCAAATACTGACAATGTTGTGGAAGTAAAGGAGGATAAATATTTTGCTCATTCCATTTTCTGTTTAAAAACAGTTACATTTTATTGTCTGGTTTTATTATTTCTCCAAAATATATTACCACCAATTCTTACAGGATTTACAGGAAACGCACAAAAAGAAATTAATTTCTAGTAGATAAACACACTAAACGCATTGATTCCAATTCCCAAAAGTAATTCTTTTTTTGAAGGATGAACCTCCAATAAACAATATGTGAAGTCCTCAGTGAGCATACTCCAAATTGTGTAATATTATTAGAGGGGTTGACCACATTACCTTATGTTTTATGTAAGGTGTGTTTAAGTGTTGGGGGTAGAATATTAGGTAATTTACCAATATATATTAAAAGTTCTGCACTGCTTTCTTGATAAATTGAAGCCTCCTGTCCTTTACCTTATCATCCAGAAATTCCTGAACATAAAATAGCTGCAGATGAAGGTTCATGTTATCTCTATCTATCTATGAGCAATCACCCTGCCAGGACCAAATGATACCCTGTTTCCCCCGAAAATAAGACAGTAGGGGGGATTTAAAAATGTGTCTCAGGTTCCGACAGTCTCTAGCTGGAAAACACTAGTCTTTTTCTGTGCCAGTTTTATCACTGTGATGATTAAGGGCTCATTATAAATTTGCGTCCGCCTATACGTCCCCATAGACGGCAATGGTGGCACGGCGGCAGTACGGTGCCACACATGTGCGCACATGGTAGGCCACAGAGTGACAGGATGACAGAGTGTGGAGGTGGCGGCAGCATCATGAGGTCAGAGACTGGCACAATGACAAATTCTGGAGGTGGCAGCAACATGGTAGGCCACAGTGTGGCACAATGACAGAGCATGGAGGTGGCAGCAGCAGCATGAGGTCACAGAGTGGCACAATGACAAATTCTGGATGTGGCAGCAACATGGTGGCCACAGTGTGGCACAATGACAGAGCGTGGAGTTGGTGGCAGCAGCATGATGTCAGAGAGTGGCATGATGACAAATTCTAGAGGTGGCAACAACATGGTAGGCCACATAGTGGCACAATGACAGTGTGGAGGTGGCCAGCTGGACAAAAGGCACCCAATTGTTGACTATTCGGCTGTCACTAGTTAGGCAAAGCAGCATACTGCAGGCCCTCTGCGCAAGTGACTTTGAGGGACTCCCAGCCTCCATCTCCACTGTATACTGCCACAGTGCTTCTAAGTCATTTGCCCCTACCCCCTCTAACTTCACCCGAATGCTCCTGCTCCTCCTCTCCTGTCACCTGAGTAGAAAAATCACTAATTTCCCTAGACTCTGCTTGTGTTCCAATGTCCTCCTCCTCCATGTGGCCATGAGATGTAGTCGCCACTTCTCTAGTGCCCTGACCAGACATATTGCGCAACATGTGTTCCAGGACATGAAGCAGTGGAATGACGTTATTGATCCCGCAGTCCTGGCGACTGACAAATAACGTATCCTCTTCAAAGGGACTGAGCAAACGGCAGGTGTCACACATGAGCGTGACAAACCAGGTGTAGAACTGCATGCCCTGCACAGGTGTCATGATGGAGCAGCACTTAGACTTGTGGAGGCTGAGGTGGTGGTGGAGAAGGAGGAGGTGGACATTGGTGCAGGAGCAGTAGTTTGACAACGTGGAGGAGAAAGCGCCGTCTCCTGTTCAAGTTGTTGGGGTGGCTGGGCGGGAAGTGGGCCAGTGGGCCGTAAAGGACATGTACTGGCACTTACCGTAGTTAGAGCTCCACACGTCCGTGCTGCCATGTACCTTGGAAGAAACCGATTAGCTCAAGGACTGGCCCACCTTCTACACCTTCTACTGTTCTACATATTTGTGAAGGGCTGGCACTGCCTTTTTGGAAAAGAAATTTCGACTTGGAACTTTCCACCTTGGTTCGGCACAAGCTATTAGTTCTCTGAAGGGTGCAGAGTCCATGACTTGGAAATGGAGGGACTGCAGTACCAACAACTTGGACGGGAGCACGGTCAGCTGCTGCACCATAGGATGGCTGGATGCATACAGGTGTCTTTTTTTAATCGCCTCGTTAAACGCCTGCTGGCGCCATGCGTAGCGAGGAGCAGGAGCATCTGGACCGGGAGATGATGTCAAAGAAAAACAGCTCCCTACGGCAGAGGTGCTTGAGCCTTACTGGCTGAAATGGCATGTGTGCCACTAGGTGCTGCTGCTGTTGTTGCCGCGGCAGGATGGGCCACCACATCTGAGACACGTTTCTCCCGGGCCATTGGATGGTTACGCTGCATGTGTTGACACAGGGCCATGGTGCCAACGTTAGCTTCCTTGCCAAGCTTCACTTTCTGTCTACATATACACATGCTTGGCTCCTCCGGTGTCTTAACAAAAAACTGCCACACCGCGGTGTAGGTGATTTTACCGCCAACACTCTGCACTGAGTGACTACAAACGTCACTGCCTTGCTGAGCTCATCAGCCGCGGCTTACTTGGATCTGTGAAGCGGGTTTTGTACCCCGTGGCCGTTTGGCTCCCGTCCTCGCACTGCTGCCACCCTGCTGACTCATGGTCACAGTAGCGTCTTGCTGCCTGCTTTGCTGCCTGACGTGCAAGCTGACACCTCTTCTCCCGACTATGATGATGAAGCCCTTGCTTCACCCGGTTCCCAAGTGCGATCGGCTACATCATCATCGATGTGTGTTTCGCTGTCACTGCTATTCTCCTCAACGGTCTCAGTATGCACAGCCTGACTACTTGCATGTGCAACATAACCTCCCGTGCCACTCTCCACATCTCTTCTTTCCCCCCTACCGCAAGAAGCAGCGCAGTAGGCCCCACCTCTTCACTGCCAAGCAGCTGCTGACTGTCCTCAAACACTTTGTCCTTGCTGTATAGTGGCGCTGAGCTCAGACCAACTAGTAAATCTCTGTCTGAGGGAAATGAACAGGACAGAGGCTGGTTGAGGATGGGTGAGGGGCGGGCCACTGACCTGCTTAAGGGTCATGCCAACTAAGGGTTGTATTCGACGAACCCACGCACTCTTGGCTGGGGTTGTCACATGTAATTTGGGAGGAAGTGGATAACCTAGTCAACCAATCGAGAACCTTTGGGTAGTTCATCAACACACTGCCGCTAGATGACACTGGCAGTTCTGGCCTCAGAGTCATCCCTGCTGCGACGTCCCCTTACTGTGCTGCGACCTGTGCCTGCTCCACCTGCCACCTCTCTGTCTGACATATTGGTTAATCTACTATGTTGATTTGACTCTGATTTCTTGATATCTACTTTATCAACAAAAAAACTTCACATTTGGGAAATAGAGAACCCGAAAAACTGACACCCTAGACTTTGAGCAAAATTCACTCTAGCAACTATGTGGATTTGACACAGATTTCTTGATATCTACTGTATTGAGAAAAAACACTTGAAATTTGGGGAATACAGAACACCTAAAACTGACACCCTGGACTTTAACCCCTTCCCGACATTTGACGTACTATTACGGCATGGCAGGAGGTGCGTTCCCGCAAAATGCAGTAATAGTACGTCAAGCTTCTGGCGCCGGCTCCTAAACGGAGCCGGCGCCAGAAGCTGCGGGTGTCGGCTATATAATTTCCGATCGCGGCGTGTCAGGGGCATTTAGCTGGAATCAGACCCCCCCGCGGCGCTTACCGGGGGGGGTCCGCTGCTCCGATCGCAGCCCCGGGACTGCCAGTGCCCGGAGCTGCGCGATCCTCCTGCCGGGAGCCGGGTCCTGCTTCTGGCAGGACCCGGCTGTGACACACTGAGCATGCGCAGCATGCTCAGTGTGTCACATAATACAGTGTAATACATCTGTATTACACTGTATTAGGTGAAGAATAGCTTGAACAAGTGATCAATGGATCACTTGTTCAAGCTAACCTGTAAAAGTAAAGAAAAAAGGTAAAAAAAACACTAATAACACACTTTTGAATAAAAATAATTAATTAAATAAAGTTAAAGTCCCCCTAAACACAAACATTCCCTATACACATCTAATAAAGTGAAAAAACCTAAAAATTTCCAAAATACCCCACATATTTGGTATCGCCGCGTCCATAACAATCTGTACAATAAATCAGAAACATTATTGGACCCGTACGGTGAACGCCGTAATAACAAAACACGAAAAACTCGCCAAAAATGTAAATTTTCATAAAATCCCTTCACAAAAATGTTGCAAAAAGTGATAAAAAAAAAGTTATGTGCACCAAAATGGTACCACTGAAAAGTACAACTCAACACGTAAAAAATAAGCCCTAAACTAGCA